>NC_132927.1:59648772-59965558 GCF_047675955.1 Chlorocebus sabaeus
GCCCTTTCCTTTAAAATGGTAGGTGAATATGGATCTTTTATTCGCTGAAAATGAAAAACTATTTCATTTTCAATAATTCTGAGTATGACTCACCAAAATGATTTCACAAAATAATCTGTAGTAACCCTCAATTTAAACAACAAATGAATAAAAACAAAAATTACTATGTTAAGTATATATTTGAGAATGTAATTGCAGAATTATATTCTTCCTTAACATACAATGTAAATGGTTTTATAAAGTGATTTGTCAGTTATTTATCCTTTGCTTTTCACAAGTGGTGTATGAATATTCCCCTTGCCATATGTCTTCACCACCACTTGTTTTTGTCATTTATTGCTTGATAATTAAATACTGCATAATTATATCTGATTTGGTTGTATTTTGCATTTTACTTATTATTAATGAGGTTTAGCACTGCCATATGTGTATAGGCCATTTGTTTTTCGTTGTCTGCTAAATGTCTGCGTATGACTTTGGCCCATTTTAAAATTAAGATATTTCTTTCATTCAGATTGATGCATGAATTATTTTCATTTGTGAGTTATGAATATTGTCAATAACATCTCTCTGTAGATCAATTTTTCACTCAATTTCTGGTGTTATTTTATAAATTAAATTTATATTAATGTTTTCAAGTATTCTATTTTAAACTGATATTTTATGGTATTTGTCATGTATAAGAAATCACTCTAGATCATTAATCATAAAGATATTCATCTAAATTTTCTTCAAAGCTGTTAAATGTCTTTAACATTAAGTCCTAAATACATCTGAACTGGTCCAATGATCCAAATGAATCAAATACCTAACAAAAACTGAAACAAAAGAAGAGACAAATCTATAGAGAGTACATTATAAAACATTCTTGAGGGAGAGTCAATATGAACCTAAATTAATAGAAAGCTGTTTATGGAGGGAAAGACAGTATGTAAAGAAGCAAATTATCTTCAAATTCATGTCTAAGTTTACTGCAATCTCAAGAAAAATTCAAATAGAAACTTTTGTGTTGAAATTGATAAGCCAATAACAAATTATCATAAATATTCAAAGATCTAATAAGAGCTAATGCAATATTGAAGACAAACTGAAATGTTGGAGAATCAAGACTTATTTGAGGATTGCAGTAATAAAGATAGTGATCAATAGTACAAGAATATACAAACCATCCAAGAGAACAAAACAGAGAGCTTAGAAGCAGACCCAGGCTTATATTGATCAATGATATAGGTGGCATAACAGGAGGGTGGCTAAAAGACAGTTATTTCCATAAATTGTACTTCATCAATTGTATATCTGAGAGACAGGGAGAGAAACAGAGAGAGAGAAAGAGAGATAAATTGTTTTATTCATAGTATAATATATAATTGCTTCTATTCATAGAGAAAAGACAGAGAGATAATTGTTTCTATTCATAGTATAAGCATATTAATTTCAGGTGGTTTTTAGATTTTTATGTGAAAGTTTAAAATAGTAAATCCTAAGAGAGGATGATATAGAGAACATCTTCACCACATGGGGTATATAAAGATGAATAAAACTGGACACAAAGTCTCTGATTATAAAGAAAAAGTGACAAATATTTTATTTCAGTTTAAGAAATTATGTTCATAAATATACAATACAATTTTAAGAGAAATGAAAAGAGCAGCGGTAGAGTGGGATGTCACAGTACATATAACTGACAAAAATTACAAAATCAAGACTAAAATGGCATACCACTAGAGCGGCTATAAATACAAAGAGTAAAAATACTCTTCTGTTTGGAGGATGTGAAGCATGATCTTGGGTACCGATTATGTGAGTAGGTAGCTTTTCCTGATTATATTCTCTGTAGAGTTTTCATAGTGTATCATGTCTAGAACACAACTGGAATGACCTATGGCAAATGTATCATCTATCAATGAGCTCAACCAATATTTGTTGCAATTTGACCATGTTTAATTGTGAAAGTAATTCTTAGAGCATCAAAACACATATCCAGAAATATCATTCTCAAGTACCAGGCAATATTTTTTTTCAGTTACTTTTCTGCCCTGTATTTATCACTAAGCTCATATGAACTTTTAATTTAAAAAAAAAAAAAAAAAACCCTTTAGGTGTCTGTTTTATTCATTCCAGAGAGAAGAACTTATTGGCACATGACTGATTTATTAAATACACTCAATAAAAGTTGGCAATTTTACAGTCAGCAAGCTCAATAAAGTTCACAAATAAATCTTCTATAGTTCTCATATTTACATATGTCTCATATTACTCTTTATCTAGGTATCTATCAACTTTGAAAGATTCAAAAATAGAACACGAGGGCCATAATTGTCTGAAAATGGGGAGAAGGTATATTTCTTTGCGATAATTTTTTGTGTAAATGAGTAAGTTAAGATGATATTATAAAACCAACTATTATAAAATTCCTGATGATATCCTCTACAGCATGTACTTTGGCATGGATTGATAGTTAACTAAATGAGTAGGTAGCTTTTCCTGATTACATTCTCTATAAAGTTTTCATAGCATATCATATCTATGAAAATATTATTATTCAGAAAAAGATAAACCATAGAGGAATAAATGATAAAGTGAATGATAACTTTTCAGTTAAAAAAAGAAGTAAATGTTCATTGAAATTTGGGACTAAATACATGGCACTGCTGCATATTTCAGATCTTTTTCCCCTCTATGCTGGGCCTACTTTGTTGTTTTGCATAAACTACAATATGTAGACATCTCAGTTTGAGACCTCTATCCCAAACCCTTTTTCCCCAAAAGTTCTTTCTTTTCATCAGTGATGGCTGAGTCGATTCTTAGACTGGTTCCAATGTATTCCCTTGATGTAATTATCAGATTTGTCTCCCCTCAGCACCTTGCTTGGGGATGCTTCCCCTTCTGGTACCCCTTCTGGTACAATTTCAAATCCAGACTTGGATCTGTCATCTACACAAAATTCTCCCCAGATTATAGGAGTTCACAAAATCTTGTCATTTCTGTGTACTCCTCTCAGTCCTAAGAAATGTTTCTCCTGGCATAACCTGTGGTCACCCTCTGATAGGTATGTTCTGTTATTATGTTTTTGTGTAAATTTTGTCAAGCGAATGTAACTGTGTTTTTATTTCTCTCACATCATCTACGGGGTTTTACACAAACCTGAACCTAAGAAAGACATGTGGGACATAATCTCAAAATGATATCACTGAAACTCATTTCCAACCCGATTAAACTGTTCTCCTAGGGTTGGTTGACAATCCAGAATTACTAGACTTCTCAGTGGAGCCACAGCAATCTGTCTGAAGCCCAGTGATACTTGCCCTGATCAAGTGTTCTCATGGGTGATTTGGAAACCATTTCTTGCTTTGCAGATGTTATTTATCACAAAGTTGCCCCTAGCCCTTCAATGTTGAGGATTTGATATTAGTGGAGTTGTGGAAGTGAAATTATTAGGGTGTCCTTAAAGTCCTTTTCCATAAATGAATGATTTATTGGAGCAATGAAAGAAAGGAATAAGTTTGCCTGCTCAATATAGCCCGTCATTTTTGATGAATGTGACTCACCTTTCTGTAAGAAGTTCAATTTAGCACTGGTACCAATTCTTGAATTTTTATAGAGAAGGAAATTGTAAAGTGTCTTAGAAATGTGGCCATGGAGAGAACAAACTGAGGTTGAATGATGCAAAATCGGAAGTACACTGAATGCAATGTAATACCAATGCTGTTCAATGCCAAGAGATTTACAGGATAAAATTTGGCTTTTTCCTTTTGAAATAATATTAGCTTGCTATTGAGTAAAATCAGGCAGCAATACTTCATGACTCCATTACCTACCTGCTTTGTATTCATTAAAGTGTGGCTTTCTTGGCCTGACTGTCAGTGGTATGCTGAGATGGCTTGTCACAGCTCCAGAGTGCATTGCATACATTTCTTCTTGACTCCATGTTAAGAGACATTATGTTGGTAGCTTGGAATTGGTCATGGTGAGGCTATCCACACCAGAAAAACTGGCACATGCTACAAATGAAGGGTCTATTCATCAGCATACTACTAACCTGTGTTCAAAGGTTGAACTGCAGCAGTCTCTCAATTTTCTACCAAAGTGACAATAATAACTTTGTCAGCATAATGCCGTGTTCATGTAATAAATGCAAATTTCTTCCCATTCACAACTTTGGTTGGCTATTATTAATTATTAAATAAAATACTCAATGAAAAAAATTGATATATACAAATTCCCAGGTAACATAAAACATAGTTAATTAGAGCTCAACTTTTACAGAGTAATTTTGCCATCAACCTTAGAAGGCATGAACCATGGAAAAAGCATAGGGAATCTGGATTTAATTTGAATTCCATTTCTTATGCTTATTATGGGAGTTATCTTGGAGAAATTATTTAATTTCTGTGAGCTTCCTATGGCACATCGGCAAATTTGGAACTGACAATGTGTATGATACTGAATTGCTGTAAGTCATTTAAGTGTGAGACCACATAGTGTCCAAAATATAGCAGATACACATACACATACACACCCCCCACACACACACACACAAAATCAAAGAAAATGCCTAAATGCATTGAGAAAAGGGTCAGAATAGTCTCCACCCCTTTGTCATGCTGCAGTTTTTAGGGTGTTAGTTCTGGAAATCATGTCTCTGCCCAATTTTCTGGAATCATATTGGAAAAATTACTCCTTTTCTGGAATCTCAGCAGTAACATTAAGTAGCTCAAGTAGTGTGAGCCTGAGACTATCACTTAACTGATACAAGCCTTAGTCATCTTATTAGCAAAATAAGAATATTGAAACTTACAAACATTTTATGAGAATTACATGAGACAATGCATTTAAAGTAATTGTCACAGAGATGTTAGCTAGTAGTTTCTTAGCGATAATTTGTTATGTTGTTGTTAAAATTCTCATTATTATTGTTATTTTTACCAGTACCACTTCCATTGTCATTAATTTGTGATATGTCTTGGGCGCATACTTCTCTCAAAAAAATACAAATGGAAGACAGTATAATGATGAATCCCTTCTTTCACAAAGGGTGTTTAGCTAAGAAATCCGAGGCCACCTATCCAAGGAGACCAACCTGGCATTGACACTGACTAGAATCTATGTCACCAGATGGTTAGGTGATACTGGGACACCCAGGACCCCTAACTTTACTTTTCATTTCTAGATAAGCTGCATAAAACATACACTAAATATTCCCTCACTGGCAACAAAATTATGAATATTATAAAAATGGAACCTGACTTTGCTTGAGGTTCCTGTGGAAAAAGCAGAGCATCCTGGGAATGGAAGTAGAGGTGCTGCTTGGCTTGTCCTCATGCTTGTCCTTTACCCCAGGAGTTTCCTGAGATGCTGAGGCAGGTAACAAAAGCATTAGGAAAATGTTATGCACTTAATGCTTGTGTTTTAAAATTCGGATGCTGAAATTTAACCCCTAATGTATTAGGAGGCTTTCAGGAAATAACTAGGTCATGAGAGTGAAGCCCTCATGAATGGAATTAATGACCTTATAAAAGGGAACCCAGAGAGTCCTCTTACCATCTTCGCATCATGTCAGGATACAAAGAGAAGGCAGCAACCTGCCACCCAGAAGATGGCCGTCACTGGAACCTGCTGGCACCTTCTTCTCAGACGTCTGGCCTCCAGAACTGTGAGAGATAAATTTCAGTTATTTATAAGTCCCCCAGTCTATAGTAATTTGTTATAGCAGCCCAGACTGATGAAGGCAGGAAGTCCAATTTACAAGTTGAGGAATGAGATACAAGAGTATTTATTTGGGAGGAGACAGCCCTAAAAACATTTTTTTCGGTAATCAACATATTCTAATGCCTAACTTGCTCTCACCCTCACAACTGGTAATTGCATTCTTCTTGTGAAAAACAACAAATCTTCTTCACTCCTTATCTCTCTTCTCTTCCACCTTTTCCACAGCTCCCAAACCCCTGTCAAAGCTTTCAACTTTCTTTCTTTCCAAGGGTTCTCCCAATTTTTCCCAATATGTGCCAAGATCATCCCAGCTGCTTCCACTACGTTATCTCCCAGCAGTCCTACCTCACGGGAATCATTCCCTTCGTTTTTCAAAATGGGGAGAGGTGGTTTAACTCACCCACAACCACCAGCTTTTAATGGCATAGGAGGAATTTTTATAAAGATAGATTCGTTTAAAAGCACCTGCTTTTTCCACTTGAGTTCACTAGCCCCAAAGGCAGGGTTGGATAGAAATTAGAGGATCCAGGCAACAATTCTAAGTAATCCAGGTTACCCTCTAAAGGGTTGTAATTAAAGCTTCTCTATTCTGAAAACTCTTTGTGAAATAAAGGAAAAATTGTACCTTCCACAGCTGGAGCTGATAAAAGGTATCCTGAGAGAGAAAAATTCAGACAAAGGAGGCTCTTGGGAAAGGCAGAGTCTGGCAGAAGTAGGATGGAGTATGAATGGAAAGAATATTGTTCCTAAAGAGAGAAAAGAAAAGGGGGGGGAGCAGGTTTTGGGAGATTTGAAGCATTGCTCACTCTTTGTTGGTTAAGGAAGTTTTATTTCTTATATGACAGGTAAAGATTTATTTATTCTAAAGGAGAAAATGTGCCTTCTAATCTCCTATTCTTTGCCTACAATTATTGTGTTGACTGATTCCCAAATCTTGAAGTTATGACAGAGGAGTGAGAAGCCATAATGTAATAATACATATAAGCCTGGCTTAAGAAACAAAAATATAAAAAGCAGAAATTTCTTCTTTCTGGTTGTGTTTTGTGGGTCATGATTGTCTGTGGGGATAATGCTAGCTCTAGTCTTCTTTCCAAATAAAGAAAGCAGGCTGCTTCCGTTCTCGTTCTGTTTTTTTGTTTGTTTGTTCGTTTGTTTGTTTTTTACTTAAGACACTCCGTAAAGTGACCAATATATCTGGAAGACACTGATTATTTTAAATGTGTTCCCAGTTAATCTGCTTCCTAATTTTCCCCAGTTTGCTCTGCAGACCACAGGTACAAGAGGAGAGCTTACCTATAAGACTTCTGCATAGGAGAAATAAGTAGTTTGCTTTTTAAATGAATGTATTCTTGGTTCCTCTTATAATTTGCTCATCCTGATTTCTGACCTGACAGGATTAGAATTAATATTCTTATTATAACTAGTACAAAATGAATTTTATAAAATAAGTGTAGATTTTCATTGGAACCTGAATTAGGTGAGCCTTTTGGCTTAACATTTTTAAAAGGAGGGAGAGTATAAAATAGTAGTTAGTCCTGTGCACTCTGCAGACGGATCTGGTTTTGAATCCTCCTCTAAGTACAACGCTAAATAAGTCACATATCCTGTCTAAACCACAGATTTCTCATCTGGAAAATGGTGATAATATTAGTTCTCACAATCATTTACAGTAACTCCAAGTGTATATGAATGAAGCTATAAATTTTGAATGTGATTATGCATAAAAAGGAGTTAGTACAGTGCTTTGCAGAAAGGAAAGCTGGAGTAAATACTGTTTTTCCTGTCATTGTTCTTCCTCATTTATATCTTTCTCTGCTTCATTCTATTATATCTATTCCTATGTTTTGTATTTTGATGTATCGTATGTTCATCATTTCAATTATAATACATTTTTTTGTATAGAGATTAGGAGATCATGAAGGACTTTATTTCAGTTTTATTTGCTATTGATCCTGCTATGGGTAAACTAAAGTTCTATGACTCAAACTTTATCACTCAGCCCTATTCTATAGTCACTAAATTACCCTTCATTTTAGCAGCCATTGGCACTTGAACTTTTCCACGGAAAGAAAATTTAGGTGAAGTTCTGTGGCTGTAAAATAAATCCTTCAGATCTTAAAATCCACTCCTGAAGAATAGGGGATAAAATCTGGGCAGCTGCTTTTTTGACAGTGTGAAAATATTCTGAGGGATTTCTGGATATGAGCAGGGTTTTGAAACCAACCCAAAAGTCCCATACATAGTTTTGTGAATAAACATAGAAATTGATCCTTCCAGTCTTATATTTGTTTTATCTGAGTTTCTCCCTCTGGAAAGGATCCCACAGGCCTCTCAAAAAAAGTGTCAAAGAACTGAAACTCACCAGATTACTCCATTCAGACAACGAGATGGCAACCCCTCATGCATTGTGATTGCTTCCTTTTCCCTCCCTAGCTCCTGTTTTCTTACACGTTGCTACATTTTCCCCCACTATATAAACCCCTAGTTTTAGTGGGTCGGGGAGATGGATTTGACCCTGAGCTCCCATCCCCATGGCTGTGGCACCTGATTAAAGCCTTCTTCCTCGGCAATATGCATCTCAGTGATCGGCTTTCTGTGTGGCAAGTAGCAGGACTTAGACAGAAGCTCTGTTGTTTCAATAACAGTTTTACAGTTTATGACTGTGATGCCTGAAAGAAAACTGGTACACCATGTATGCATAACAGTAGAGTATCTTCTTTGATGAGAAGATAGCATCATTTTTGTTTTGTTTTTTTTCGTTTCGTTTCGAAATGGAGTCTCGCTCTGTCGCCCAGGCTGGAGTGCAGTGGCCGGATCTCAGCTCACTGCAACATCCACCTCCCGGGTTTACGCCATTCTCCTGCCTCAGCCTCCCGAGTAGCTGGGACTACAGGCGCCCGCCACCTCACCCGGCTAGTTTTTTGTATTTTTTTTTTTTTAGTAGAGACGGGGTTTCACCGTGTTAGCTAGGATGGTCTCGCTCTCCTGACCTCATGATCCGCCTGTCTCGGCCTCCCAAAGATAGCATCATTTATTCTCTATATTAGTGGGAGAGAGAAACAGGTTTCCTTCCAAGAGGATAGAATACAGGATAAGGAACAATATTCTGATTATATAATATCATACTTTTTTTGTTCTCTCTGGGAGAAAGTTAACAAGTAGAATCTTAAATTCTGTGATGTGTAGGTTACCCTTAGAGGAATGGAGACTGGCATATAAAACTAGCTTCTTCCTTGCATTTATTTTCCCCAGTATACTTGTAAGGGTTTTCTAGATAATTCTTTTCCCTACAACATGCTTTATATTAAAAGAGTAGTATGTGTGCCTACTGAAAAAAAAATTAGTTGTAAAATTTATCATATTAAATGCTTCAACTACTTAAAAATCTTGTTATGTAGGAAGGGGTATTCTTTCTCCTTTGGTGCTATGCAGAGCATAGGTCTGCTTGTGGCTTTCACGACCAGAAAAGATGTGTACTTCTAGGTATTTTATTTCATGAGCAGCTACCTTTTTGTCTCATTCATACATTAATACTTTCTAACACATTCTGATATACAGGAATCAAAAGGCAAATGTCATTTAGCATGAGTGACTTAAATTTGAAATTATAATGTCTACCTTGTTCAACCCCCAGTGGTGGTCTTAGGTATGGCTGTTTTAGTAAGGACAACGCAGTCTTTTTAAGTTTTATTTTTTTATTGAATTTAAGTTCTGGGGTACATGTGCAGAACGTGCAGGTTTGTTACATGGGTATACATGTGTCATGGTGGTTTGCTGCACCCGTCAACCCGTCACCTACGTTAGGTATTTCTCCTAATGCTATCCTTCCCCTAGCCCCCCACCCCCTAACAGGCTCCAGTGTGTGAATTTCCCCTCCTTGTGTCCATGTGTTCTCTTTGTTCAGCTCCCACTTATGAGTGACAACATGAGGTGTTTGGTTTTCTGTTCTTGTGTTACTTTGCTGAGAATGATGGTTTCCAGTTTCATTTGTATCCCTACAAGGATAGGAACTATCCTTCTTTACCAGGAGAAGCTGACCTGTATGGCCCAGTGTCACGACTCAATGAGGGGATTTGTTTCTTCAGCTCTGTAAACCTCATGCTTCCATTTTCAAGAAACTTGCAGCTCAGAAATTACCACGCCTGTTACATTGCATGGAAATATTTTTAGCAATAAAAGTAAAACAAAAATTAGGTGGGATTCCTTATATACCTGTGGTAAACCCAGTTTCCCACAAAGAGTCTAAGCTCTGAAGATGAAGATTGTTGAACCTTCATATTATACCCAGTCCATACAATTTTTAAAGCCCATCTGTGGAATTTCTATGGGTAAGAGCTCCTGATACAGAGTAAAGCAATGACAAACTACCAAGGCAATGAACAATTTCAGGGAAAATATCTAAACAAGCAGGGCTTGCTATATTGGACCAGGTATACTGATAAATCTGGTAGTATTAATAAATATGTAACAAAGGGGGGAGGGATTGCATTGGGAGTTATACCTGATGTAAATGACGAGTTGATGGGTGCTGACGAGTTGATGGGTGCAGCACACCAACACGGCACAAGTATACATATGTAACAAACCTGCACGTTATGCACATGTACCCTAGAACTTAAAGTATAATAATAATAATAAATAAATAAATTTTAAAAAATATGTAACAAAAATTCCAATAGCACATGTTCTGTGAAAAGGTTGAACATGCAAAGGAACCCCCAAATGCAGAAGAAGCTGAGAAACCAAAGAAGAAGGCAGATAAATCCAGTTTTTTGGTGTGATCTTGAGTTGCCACAATACAGGTAGGTCTCCACACTGTTACTCTTTACTCTCCTGACTCAAGGCTTATTATATACCACAGGGAAATGGTATATGGGCCCTAGCAAGACAATTAAAGGCAACCTTCCAGACAGGTGAGAATGCTGTGTGTGTCACAACCTACAAAGTGTGCAATAGAATCAAGGTTGCTTTTTTCTTACATTAAGGACATTAAATAAAACAGAAATCAGGAGGTATTCACAGGATTGGGGCTAATCACAAGTCAAAATGACAGATGAGCATCCAGGATGAGTCACTTTTGTCTCTACAGCAAATATCAAAAGGAGGCACATGGATTTTAAATGTTCTACACTTGTGTGTTGTCTAGAAAGAAGAGAATGTTTGAAATTATATTACACTTGTTAAGTCAAGAATTTGGCTAGCAATCTGAAGAGGAAGTCCTAACATACAGTAAAGTAATACTGTCAAATTATTAGAGGAGAAGATAATGTTTCAAAGTAAAAAATAATCAATTAAAAGGCACAAAGAAAGAAAAGAAACAGGAGGACTATGGCAGCAAATAGTAAGAGGGAAGACACATTTATATAATAGTAATTTAATTAATATAAAAATTAAATAATGACATTAAGGATAATATGGTTGGCCTAGTGAAAAAAAGGAATCATGGGTCTTTTCCAACAGCATATATAAAATAGAAGGATAGAAAAAGACTGAAAGTAAAGAAGTTAAATATATATAACATGTAAACCTAATAAAAGGTTAAAATATTATTAGCTTCATATTAAAAATGTACCTTGTAATGCAGTAATGGAGAACTCAAAATGATTAAATATTTAATTAACCAGGAAGATAAAATTATTTCAAATGCATATACCTATTAATGTAGCTTAAATATATAAAATAAGCATCAGCAAGAATATAAGAGCTATACAAATCCATAATCACGTTGGAATTATTCTTTCACTAAATAGCAAAAAAAAAAAAAAAAAAAAAAGACAATAATTGTACAGATGTAAAGAACAAAATAAACATTACCTAACTTACATATGTGCCAAAACTATAAAATATATACTTTTTAAATAATTAGGAAATGTCTACCTAAAATTAACCATGTGTTAAACTGTAGAACAATCTTTATAACTTTCAAATATATGAATCTCTGTTTCAAAGAAATGAAATCATCAACAGTTAACAGTCTGTTCTTTAATCACAGAGCAGTTGATATAATAATTAATAATCTAGAAGATAACCAGAAAATCACTGCCTGTTTGCAAATTAAGAAATCTACTTGCAAATAATCTATGTATCGAAAGAGAAATCTCTAGAGGTAGCGCTGTAATCTTTCTCAGTTCTTTCAGCTTCCAGCTCTGCCTTTTATACCAGGCCCTTAGTGATGTCCCCACAACTTCATAGGTTAGCAGTGACTCACAGATGTCGGCGGAGACTTTACGAATAAGATGGAGCTCTCCCTTTCTGCATATCGCTCCCTTCTAGATTTCTTTCCCTAATTTTGCAGCTTTTCTACCTTAATACTCTGCCTTCCAACAAGATAGTAAACTACATTTTTCTGATTACTTTGGTCCTTTGGGTTTCAGAGTGTCCTTTGCAAATGTCTCCATTTATCCAGCGGAGTTCTCATCTTTCAGCTATTAATTCTCTTCTGGCTTCTACATACTTTGCTTGTGATTATTCCTCAATGCATTATTTTGAAAGTGTTGATTTAAAAAATATATATTTTATCCTGATTTTTTTTCTGACATTCCACTAGAAGCCAGAAGTCAGGGTTCATTTGTTGTTATTTCTATAAGTAGAAGGTCCATCAATTTGTTATGTTGGGAGAAGACGTTTTCATATTTCAATGACTAAGAGACCTTGATCTGTTTCTCTGGTTTTAGCTTTGTGGGGGTTGATCTTTGTCCCTCCATTCAGTTCCTTGTCCATGAATTCTTATGTTCTCCTATTCCAAATGCTTCAGAAAGTTTTCATGTTTTTTGTGGCCCTATCTGAACTTCATTCTGTGGTACAGAGAAATGACTTGTTTAATTATCTCTACCTTCAAATAGATTGTTAATTCAGAACATGTTTGTTTGTAGTTTAGTATTTCAAGGGGGAAATAAAAGTAAAGCACATCTGATTAACTTTGATTAAAAAATACTATTTGAACACAAATTAACTACAGATTCTATATGCTCATTGAAGATTATAAGAAATAAAGAGAACAGAGTAGATAAGATAGGTATGTGAGGTCAATTTGTAACTCTATGGTCTGTCAATAATTTGTCGTAGACAATAAATTTCTGAAGTCATGACTTGCAAGACATTAAAATGCAGCACGAGACTAAGCATCATTTAACCACCTTTGATTCTGTGGCAATTGGATAAGTATAGCAGATAATACAATATAGGATTTCATGAGATTTGTGTCTATATGGAAAGTGTGCTGTATGCTCCATTAAAGATGGCAGACTTAGTATAATTTTATGTAATTCAATTTCTCTAAATAAGCATTTACCTGCTTTTTTATATTTATATTTATAGAAATGATGATGTTGGTAAATATTTTCAACAGAGCTCTTGTACATAGTGAATGACATGAACAAAGCTTGATACAGCCAATCTGCTCTCAGTGTTTTGAATGTGGAATTTTCAGATTTTGATTATTACAGAAAAACTATGTTTTCTATCTGTATCTCCATTTAGAAAGTTTACTGATTTAAAATAGTTTGACTTCATTTGTTTTAGGGTAGAATAATGAAATACAAGCTATTAGGTATTAAAAGAATTGCAGGGGAGATCATTTGTTTCTAGGTTTTAAAAAAGGATATTAGAGAATTAGAATACAGAGGACTATCACCCTATACTTAAAAAAACATTGTCTCTGAAACAAGTAAAAATTGCATCCATAGTTTTCACAATTAGTCATTCTTATTGCTCTGTTCTCTGTGTGAATCAAGCTTTTGAAGTGTTTACTATGACTGTCATTCTTAATAATAATGAATACTTGGTCAACCACTGACACATTGGTTTTTGTCTTTCGACCTTGGATGAGCATGCCCCTCTTGAAGCTGGGCAGAGATGCAAATGAAAAGCCAGGCAACAAAAGAAGGGTAATTTAAAACAACAGCTGGGATCCACAGAAGTAAATACAAAAATATATAATCGTATTTTGCTTTCTGTCTTCTATTTTCTATCAAGAGATTGATCTGTAATAGTTACAGGAATATTTTATTTAACGTGTCTTTTGACAAAACACTTCAGACTCCCCTATGAGGATTGCAGTGAAAATTATTTCCAACAAAATAGCTACTACTTGCAAGAGTTAAAGAAGAAAGAAACATGAAAAATGGCTAAGCAGTCAAAGACAGATTTATTTTGGAGAATAAACCAGAGGGGGGCTTTCAGCCCATTTTGATCAGGAGCGTTCTCTCTTACAGACTAAGGGTATTTAAGGGTTTGAAAGGGAGTGCTTATTGCAGGCTCGAAATGTTTCTGTGTGGAGGAGTTTTATTGTGGGGTTGGAATGTCTTTACTCAAAAGGGAGGTTATCTGGGGGTTGACATGTTTCTGGTCAGAGGGGAGCTTATCTCCTGGTTAGCAGGTTTCTGGTCTGAAATGTCACCTGTGGTTTTTGGTCATACTGACATTAGTCATTAGGCTGATTTTTTGGGGTTGAATTTAGCCAGTTTTTAATCAAGGGGAACTTAAAATGGTGGTGTATGTCCGAGATGGTGGTGCTCCTACTCTGTCAATACTGATGGAATTCTTGAGCATGGATAGAAGGGAAGTAAGCTAAAAAATACCACAGCATACTAAAAAAAATTTTTTTCCAACTTTGAACAACTATTACTTGAAGGCTCACATTAAATAACTGGTAGAAAAGCTAGAAACATAGATTATAATCTAAGGAAAATAAGCAGTCCAATTTCCTTATCAAATGATAGTACAGAACTAACTATATTCTCTATGGAAAAGTCACACAAATAATATAGAGATACAAATAAGAACCACAAAGAGGAATAAAGCTACCATAGCAGAGAAGAGAGGCAAGGTAGGAAAAATTTCAGCAAGAAAATTATACTTTTCCTTATTTTTTCTAGGACAGAACAAATGCACTAGGATTTGAACTTCTCAAAGATGCGTTACCCATTTTTACAATTGGTACCAAGTTCAAATATCTGCCTTATTATTGGTAATTTAACACAAGTATTATGAATGAAATGATAGTATCTATCTCCTATGTTTGTTGTGAGGATTAAATTAGTCCCTTTATACAGTGTTTCTTCATATGTGTCGCCTTGACCACACACACATATCAAAAATGTAGAATTGAAAATTTGAACCCAGACCTACTGAAATAGAATTTCAGGTTAAGATGGTCCCTGACCAATGAGAATTTTGATAAATTGTACAGATTATTTTTAGGCACATTGAAGTTAACTTTAATTTGGAGAGTTTATCAGTTCGACTGATTTTATATAAAATATTTATTAAATGCCTGGTATGCACAACAAGAAATTTTGATCCACATGAAGTTTACAAAAGTAAGGATAACTCTCAGCCTTCTAAGAAATTGCAATTTAACTAGAGACATGAGAAAAAGAAATTAATATTTAAAACAACATGAGATAAACAATAGAAAAGGTATATCTTTTCAAGTTGGGTACAGTAACATTAATTATTGTAAGGATTAAAAGGAAATAAATTGTCTTCCAGATTAACTTGGCTAAGAAAGGCATCCAAAAAGGGCAAGATTTGAATGGAGTTTTTGTCTTCTGTATTTAAAATGTTGCTGTATTAAAACTAATTATAAATATTTTAATGCAAATTTTCATAGCTTGTCTATTAACATTTCATTTCGACTAGATTTCTTTTAGGCTTAACTTAATCAAATTAGTTTATGCCTATGGGAATAAAGATTGAATGTGCTCTAAAATTCTTATCAAACATTTATTTTAGTACCCATAAAAAGTGGTCAATCCTCTGAAATTTCCTGACTCATTCGCCCTAATGGGGAACTATGACAATTTGGGAAAAGTTATTTGCTTAACAGATATTCTCCCGGAGATTGTTTTGGTTGGCAACACATGCATTTGAAAGCGAGGGCATTATTTAGAATTCTAAGACAAAACAAGCAGGGGAAATAGCAAGAAGCATTCTGATATCTAAGAAGACAAAATTAATTTTTGTATATATTTTAATTTAGATTAACTTCATAGCCAGCCACAATGCTGCTATTTCTCAACTTTCCTTCAAATCATTCAAATGATTGCATTATTTTTGCATAAGTTTTGCATTACATTTAATTTTGTAATCCCAGTAGAAGCAACGTATCATTTTATTATGCACCTTTCTACTTCCCCCAAAGGCTCCACAGAGATCAAGTCATATAATTGTAACAAAAACTAATCAGCTTCCACTTGTGAGAAAGAAAATACGTCTGGGAAAGTAAATAGAAGCAGTGAATCAGGACAAAATTGAGACGGAAAACAGAGCATGAGGTTACTAAATAATCCAAAAAGAGGTAGGATTGGAGACACAAAGAATTAACCTTTCCCCTTTTCTATGATCACAAGCCTTCACTGTGTTGTTACTTGGAATATATTCTGCCTCTTAATGAGATTGGGAAGAGGAAAGTTTTCTTCCCAACCAAAATTTAAAATGAAAGTACTCATCATTCTGGATTCCCATTTTGCCCTTGGTAATAAATACATGGGAAGAGAGAAGAAGGATCTTTTATTTGTCTACAGCTATTGCATTTTTTTGTTTCCAATTCTTCCTTTTAAAAAATCTGTTAAAATAATAATGGTCTTTTTACAGCTATTTAGTATGTTCACAGTAGTTTTTGAATTATATTAAATGTTGTTAAGGCAATTTAACACCTTTATTTTCAAAACAAAATTTGAGAGGGTGTATTACTGCCATTTTAAATAGTTTTCATTGAAGACATTATTTAAAGCTTATTGTCATTTTTCTTAACTCGTGCTAATATATGGGCTTGTAATATTATCTGCTTTTATTGCATCATGATAATAAAAATTGATTAGTTATAATTAACTAATGTAATTGTCAATTTTTTCCTTAAAAAACTTACTTTTAATCAAATGAGAAATAATGTTTGTTTTCAAATTACCCTAGATATTATTTTTCTTTCTACTCTTTTTTTCCTCCTTCAGTTCAAATAGCAGAGCCAAATTATAAATTAGCATGGTCCAAAAAAATTACAAAATAACTCTCGAATGACAAAAATCATCTGTTCATTTATTAAGAATTGTTGGCTATATTATATCAAGATGCATAGGGCACTTTGTAACTTTGCTGTCTAGGTAGCCATCAAGACAGATAAAACAATTCCATTCCATAATTCCAGATTTTACTTTCAAACCATTCACTAAAGAAAGAACACTAAGCATGGAAGTGAATGGCTTAGTGTCCCCCATTATTTTCTCTGGAAGAGAATGCAGCAAAACATTGTAGATAATTTTTCTCTTATGTCAAGAGAATGAAGTTTGAATTTATTTCTGTTAGTTAACCAGATGAACATCTCAAGTCATTTATTTATTTTCCCATATTTAAAATGGAAATAACAGACTCTGTAACTGATCTCCAAAGATAAATGTAGAATACAATTGCATAGTTCACATCATCTGTGATATACTATTCCTAAATAAAGGATTGTTACCATTTAAGTGTAGATCTCAACCATCAGTTTTCTTTTAAGAGAGGAATGAATTTAAATTAGATTGGCCATCTTGCTGGACAATTTGAAGATATATACTGATAACTCTTCCAAATTTGATAATTTTTTAAAGCCATGAAAAAATTAACTTAAAAAAAGAGAAATATAGACCAATCACATTAGGGAATACTGATGTAATGACTTAAATGGTATAGTATGTCATAAAACACAGAATCACAGTCAAATAGAGTAAGTACTAAGCAAAACATGACCAAAGAGAGTTTATGCCAAAAATAAAATAGTGGCTCATTATTAAGAAATTTATTAATACAATCACATTAATAGAACTTAGAAAAAATCATATTATTATTTCAGAGCTCCTGTATGGATACACACAAGCACCATACAAAAAGCAGCATAAAGATTAATTTAGATTAAAAACATTCAGTAAAATAGAATTTACTAGGTTACCATTAGCATAATTATACACACAGGCATACACATAAACAAACACATCTACATGAGTTCAAGGACCAGAAGCTTATTCAGTGGGAAACACAAGAAGCTTCACCACAAAATTGGCAACAAGGTATGACTGTTTAACATCTCCAGTAACATCTAACAATTTATAGAAATTATAGAATATTAACTACAACAATTAAACAATAAAAAAGATTAAGATTGTAAAAATAGAAAGTGTAAAACTACCAAAAGTATAATTATGCATTTGGAAATTCAATAGAATTAGTTAATAAAAAAAACTATTGCAAATACAGTTTACTGAAGTAAAAGGCAGAATAATGCTGGAGCTGGTTTGTACTAGTTTGTAAGAGTATGTTGTTAAAAGTTCAGGAATTTTGTGAACCACTGAATGAAATATTGAATATCTGAAATTGTCCACAGAAATTAGCAAATAATACAACTAAGCATACCATTGAAAACAGGTAATAAAAGCAACATACAAAAATAAAAATAAATTAAGTTATATGTATTAACAAAGGCTAGAATGAACCAATAGCAGAAGGAGGATCACTTTTATAACAGCAAATTAAATAACAAGAAAATCACTGAAATACAGAGCTATACACTTAACAGAATTTCCTAAAAACTCTTGAGTTAGAGATTCTCAAAATATGGCAGAGTAGAAGGCACCACAAATCTGTCTCTATGCTTATATTATTACACAAGTAGAATCTGTCTGATATAACCATTTTAGAATTTCTGAGTTTATTTCAGGCTTATAATTTTCTAAAGAAGACTTGGACTATATAATGAGGTTAATTTCAGTTCTTAGCACTCACCCTGTATACATGTTTCTGGAAATCATGCACAAATTTTGTTGTAGGGCAATATAGGTATAATAAATCCTTTCCACCAAGTATTGGGGATTTATGCTCTGATTTTTGATTGCTGCTTTCGAATACTGAGGTGAAGACAAGTAAGTTGGGAGCCATTGAGGTTATACTGCTCCTTTTGTTGCAAGCTGCTCCAATTTCAGCTGAAGGGACTTCCCAGAGGTTTTAAAGGGACAGGACCTCCATTTTTGCTTTCTAAATTTTTTCTATTTTTCTCATTTTTGGGAGTCAGACATTAAATATTAGAAAATTCAATAACAACTACATATATGGGTAACATTAGAAAATAACCACACATACCCAGGTAAAAGCAAAAGATTACAGAATATTTGAAAAGACAATTAATTTTACATCTCAGGCTAATCCTTGGCAGACAGATAACCTGCAACCATTTCCCATCCTAAAATAATAACATAAAAACAGAAAACATTGGTGATGGATAACAATCTGATTTCCACAGTTACTACAGCTTCAAATGTCCAGTTTTTAAAAAACACTCACAAGGCATACAAAAAAAAAAAAGAAAGTTTGGAACATTTAAAGGAAAAATAATAAAAAGAGATAATTTCTAAATGATGGACTAGATAAAAAGCCTACTAGACAAAGTCTTTAAAACAACTCCTCAAAGTACAAATGGAAAATGTGGAGAAAGTCAAGAAAATGATGTATAAACAAAATGGAAATATTAATAAAGATGTAGAAAACCTTACAAAAATCAATATTAAAAGATAAAATATCTGAAATAAGAAATTTCTAGAGAGATTCAAAGATAAATTTGAGTAGACAGAAGAAAACATCAGTAAGCTTGAAGATAGGACAATAGGCATATCAAATTGAACTAAAAGAGAAAAAAGGTATTATTTAAAAATGATCAGAAATTAAGGGAGCTGTGGGCTACCATCACATGACCAACATATGTATTAACGACAGTCTCAGAAGACAAAAGGAGAGATACAGGAACAGCGATAATATTTAAAGAAACAATAGGTGAAAAGTTTCTTAATTTGATGAAAGACATGAATATAGACATGCAAGAACATCGAAGAACTCCAAGCAGAAAGAACTAAAAAAAGATTCACACTAAGACATATTATAATCAAACCGTTTAAAGCCAAAAACAGAGAGGCTCAAAAGCATCAAGGAGGAACCAGTTTGTCACATACAAGTGATCTTTAATAAGATGATCAGCAGATTTCTTATTAGAAACTTTGACGATGACAAGGTGTTGGGCCAATATATACAAACTGTTAAAAGAAAAACAAGAATCAAGAATCTTATATCTGCCTAACTTGTCCTTCAAAAGTAAGAAAGAAATTAAGACACTCTCAGATAAACAAAAGGTGGCAGAGTTTGTTATCACTAGACCTGCCCTGTGAGCAATAATGGAAGCAGTGTGCAAGGTGAAATAAAAGGTGCTAGATAATAATTGGAAACCATATAAAGATATATATGTCTCAATAAAGTAAATACATGGACAATTATAAAAAACAGTATTATTCTAACAATAGCTTATAACTTAATTTTTTAGTTAATTTTTGTTTTCTAAATTAAGAGGATAATGCATTTAAAATAATTATTAGTTTATGTTTTGGGAGACATAATGTATAAGGGTGCAATTTTCTTACATCAGCAACTTACAGGAGTGGAGATAAAACTGATAAAAAAGTAAAGTTTCTATATGCTATTGAATTTAAACTGATATAAATTAATATTAAGGATTATAGCTTTATATTATTACATGTATTACATTGTAACCACAAATAAAATATTTATAGAATGTAGATAAGAAAATAAAAATGACACATACTTTTCAAAATCAAAACATAACAAAAAATAAACTAAACACACAGGATGGTGGTAATGCAAGCACTGAGGAACAAAAAATATCAAAGTGAAGGAAGTATGTTAGTCTTTATATGCAATTACTTTAATTGTAAATGAATTATACTTCCCAATCAAAAGATATAGATTAGTGAAACTGATAAAAATAAATGATCCAAATATATGTTTTCTACAGGAGACCCAGTTTAGCTCCTAAGACACAAATAGGTTGAAAATGAAACGATATTCCACACAAATTTTAACAAAAATAGAACGAGGGTGGCTATACATATGTAAACAAAATATACATAAATCAAAAAGTTTGAGACAAAGATATTATAATTAATAAAACATTTACTAAAACAAGAAGATATAACAATAACAAACATTTGCGAATCTTATAACAGATCATCAAAATTTGTGAAGAAACAACTGACAGACTTTAAAGAAGAAATAAATAATTCTACAATAATATTTGGAGACTTCAATACTCCACATTCAATAATGGACAGAGAAAACGGACAGAAGATAAGAAAGAAAATGGAGGACTTGAACAACACAATAAACCAATTAAGCCTAACAGACATATAGACAACATTACTTCACAGCAATGACACACACATAGGTCATTTTCTAAAATAGATGACTTATTAGGCCAAAAATTAAGTCTCAGTGGTTTAAAAAGGTAAATATTATACAACATATATGTCCCAAATAATGGAGTGAAGATAAAAGTAAAACTGCAAAATTCACAAATTTGTGGGAATTAAAAAGAATACTCTTAAACAACCAATTGATCAAAGAAGAAATCAAAAAGGAAATTAGAAAATACTTAGAGACAAATTTAAACAGAAATACAACATACCAAATCTATGGAACACAGTGCTAAGGAAATAATTTATAGCTATAAATGCTTATATTTAAAAAAAAATCTCAAATCATCAATCTAATTTTACAACTTAAGAAACTAGGGGAAAAAAACAACAAACTGAAACCAAAGACTGCAGAGAGAAGAAAATAAATATCTCTTATTAAGAACAGGGATAAACATAATAGACAATAGAAAAACATTTATGTGTGATTACTCATTGTTTTCCACTTCTTGGAAATACACAATTTGGTTACAAAGTGGATGCTATTATAATTATGAAGTGTAGGTAAGAAAACCCTTATAAAGAAGAGGAAATTGGAGTTTACCCTAAATATTAAAGTATAATATGTAGTCTCTTTAGTTAAAACAGAATAATATTAGTGTCTGAATAAGCAAACATAACAAAAGGGAAAACTAGACCACATATTATATGGATGTTTTATATATAATAAAGGCATTATTTAAATTTAAATTCAGTGAGAAAATATAAATACCTTTTTTTTTTTTTTTTTTTTTTTTTTTGAGAGGGAGTCTCAGTCTGTCGCCCAGGCTGGAGTGCAGTGGCCGGATCTCAGCTCACTGCAAGCTCCACCTCCCGGGTTTACGCCATTCTCCTGCCTCAGCCTCCCTAGTAGCTGGGACTACAGGCGCCCGCCACCTCACCCGGCTAGTTTTTTGGATTTTTTTTAGTAGAGACGGGGTTTCACCGTGTTAGCCAGGATGGTCTGGATCTCCTGACCTCGTGATCTGCCCGTCTCAGCCTCCCAAAGTGCTGGGATTACAGGCTTGAGCCACTGCTCCCAGCCAAAAATATAAATACTTAATAGTTGGTATTGTGATAACTAGATAGTCACTTGAAAAATAATAGAATAGAGCTGATTCCTCACAATAGAAATACCAAATATAAATATTTAAGCCAAAAAATAAAATAATAATAATAATAATGTAAAAATACAACTGAATCCTTTTAAATCCTAGGAGTATGGAAAACTTAACTAAGATGAAAGTCCAGAAACAATAAGGAAAACAAATAACAAACTGATTATTTAAAAAACACTTTTGCAAAATAGATCAAAGTTTAAACACAGGAGCTAAAACTATAAGACTCTCAGAAGGAAACAAAGTGGGGAAGTTTCATGACATAGAATTTGGCATCTATTTCTTGAATATAACATCAGCAGCACAGACAAGAAAAGAGAAATAAAAAGGACCCCATCAAAATTAAATATTTACTGTCAAAGGACAAATCAAGACAGTGAAAAGGCAACTTTTGTAATAGGAGAAAATTTTTGTAAAGTGTGTTTAATATGGAGTTTATATCCGGTATACATAAAGAACTCCTACAATTCAACACGAAACAATTAAAAACTTTAAATAGGGGAAAAATACTTGAATGCACATTTCTCCAAAGGTATACAAATTGCTAAGGAGCATATGAAAAGATGCTCAACACCACTAATCATTATAGAAATGCAAATGAAAACCATAATACGCCATTTAAACCCATTAAGGTGATCATTATTAAACATACACACACACACAACACATTCATATAGAGTGAGTTAGAAATATACATAATAAAATAATGGAAAGCACACAGACTAAATTTAGAGGAAGGCAGAAGGAAAAAAAAGATGCCAACCTTTTATCTTGTTTTATTTTTGAGTAGAAGGAGATAAAACATTACTTGATCATGGTTTACAAAGAAATGGAAGAGAACTTTTAGATCCCAAGGAAGAGAGAAGAATAAAAGATAAATCTAGTTTCAAAGGAAGTAGGTCAAATGAGATGAATACTGGCAGGTTAAATTTATCCTGAACAATGAGAAGTATATTTTTTCTTCACAAGCAGTAGGGAAAGAGGTGAAATGGTACACACAGGGATAAGACGGAATAAAGGAGGAGATTAGGACAATTTAATGTTGATGCACATTATAAAAATAACTGATATTAAACTAAAATATTGCATTAAAAGTTTCACAATTCTGATTCTATATTTTGAATTCTTTGTGTTTTTTTTTCTTTTGTCTTTAATTCGGCTCTTTCCCTATGTTGGTTCTCAAGAGATATAGTTTCTGAATGATGATAAACAAAATTTGGAACTCTTGCCTTCTTTATATATGTTTAAGCTATGAATCACTTGAGTTGATGAAAGTAGGATGTCTAACTATCCCCAGGAGATTTGATTATTAGTTTACCCTACCCAAATGTGCTAGATTTCAGATTCTCATTCTGAAGAAAGCAAAAATTAATTTACCTTGTAGATACAAGGTTTTTATGTATGTATCCAAGAAGAATTAGTGATCTTCATTCCTGTCTCAGCAAATCTTCATATCCTTGTGGCAACTTTCCATGACCATATTGTTTTCTTAATCATATCTCTATGCTAAATGCTGTTGTTGGAATCTTACAGATATAGTTTGCTGTGTATTTGTGTGTCTCTCTGATCAACGATACATCATTGCAGTAAGGCTCTTGGGCCATGTAACAAGGTGCTGTGTTTGAATCTTGGCTCTACTGAAAGGAATTAGCTTGCCTTAGGTAGACAGCAAGGGAAGGGTCCCGGAATAGCCCCTGACCCAGGGGTCAATGCCTCATCCCCACATAACATAAAAAGCAGCATGGGAAAAAATTCAGGCTGCAGGCACCAGTGACGAAACTAGCACAGGATGTTGTGCCTAAAGACATGCCCACGGCTGCACAGATTAAAAAACAAAACAAAACAAAAACAAAAACCCTCTAGCCCATTTGGATAAAAATTGCACAAAACCTCCAGCTCACTCAGATAACGGAACAAGGCCTGGCATAGAAATGTCTTTGTCCTTTTTACAGTCAGCAGGTTCCCAGGAAAAGTTTCTTCTTTTTTTGTGGGTATGGGCATAGTGGGCCCGGGTAGGTTCTGGTGGACACTATACTTTCCTTTATTAGAACTTTACCTCCGGCTTCTATAAATCATCACTTCAGCCCCTGATTGGTCCCAGGCCAAAGTTCCGGACCAGACATTCACTTCAGCTTCTGATAGTGTTAGGCCAAGCTAAGCAGCATCTGTGAATCATTATTTCAGCTCCTGATTGGTCCTGGGCTAAGGTCCCTGGCCAAGCTAAGTCAGGCATTGGCTAAGACAGCCCACAGACTAAGCACATTCTTTCCCCCTTTCCCGTCCATAAAAACCCAACACAGGCTTCATAGTGGGTACTCCCATTCAGAACTCTCTCTTCTGCTGGCAGTGAGCCTTCTTTTTCTTCTTCTCCCTTTTTTTTTTTTTTTTTTTTTTTTTTTCTCTTTCTTTTTCTTTTTGGAGACAGAGTTTCGCTTGTTGCCCAGGCTGGAGTGCAGTGGCCCATCTCAGCTCACTGCAACCTTCGCCTCCCAGGTTCAAGCAGTTCTCCTGCCTCAGTCTCCCGAGTAGCTGGGATTACAGGCGCCTGCCACCATGCCTGACCTTTTTTTTTTTTTTTTTTTTTTTTTTTTTTTTTTGTATTTTTGTGGTTTTGTGTTTTTAGTAGAGATGGGGTTTCACCATGTTGGCCAGGATGGTCTCGATCTCTTCACCTCGTGATCTGCATGCCTCGGCCTCCCAAAGTGCCCTGGGATCACAGGCTGAGCCACCACGCGCGGCAGAGCTTTCTTCTTTAGTTTATTAAACTTTCACTCCAACTTCACCTATGTGTCCACGCTCATTAATTTTCTTGGAGGTAGGACAAAGAACTCCGGGTGTAATCTCAGACAATGAAAAACTTATTTTATACTACTACTTACTAGCCCATGTTACTGTGGTTAAGTTACCTTCTATGCTTCAAGTGCCTATTTTGTAAAGAGATCATAATAATATCTACGATTGAGAATATGATGAGAATATTTAGGACATTTTCTAAAACATGGTTAAAAATATCATTTTCAATACTGTATATACTTCATTAGGACAGAGTTCAAGCCAATTTTTGCGTACTATCATGGGTACAGGTATAGTAGAACAGCTGAACTTGAACAGCATTTTACTTCAATTATATGTGTTAAGTGAATTCACCCATGAATGATTAATGTGTGTATTATAGCCAATAGCTATCCTTTATGGTAATATGTGTCAGGCACTATACAACTCATTTTACACACTTGATTAAAACCCATGAGTCAGAGGAAAATTATCACCATTTTCAGATGAGGAAATTAAAGCTCACAGACTAAATGATTTGTTTTAGTGTCCCTCAACCATAAAGAAACAGAGGTGAAAGTCAAAGGCAGGTTTATTTGACTTTGAAGTGTTTTCTAATTTCATAATATTGTGTTCCTCCTCAATCTATCCAAGAAGGGTCCCATCAAATAAAAGTAACATCACAGCTTACCATTCCCTTTGAGACTGTGACTTATGGAACGTTATTTTAATTCTTTCTGGAAATATTGACCATCTTTAAAATTCTGTAGTCCACAGATCATTCTGAAACAAAGTAAGAGCCATGAATCTGTAAACTGAAAATTTCAAGTTCAATTAAACCCTTACTTTTAATTAACAAATCTTTATTACTGTATTGGTGATTCACTACAGATAAAATACGTTTAAACTGCTCTTTGAGAGATGGGTAATAATTTTTATTTTTGGTATGCAAAATGTTATATTTTTCTCCTTGCATTAATGCACCAATATGTAGAGTTAGATATTCTCATAATACTGTTCCATAGCACGTAAGTATTGAGCAGAATACTCTAAATGGGTTTCAATAGTTTCCTTTTGTGAGGTGTTTAACTAACTTTACATGCAATTATATAGCATCTGTAACTTTTTTATCAAAATATAGGTATAATTTAGCAAAAAATCCTTTTAAAATGTGTGTTTGGGGCCAGGTGTGGTGACTCATGCCTGTAATACCAGCACTTTGGAAGGCCAAGGCAGGCAGATCATCTGAGGTTAGGAGTCTGAGACAAGCCTGGCCAACATGGTGAAACCCTGTCACTACTAAAACTTCAAAAATTAGCCAGGCATGGTGGCACATGCCTATAATCTCACCTACTCGGAAGGCTGAAGCAGGAAAATCGCTTGAACCCGGGAGGCGGAGGTTGCAGTGAGCTGAGATGGCACCACTGCACTTCAGCCTAGGCAACAGAGCGAGACTCTGTCTCAAAAAAAAAAAAAAAAAAAGTAATAGTAGACATAAATAAATAAATAAAATATGTATTTGATAACATTTTTATTTCTGTTATTTTAACATAACATTTTAATTTTTTCTTTGTAGTCATCTCTAGAATAAAATTTAGTAATTTATATTTTCTGAAAGATTGATTTCACTGATATGTTTTTATTTTTTTCCGTACAGCTATATATTATATATTTTATATATTACTCTAAATGGTCTTCATTTAAACCATTGTAACATATCTTATCTATTTTTATGTTTTCATTAAACCAGTTCTTAAATACATTTATCATATTTAACAGTTTTAATGTTTTCTTCTACAGTCTTTCTCTTTTATTATTATTCTTCCCAACATCTTGTGTTTCTTGTGATTGATTTTGACATTTTGTCAATATATTTGGCTTGAATAAATTGTTAAGTATATTCAATGTTTGTTGGTTTGCAGGTAAATATTTCAATACTATGAATTAAACATAGTTATGTGTTTGTGACTTCCCATGTATTTGAGATGTATTATCTTTTATACTGCTTTAGAAATAATCTGAGGCCAGGCGTAGTGGCTCATGCCTATAATCCCAGCACTTTGGGAGGCGAGGTGGGTGGATCACCTGAGGTCAGGAGTTCAAGGCCAACCTCAACATGGAGAAACCAAACCCCATCTCTTCTAAAAATACAAAATTAGCCAGGCGTGGTGGTGCATGCCTGTAATCCCAGCAGCTACTCAGGAGCCTGAGGCAGGAGAATTGCTTGAACCTGGGAGGCGGAGATTGCGGCGAGCAGAGATTGCACCTTTGCCCTCCAGCCTGGGCAACAAGAGCGAAACTTTGTCTCAAAAAAAAAAAAAAAGGAAAAAAAGAAATAATTGGAATATAATTTTAGGTTTCCCCTTTAGCATGACTACTCAAGAGACTTTTCGTAATTTTTCCTATATGAGTATAATTTTCAAATAAAGTTACTCAAACACATGGTATAAATAAGCCAAAATTAAAATGATCCTTTCTTGACCCTACACTTAGTCCCACTCATCAGATGCAACAAACAGGAAATTTAAAATTTTTAAATTTTCCTGTTTTCTCATTATTTTGGCTTCTGATGTTAATCACATTAAAATATATAATTGTTCAATTTCTTGATTGTGATTTTTACTTTTGTTAACTTCTTACTAATGGGAATTAAGGAATTTATTCCATCACATTTAAAATACCTTCCTGCTGACTATTTTCTCCAAATTGTATTTTCTAACTAGATTTCTAGTAAATCAATTCTCTATTTTTAGTTGGTTCATTGGACACTCTTTGGTGACTACGAGGAGCAAAAGTAAAAATGAACGGCACACATCATTACAGTTGCTTGTAAACCAAGACGTTTCTCAAAATCTATTAGGTGAATAACCTGTACAGTATCCAGGTTTCAACTAGAGTGCAGTCCTTATGCACCGTTTGTTTTGCCATTAGATTTTAAGACTCCCCTCATTGCCAACATTGACATTGTATCCAATACAGTTCAGTGAGGCTCTTTTATACATCTATAATACAATTAGATTGATTTGTCATATTCTATATTCCATCTTTGAATTCCCTTAACCTCTTAAAATTTTTTTTCCAATTTGCATGCATTAAAGTTTTTCTTTAAATGTCATCTGGCATTGACACATGCATTATTTTATGTATCTACAATTACAATATCATACAGAACAACTTCATCACTTAAAAAAAAATTCTATGTGCTTCACCTATTCGACCCTTTTCATGCTGCCTAAATCTCTAGTATTCACTTATCATTTTATTGTCTCTACAGTTCAACCTTTTCCATAAAGTCATATAATTGTTATCATATGATACATAGTATTTCTTGACTGGCTTCTTTCACTTAGTAATATGTATTTAAGGTTGCTTTATGTGTTTTTATAAATCGATAGTTCAACTCATTTATTTATATGGCAAAATAATATTTTATTGTATAATGGACCACAATTTATAAAGCCAATGGCCTACTGATGGACATTTTTGTTGCTTCTAGCTTTTGACAATTATAAATGAAACTTTGAATCCATGATTTTGTGTGGACATAAGTTTTAAAGTCAGTTAGATAATAGAGAGAAATGTCATTGATGGGTTATATATTAGAAGTATGTTATGTTTTTAAGAAACTGCCAAACTGTTTTCTAAAGTGGCTGTATAAGTTGCATTTCCACTTAGCAATGAATGAGAGTTCCTGTTGATTTATATCTTGGCCAACAATTGATATTATCAATTTTTTTAAAAGCCAACCAACCTAGCTGTTATAACTGCAGGTTGATCATTGATTACCTGAAAGCCAATGTCTGCTAATGCTTATAAAAGGTTTTGTTGTTGTTGTTTTCCTTTAAGTTTATACCTTCTTCTGAACCATCTTGGAAATGACTGTATTTTCTTCTGGAGACTGCTGCAATACCAGCTATTTTCTTGATTGTCTTCAAATTTCCTGGTCTACTGCTTCTTCATTTCCTTATTTTAAAAACGCTGTTATTATTTTGTTCTTTTAATATTTCGCTTACCCAAATTTGAACTTCTAGAGGAGGCAAAAGATGATGCTTCTGCTCTGTATATGTCTGAGAACCAAATGTAACCTTGATATGAAAACCAGAGGAAGATATTACACACAAAGAAAATTAAAGACAAATATTACTAAAAAAATATGAAAATTCTAAATAAAATATGAACAGATTAATTAAGCAGTTAAAAACAATATTCTGGCAATGTTTACAATGATTTTCAAACAAAACAATATAATAAGACAATTCAACACAGTGAAATGGAAAAATTTATTCTATGCTGATAGTGAATTTAAAAAAGTTTTAAGACATGCTGAAGTTTTCCTTTTTTGACATACAAAGGAGTAGAAGGAGATTTCCCTAAAGAGGTAAAGGATATCTATCAAAAACCTATAACAAACATCATTCTTGATGATAAATCTTTGAAAATAGGCTTTCCATAAATGAGATTAAGTAACTGCGTGATGAGTGACTACCAGTATTCATTATAATCTTGAACTTCCTTATCCAAAAACATTAACTGAATTAAAGTTTTAAACAGCAGGGAAGATACAAAAAAAATCTTATTTTTGGATGCTATATGGTGACTTTAGCAATTGAGTTAATTAATATCATAATTCTAAATTATAATATATAGATAAATTAATGGTCAGATGTTTATAATTCATGAGTAAAGCCAGTGTGCTAAGTGTAACAATAACATAAAATAATGTATAAAATAAAATAACGATAAATTTTAATATAGAATTAATGTTCAGTTAATCAAAAATAATAAACATCTACATAGTTTTAAAGTAATGCTGTTAATAACTCTTGAGTCCAAAAGGAATCTGAGTAAAAATGTCCAAGACTAGAGATGTATTATCTATCGCTACATCTATATCTGTATTAATTTCTTTATTTATACCTATATGTTTAGAGTCTTTGTGAAAAATCATCTAGGTAAGGCATGCAGAAATGGCAGAGAGGAGGGTTAAGGGGAGCACTTAAGACACTGTGAAGCTTAACTCTATCCCTCAAAAGAGACTGAGAAAAAACAGAGAGTGACGACACAGGAAGAAACTCAGTAGCATGTTGTATAATATACGAAAAATATTTCAAGAATTTTGTGGTTAACTGACAAACTATAATGTGAAGTTGAGTAAATCAAAGGCAGATAATTGACTACTGAATCTGACAAGATGTTTTAGTTAACATTAAAGAGAACCTTTTCTGTATGGTGGTGGGTTAGGTACTTCTATAAACAATCTGTATGGCAGTATCTTATTGTCCATATCTGGCTGCCCTGGAGACTGAAGCCTGGACCTAGTCTGTTCTGACATTGTATTAGAGATAGAAACAATATGTGGTCAGAAAGATTTTGACCATGTTATTAGCCCACACATGATTTTCTTTCTCTAATATATATTGTATTCTTATTCCAACATTATATTCCAACATTATGTTGTTTGAATTCAAGACAATACCATGTTTCATCAAATCTAAGATTCTGCCAATCAATCAAAGGATGCATCATTATTCTATGTACTACTAAGAATGAAAAAAAGAAAGAAAATCAAATGATCCAAGCTTAGCCAGTGAAATTATGGCAATACTATCATTTGTAAGACATATACCAGTAACAGAGCTGTTAAGATGTAGGGGAAAATTGAATCTTTAAACTGATAACATACAGTAAATCTCCTCTTTAATAATCTGAGATTTTATTTTTGTACTAGCAAATTCACAAAGAAATCAGAAAAATGAATAGTTCCAGTCTAATAATTATGCCTTAGCAGGTAGGCAGTAATAGAAGACTAATTCCTAATATTGAATATTAATTAACATCCATTAAAGAGATAAAGACTATTTGGTGTTAAAACATATGCATATTTGAATCTTCAACTGCATTTATCTTGCTTTAATCCCTGCTTATGATTTATGCACAGTATATATTTCAAAAACTAATCCATATTTGTATTATGTAATTGGTATTATATAATTAATATTTGTATTATGTAATCATCTGAAACATTGGTGAATTTAAAACAAAGATGGGCTTATTTGAAATTTTTATTTCTAGGTCACTGAAAGATAATTTGAGTAAAACCATAAGAGAAATATTTAAAACTTGGCAGTTCTAAGAGTAAGGTTGGTAGCAAAAATTGACACAATTAACAGGATGCTTATACATGATGAAAAGCATTTCCTCTTTTCTTCAGACCAAGTCAGTAACATTTTAAGGCAATGGCCAATTTCTCCGTCTCTCTTTCTCTCTCTCTCTTTCGCTCTCTTCCTTCATATGATCATAATGAGATCAATTTCTTTGTCCCTTTCTTTCTCTCTGCCTCTCTCTCTATCCCTTCATATAATCATAATGAGATCTATCTGAATGGCATTAAAAATTCAATTTAAAAAGAATACTGATTTGAGTTGATCTCACGTAGTCTTGGGTCTGTGATATGAATGGGAGTTCCATTAGAAGTAATGAAGTCTGAGATTTTAGGCGAAAAATACGTTTTATTATGTCTTTCAAGAATATTTTAAATGCTAACATTAACTTGATTCATTCCTTTGATACTTGATTTAGTTTTCCCTTAGGTTTTAAGTGACTTTGTTACCAGGGTCTCTGGATTTCTGGTTATTACTTTATTATTTTTTAATAGAATGAATTTTGCCACAGGCAATGTTAATTTAATATAAAATTTTAAGAAAAAAAATATGCGAGGAAATCTAGATATTAAAGCATGGGAAGTATTTCAAATTCAACATAGTGTTTTTCCAGATATTTTAAAGAAGTAACAAAATATAATACTTAATGGATTTATACACTGAGGTATTAGATAATTTTAAATTAGATAAACTTTATTAGGTAAATTTTAATTATTAAATATCTCATACAAATAAGTACAAAATGTATTGAAAGCATGGTTTATTTAACAGAGAGAATTGTCCTCTTAGATTATGTATTTAAAATGCTGTGTTTTTGCTAATGGTTAGATAATCAGAAGGCTTACTTCACTTACTTAGGACCTATAGATTAGTCCAGAAGAAATCTGAAATCTACCTACCTATCCATCTATCTATATGGAAATGTTTTAATGTCCTTGAAAGAACATATACTAATCATATCCTTTCATCTAGTTAGACTTTTGAGTAGAAAGAAGTACAACAATGATAACTACATAGGATTAAGGAATAGGAAATATATTCATGATTTACAGCTTATCAGTAGAATAAGTAAATAAACTAATGTGAATCTATTTGGAAAGAGAAATAATTACCTAGCAAACATTTTAAAGAAAAATTTGGCTTGAAAGTAAATTTTTTCTTACAGTTATAAAAAACTATCTGATAAAGAAAAGGAGAAAAACTAATCATGAATGATATTTCAAGAGAAGGAATATGTAGATGGTAGAATATGGAATAGCTTTTCAGGGTTAAATTATTATAAACATGGTAAAACTGGTTGATGACATGGAAATAAATATAAATTTGGATGTGAATGTGCATTTTATTACAAGTTTACAAAAACTAAACACTGAGAAGAAGCAGGTGAGTGTGACAGGAGTAAGATCAGACAATATGTACGTCCCAAGAGAAGGATTTACAATTTTCTCCTAGAGGGAAATAAAACTTATGAGTATTGCAATCTTGGATAGTGCCCAATTTATATTTTTAGGCGATCATTCTAGAAGCCATGGGAAAAATAGAATAAGTAATATCTTGTATAATCCTCGATAGCAATGTTCCCGCATTGCATAACCATGTACTTGGAAAGTATTTTATAGGGTAATAAGAAATACATTTCTTATTCAATGATTTTTTCATACGTTTGTTGAATATTTTGGAGGATTGGAGGGGCATACTGTCTAAGCAGCCCTTTAAGATGAATTTATAGAAATGTTTTATGTATAATCAATGATTTTTGATACATTATTTTTGTAAAATAAAACCTGAGAGAGGGAAATGGTCATAACTTTTTTACCTATTATATCAATTTTAAAAATCTGCTCTCCTTCAAATACATGCTACAAATTATAGGTCATTTTAGATGCACTACATTTCTGGTTTTGAAGTTCATCACGATCTTTTCAAGCAGAAGAGGAATGTTTTCAATTGGCAAAGTGAGTCTAAGTGGTTTGAGAAGCTTTACAGAGAAAGATAATATGCCAGAGATGACACTTTATCTACTTGGCAAAATCAATGAGAAACTGGATTTTAAGACTCAGGCACTAGTTTTCAATTAGATCATTATCTTTTCTGCACTAATCTGTCTCTAGACTTAAATTAGGACAAATGTGAGAGGCCAATCATCTGATGAAATTGAAAATAAAACATCACATCGTCTCCTTATTTTAGTGTTGACATTATGTATATATGTGTTCCAAAACTTAACCCCACTTTATGTTACCAAAATAATGTTTTATCATATATGGCATATTATCACATATATCACATATGTAAAATTCCCTCTCTCTGTTTCTCTTTGTGTGTTTGTCTCTCTCTCTCTGAGTTCCTCTTTGTCTTTTTGTGTGTCTCTATGTGTAAAAGCAAAAACAACAAATAATATAATAATGATGATATTATTATTAATATATTATTATAATAATGATATTTAGATAACAAGTTAAAGTGAGAACATTAATCTGAGAGTTGTTGTGATTGTTAATATTTAGTGTCAACTTGATTAGATTGAAGGACACAAAACATTAATCCTGGATGTGTCTCTGGGGGTGTTGCCAAAGGAGATTAACATGTGAGTCAGTGGGCTGGGGAAGGCAGACCACCCCATCAGATTAAGGCCACCCTTAATCTGATGGGCATAATCGAATCAGCTGTCAGAGAATATAAAGCAGGCAGAAAAACGTGAAACGGGAGTCTGGCCTAGCCTCCAGCCTACATCTTTCTCCCATGCTGGATGCTTCCTGTCCTTGAACATCGGACACCATGTTCTTCAGTTTTGGGACTCGGACTGGCTCTCTTTGCTCCTCAGCTTGCAGACAGCCCAATGTGGGACCTTGTGATCATGTAAATTAATACTTAATAAACTCCCCTTTACATATATATATATATACACACACACACACACATACACACATACATATATCCTATTACTTCTGTCCCTTTAGAGAACCCTAATACAGATTTACAATGATTCCATTAAACTGGAAGTTAAGATTACCACCTGGCCACTATATATATCCTATTAGTTGTATCCCTCTAGAGAAACTTGACTAATACAGATTTACAATGATTCCATTAAAATAGAAGTTAAAATTGCCACCTGGACACTTTGGGCTCCTCTTTCTAAGAAGGGAGTTATAGTATTGACTAGGGTGATTTACCCAAACTATCACAATGAAATCAGTCAACTACTCCATAATGGCGGTAAGGAAGAGTATGCATGGAATACAGGAGATCGATCAAGACGTCTTTGTATTACCATGCCCTGTGAGTAAGGTCAATGGCAAACAATAACAGCCTGATTCAGACAGGATTACAAATGGTCCAGACGCCTCAGGAATCAAGATTTGGGTCACTCCACCAGGAAAAAAATTACGACCTTCTGAGGTGCTTGCTGAAGGCAAAAGGAATACAGAATGGGTAGTAGAAGGTAGTCAACAGTACCAGCTATGACCATGTGGCCAGCTGCAGAAACAAGGACTGTAACAGTCATGAGTATTTCCTCCTTATTTTGTTAAAAACATGTTTGTGTATGTATACACTTGTACTAAGAAAATATCTTCATTGTATTCCCTTTTCCTTTATAATGTGACATAAGATTTATTGACATTGTATTCCCTTTTCCTTTATAATGTGACATAAGATTTATTGACTTCATGTTAGCATTTAAGGGTTGCTAACTTTATTTGGGTTGGGGATTAGTGTACTATTTGGGTTGGGGATTTTGTACTGGGTTGTACAAAAGGTAGTTGTGTTACGTTAGGTGTAATTTTGACCTTATTATTGTCTTTATTTGAAGATTATGCATGATCTCAGGAGATGTGTATGGGTTCAAGTTGGCAAGGGATGAACTTGTGATGGTTTTTACTGAGTGTCAACTTTATTGGATTGAATGATACAAAGCTCTGTTATCCGCTAACATACCTATACTTTCTTTTTCAAACGCCACTTAATTTTTAAATTAGTTTTGCTAGTGAATTATCTGAATTAGATGTTCTATCATAGGAATTTATGGAAACATGTAAATTGTATTTGTAGGACTTCAATCATATTAGCAGAATTCGATGGCCCTTGTTCCCTGATACTTTATGATACAGCAAGTACATACGATAATAGTGAGATTTTGAATTGTCTTTGGACCAACTGAGATGGATAACAGAAAAGCTTTAAGAAAAACTTGAGTTAAAACCTCTATGCAATTTTTCAATAACGATTGTAAAATATAATTAATGTAGGAAGTGAAGCTTTATTTATCTTTCATGTGTTTTTTCTCCTAATCACTCCATAAATATTATTCATGTTTTTAGTTTGCGTTTAAGCTAAAAGAGCTGTTTCTTTTACTATGCTTTATATTTTAATGCATCATTTTTATACCTGTAACTGATGTATGACCACTGAATTAGTCAGGGTTCTCTAGAAGTATAATATTATCTCTAGAAGTAAAGAACTAATAGGAGATATATATGATATATCATATATATCATATATATGGAAGTTTATTAAGTATTAACTTACTTCTTCTTCTATGTGGACCAAGTCAAACCACTCTCCTTTCCAGATTCCCTTGCATCTAGAAGTAGACACGTTATTGGATTTTGTCTAGTAAGATGCATGTCAAGGTCTGGGGAAGGCTTCTGAGAATGTTTTGTTTATGAAATGGGCTGAATTGGGTATGCCTTGGGCCTAGTGCTCTTCTTGCTGTGCCGAATATCGAAAAGATGAAAGATTCATCTTGCCATCAGGGGGACAAAAGCCATGTGCTAGGAATGGTGAAGCTCAAATGAGGAAAATAATTTCTTTTCTAATAAACGTCTTTTAATATTTGAGCTAACCCTGGGTTATTACCTCTAGAATTCGGGCGTGGTGAGAAAAACAAAGCCTTTGTTTAAGACATGATTAGTTTTTAGTTTGTTTTCTTTTGCTTGTGGAAAACATTCCTTATGTTTATAATATGTAAAGGGTCTAGGGATCCGGTAATATAATTTGTACTTAAAATATTTTTGTCTCCCTCTAACCTTACTCTACTGACTGACTAACAGGAGGAAAAAATCATAAAAACAACTAATGAAAATTAGAAAATTATCCATACAGTGTAGTGAGGCTTTGAAAGAGAATGGCTTGTTACTTTGAAGAGCTGAACTAAGCGTAGCAGAAACTCTCAGGGAAATTGTTGCTGTAATATTAACCCATTTTAAAGCAGAATACTGCTCTTCCACACATCACAACAACCAATCGAGTTTTCTAACTCATTAATACATCACAAGCATTTTAGTAAGGAGATGAGATACAGGTTTTACAACTTGCCATTTCTACTGAAATCTCATAAACTTCTTCATCAAGCAACTCGAAGTTCTCCCTTTTCAGTTCATACATCTCTCATTTTCTTCAGAGACCCTGAAAATCACCTTTCATGCCTAAGCCATTCAGGTGTTACTCCCATTCCATCAAAAATTAGCTATTGCCTATTGTTTCCAAATCATGTCCACAACTGAGGCAGGAAGGACGGGAGTGTGTATGTAGAGGATGAGTCTCAGTTTACTCCATTACAAGTTCAATGAAATGAAAATGAAGTAAACAGGAACGATTTTAAATGCTCATTATTTAATAAAATTACACATTGTTGTAACACAACAAGAAAAATACCGTAATTCTGTTAAATCTAATAAAACTGTTTCCTCAATGGATCACATTTTGTTATCAATAAGCAATTTAATATTACTACATCAGATAACTTCTTAGTATATAACTGTCAGAGAAAATCAGAGCTGGACAGTAGTTAAAGTGGTAAACACAGATGTTATTCAGAACTATTGCAATAGGGGAAAAGAGATCTGTACATTAGTGAACCCAGCTCTAGATACAGCATAGACATATGGAAATTGATAGCCAAGGACAGAGTGGTGATCAGTGGGTAGGAAATTACTAAGAGGAAACATCAAGTGTAAAGGGAGATGTTGGCTTAATCAACCTAACAGGATTTTGCAGAAGATGGGCCAGGGAGACCAGACATCACTTGGGGAACGCTGGAGAATGAGGAGTTTGATGAGATATCTAGGATGATCACTTATGAAGCATTGGAGATTCTGGCTAAAAGACATCAGCAGAGTGTTAGCTAAAACGGTAGTTCAGTATTTCACAAGGATGTGCACGGATAGTGAGAGGGGAGCTTCAGCAGTCCGGGTGAGGTTCGGTCAGTCTTCGTCGGAATTTAGCAAAAAAGATGCAGATAGTAAAATAAAACTACCTAAGCCTATGCTTCCTTTAAATTATAAGTATGTGGGTACAGGAAAATAAAAAAATTAAAATTAAAATATTTTAAAACTTAGGCCGGGCGCGGTGGCTCAAGCCTGTAATCCCAGCACTTTGGCAGGCCGAGACGGGTGGATCACGAGGTCAGGAGATCGAGACCATCCTGGCTAACACGGTGAAACCCCGTCTGTACTAAAAAAAAAATACAAAAAACTAGCCGGGCGTGGTGGCGGCGCCTGTAGTCCCAGCTACTCGGGAGGCTGAGGCAGGAGAATGGCGTAAACCTGGGAGGCGGAGCTTGCAGTGAGCTGAGATCCAGCCACTGCACTCCAGCCTGGGCAACACAGCCAGACTCCGTCTCAAAAAAAAAAAAATATTTTAAAACTTAAAATTGATGCCATGCTATGTTATGCTATGCTATGCTATGCTATGCTATGCTATGCTATGCTATGCTATTCTGTGCTGTGCCGTGCCGTGCCGTGCCATGCCATGCCATGCCATGCTATGTAAGTTAGTGAGGCTATGGACAGCTGCACCACCACTGCCTATATTGAAGTATGATTTTAAAGAGCTATCCTAATCCTCTGTAATGACATTAAAAACAAAACCAAACAAAACAATTAGGTATATGTGTTTCGATACCATCAGGTCTTTTAAGTAAAACACACACTTGTCTCACTTTCCTTGTGTCTTGGGCTTAAATATTTATTTATTTTTATTTCTGTTTGATTTTTTCCATCTTTGAGAGTGAAGTATATTATCAGTCGGTTCATTGATAAGAGAGTCTTGAATGGAAATCGACTGATTCATGCAATTAGAGAAGGCGTTTGTTTTTTATTACTGTTCCCAGAACAGAACTCCCCATTTTGTGACACCAACCGCGATGGAAAGCCCTGCTCTTATTTTTGGAGGGGCTTTTGTTGAAACTTGGCAGGGGAACAGGCTGCAAACAAAGATGCACTTCTCTGTGTGTTAGTGGCAGTTTCACTTCTGCATCTTCACATATAAGCAGATCCTATTGAAAAACCACTCAGAGAATATTCACTGTAGAGATTTTCTAGTTTCTACAATGTGTACGCTAACCAATAGAATGCACTTTTGCTTTGGTGCTTACATTTATAAAACATTTTCATCAGGAATCTATATCTCTACTTCCGATGAGACAAGGGGGTTCAAGATATGATTTACTTTGTTCTTTACTACTTAGAAAATTGCTAAATGATAGAAATGATCAAATTTTAAAAATGAAGGGAGATAAGTGAAAGGAAATTTATTTTAAATCTTTTCCAATGTGTCAGGCACATGCTTGGTGAACTACATATATCATCTCATTTAATCCCCAAAATAAATATCTAAGGTTAGATATATAACACCACTTTTAGATTATAAAATTGAAGCTGAGTGGAATTAAGCAATATTGTTCAGGATCAATGGCTATCAAATTACAAAACTGGAATTTAAACCTCCACTTGGTTTTATTCTGAAATCCCTCATCCATCATGCGTTGTGATATAGAATGGAGACCAGAGGCAGGAGAGGGCTAATGGTTAATTGTGTCTTTCTGAGCCCTAGAAATTCTAGGAAGCTGGATAATAGCAAAATATTTTATTTCCATTTCATATATTTAACTCTTATGAAATATTTGGTCTTAAGAAAATACTCTTCTACAAAAATAAATGTAAAATTTGTCACTGTAACACATGTACCTTTTTTTTAAAAAAAGAGAGAAGAATATATAGCTGTGAAGAAGCTGGGTTTTATTTTTTTACCTTTATCACAATTTTCTCATTTTTCAATATTTTTATTGTTAGTTGATTCATTTCTTTCTCTATAATGTTTCACATATGCACATTTTATGGTGCATTTCTGTAAACAAGATATTTCCAGATTTGCAATGAAAGTGAGCAGCAACATCTGTTATCTCACTCAGAAACACTGGAAGGAGGTAGTTTCAGGGCTGGGTCATCAGCTCAAAAAGGCTACTGAGGACAACTCTTCCTCCAGCTTTGGCTTCATCAGCCTGTGTTGGTTGTTCACCTCATGTTGTTGTCTGTGTTCAGAGTGACTACAGCAACTCTAGTGTCACATTCCTTTGCTGGGTCCAAAGGCAGGAAGCAAAAGGACGGGTCAAAAAGGTTTTCACAGCCAGGTGTGGTGGCTTACACTTGTAATCCCAGCAGTTTGGAAGGCCGAGGCAGGTGGATCACAAGTTCAGAAGTTCGAGACCAGCCTGGTCATATGATGAAACCCCGTCTCTACTAAAAATACAAAAATTAGCCAGGTGTGGTGGCACACCTGTCCCAGATACTCAGGAGGCTGAGGCAGGAGAATCGCTTGAATCCAGGAGGTGGAGGTCGTAGTGAGCCGAGATCATGCCACTGCACTCCAGCCTGGGTGACAGAGTAAGACTCCATCTCAAAAAAAAAAGAAAAAAGAAAAACAAAATGCTTTTTCCTTCCTAAGCTCTGTCTCTTTAAGTAGAAAGAAAACCCTTCCCATAAGCCCCAGAACAGACTTCTTTCTACCTCATTGAGTAGGTCGTGGTCACATGTACACCCGTAGCCATGTTAGGATTTCAGAATGGCAGTTCTTCACCTTAGTCTACAGTGTGAGATGAATAAAAAGAGAAGAGGATTGGGAATGTCTGTTTTAGCCAACTAGCAATTTCAGTACATTTTTCTCAAGCTTTCTTCTCTAAATCATGGAAATTTAAATATAACAAAAAGATGAAGATGTGGGATAGAATTGTCCCTTTTATAATTGTAAATAAAATTGTATATTTATTATTTTTCACACATCTGGCTCAGCAATAATTTAGACCTTTTTTTTTTTTTTTTTTTTTTTTTTTGAGACAGGACTTCACTCTGTCCTCTGTCACCCAGATTGGAGTACAGTAGCACGATCTTGGCTCACTGCAACCTCCACCTCCCAGGCTCAAGCGCTTCTCCTGCTTCAGCCTCCCACATGGCTGGGATTACAAGTTCACACCACGGTCACCTGGTGAATTTTTGTATTTTTAGTAGAGACAGGGTTTCACCATGTTGACCAGGCTGTTCTTGAATTCCTGATCTCAAATGATCCACCTACCTCAGCCTCCTAAAGTGCTGGGATTACAGGCATGAGTCACCATGCCTGGCCCAATTTAGACAATCTTTAATGTTGCTAAATAGGGATTTATAATTTCCTATTTAATCTCAAATATGTATACATATGCATCATATTATATAGTACACATTTAAAAATGTAAAGGTTATATGTGCATGTATATTCTGTATATATATTTGTATAGGTAGATATGACAGAGAGGAAGCACATACGTACTCAACGTGTTGATTATTGTAATTGGTATATATTTTAAGTGTCACATTCTGTCTGTAGTTTATAATAGTGGAATTGATTTTAACATATAATTTCTATTTAGCCACTTTGCTAAACTATTTTAATAATTCTAAAATTATTTTGTAGATTTAAAACATTTTCATATAAACAATCACATTATCTGTAAGTTTTTTTTTTATTCTTCTAAAGCTTTATACTTTTTACCATGTCTTATTGTCTGATAATTTTTGGCTGGTTTTCATGTATTGGCTAGTGCAACCAATTCAATTTTCTGCACAAGTGAAGATCCACTGACACTGTTATGGGTCAAATTGTGCCCCCCTCCAAATATATTGACATTCTGACCCTGGTACCTGCAAATGTGAATTTGTCTGAAAATAGGGTCTTTGCAGATATAATTAAGTTAAACAAGGTCATTGGATAAGACCTAATCTAATATAACTGGTGTCCTTATAAAAAAAGGAGACACAGAGACACAGATACAAAGACACAGATACCATCTAAAGATGGAGGCAGAGATTGGAGAGAGAGATCTACAGGACCAGGGACCCCAAGATTAGCTGACAGCATTGGAAGCTAAATGAAAGGTATAACAAATTCTCCCCTAAAGGCTTTAGAGAGAGCATGGCCTTGCCAACTATTCATTTTGGACTTCTTGCATCCAAAACTGTGAAGGAATAAATATCTGTTGTTTCATGCCACACAGTATGTGGGACTTTGTTATGATAGCCCAAGGAAACTAACGCATGCACCATTCAAAAAATTTCTATGGGAATATTTCTGAAATTGTACTATTAAGAGGAAAGTTTGCCTAGGCAAACACAAAAGTATTAATTGCTGCCAACAAGAATTATCAAAGAATACTAAATTAGTGGATTAGAAATAAGATATTTGCAAGATCTCAAAATATCTCTTCACAGGATACTCATAATTATAACAAGAAATTGGTTAACTTTACAGTTAAAAATATGGCAGAGGCCGCCATACCCGGTGATCAAGTTAACATCACCAGACCTCATGAGTCTCCTGAAGTGGTACAGTGAGAAGAACATAGCACCACTTTTGTGGAATTTCCTCCAAAATGCATAAGAAAAATCAGAGGAAACCATCAGACCAACTGAAATTGACAAATATTGTACCAAATACATACTCGACTATCTTCACAAGTTTCAAAATCATGAAAGACAAAGAGAGGCTAATAAACTGTTTCACACTGGAAAATATTAAAGAGAAATAAAAGGAAATCCAATGTGTAGTACTGGATTGAGTCACCTTCTATTCACAGTTTTCTAGGTTTACATTTTCTTAATCATGAACGTGTACTATAATTCCTCATTATTTACTGATGTTGTCATAATTTTTTCTCCATTGATATTATTAACAATAGTGCTCATGTTTATAAATTTTATAATGATAATCCACATTGGATTGAATTTAATTTCATTGGATTAGATTTGTATCTATTATACATGGCTGCAAAATATTAAAAATTATATTTGGGATATTTTTATTCATGTTTATTAATGAAATTGACCTCTAATTTTCCATTTTATACTGTTTTTACATGGTTTTGTAACAACATTATGCTAATCTAAAAATAATAAACTAAGTGCAACTTTTTCTATCCTCAGAGTTTTATATAACTGAAATTAGACAATCTTTGAAAATCTGAGAGAACCACCTACAAATCGGTCAAGGGGTAACTTTTTCCTTCTTTTAACATCTCAAAATATGATAATTTGTTTAATTCTATAAGGTTCTTTGGTATTTTAATTTCTTCTTCAATATACTGCAAGTTTAATTATTAAGAAATTTCCCATTCTACTTAGGAATTCAAAATTATTGCATAAAATTATTTTTTTATTTTTTAAAAATTTTAAATCTCGGGTATATTTGTAGTTAAATTCCCTTGTTTATTCTTAGTAGTTTTTACACATGGTTTCCTTCTCAAAAGGGTTGTTTATTTTATTTATATTTTTCTAAGAACTTCTTCTTCTTTTTATCCTCTATTCTGACTTCATTTTCTAGCTTATTGATTTTGCATTCTGATTTATCATTCTTTCTTCCATTGTCTTTATGTTTATTCTCTTCTTTTTGTAATTCATACAATTTTCAACTTTATTTTTTAAAGAAAATGTAAGGCTATGATTTCTGTTCAAAGCACTACTTTATTGCAGTTCAAAAGTTCTAGTAGAAGGAATTTCAATACAATGGAGCTATAATTTTAAAAATTTTTAATTTTTTGTCCTTTGGCTCATGAGTTATTTAGAGATGTTTGTTTAATTCCTGTGATAGTCCTTATAAGAGAGAAGCAGGAGAGTCAGGGTCACGGAAGATGATGTGCTGATGGAAGCAGAAGTTGCAGTGCTGCAGTCAGGATGCCAAGTAACATGGCCACCTTCTAGAAGCTGGAAAAAGCAAGGAATAGACCCTTCCTTGGAGCACCAGAAGGAAAGCAGTTCCACTGACACTTTGAACTTAGCCCCATAAAATTCACTTCAAACTAATAACTTCAGAGCTTTGATATAATAAATATTTGTTGTTTAAGCTACTTAATTCTTATTTGTTACAGAAGAAATAGAAAAGCACGTAACTTCTTCTATAAAAATAATATCCATAGGATTTATAATCAGAAGTTGGCTAAATCTAAATTCATGACTGTTAAGATGTTTCTGTCATGTACCATTAGATAGTGATGCAAAGGTATGAAAAGAAAAACATCTAGTTTATCCTGAGGAAGTATGGTTGGGCATTAAGATGACTGATACAGTAGAAGACACAAGAGTTACCCAAAGCAAAGGGGTATACAATGTAGGGATGAGAAAGTAGAGGGAGGCACTCCTGGCACTGGGAAAAAGCATTCTGGAACAAATTAGGTTGCTTAAAAGCTTAGAGAAATGCGGATCTGAAAGAACTCTTACATGTCCAGCGTCTTCAAAGGGATGTAAAAAGTAACCTAAGATGAGGCTAGTAAGTTGGACAGAGTGTAGAACTGGTGGTGACTTCAAAGTGGACAGTCACAGATTTTTGCCTTTTATTTTAGCAGAATTAGAACACCATCATTGGGTTTTAATGCACTGAATTGGGATAGTTTGGATATATGTTTCAAAAAAACTATTCATTTTATGGCGTGGCTCCCTTCTCCTGCCTTCATTTAAATATTTCAATGCTTTTTCTTCACCCATATAAGCCATGGATCATGAAAATTTTAGAATTTCACCCCATTATGCATCTGCAATAATATAAACACAAGAAGTTACTGTAATGTTTCAGCCAATGGAATACCATAATTAAATGTCCATATCTCTGAGTATTGAGTAAGCAGTTTAGATAATGAAACTTTGTTAGTTGTTCACATCATCTTAATCAATACAAGTTAGATGGACTCAATATTCTCAATATTTCTTCTTGCCCTTTTGCCCAGCCCTAAAACAAACAGAGATGAGAAAGAAAAATCACTGTGATTAAAAACAAATCTTACACAAATGAACTTTAAAATTAATGTGCCCCTCATGATAGTCAAGGTCTGGATTTTATTCTCAATTAAGTGCAATCTAAAAATGAATTAAAAATGACAGTAGTAAATGAATGGAAAAGAAATCATATATAACAGTGATTTGGTTTTAAAGACTCAATGATGTTAGCTCTTTTAAAAAGTCTGAAAGTAAGAATGAATTAACCTATAAAACTTCTGGCGTCAGTATTTCCCAGAGACAGATAAGATCCTACTAATTCATACCTATTTGAATGGGACTGATCTAAGTTTGATTAAGGATCTTTTTTAGGGGGAGGGATAAAGGGCAGAAGGATGGTATGTACATTATTTTATATATGCTCTGGGAAGGATAAGAGGCTGAAGGATGGTATATACATTATTTTATATATGCTCTATCAGTAATGAAAAAGAAATTGAAAGGGAAGAGCCCCACAAAATCCTCAAAAAACAGATTTTAGAATAAAAAAATTAATGTGGCTGAACTAATTATAATCACGCTAAAGCATGTACTCTCTCATCACATATTTCAAAATAGATATAGATGAAATCTTTTAAAATTATGATAAGCCCGGAGTCTCTTGCACATTAGCATAAATCTTTTACTAGCATATGAGTAATGCAGATTAAAGCAGTAGGTCTCAGTTATAAGTTGTTTTTACTGTCAGCATAAACTTTTCTGACACCCCAGTAACAAAGTTTTTCTCTAGTCAAAATATGGTCTCATTTTTTTATCAGAATCATTACATTCTCATGCAAATATTTTAAGTACTACAATCAAACCAAACAAACTCAAGGCACCATGTACAGTCCTAGAGATAAACTATGAGATCCTGAGGTCAGAGCTCATGCAACTAAAATAGAAAGTTGTTTCAAATTGTCCTTCACCCATTGATTCCAATTTACCCACATTTCTCCTATGCAAATAATTATTTTTCTTTTTTCATATTCAATTTCTAAAATAAGATCTTGTAGCTTACAGTATTACATAATTATTAAAATGTCCTTAAAAGAAAGATTGGGTAGAATGACTTTGGACCATGACAGTTTTATCATTTACAGTTTGGTTCCTGTATGAATTTCAGATTTTATTCATGATCTTGTGTTTTAGGAGACATCCTTGTATGTTTTTATCAACAATCGCAACCCCTTTATTCTTAAAATATTGACAAGGTTTATTATACTAGAAACAAAAAGTTCTCCTAAAATTTACATTACACAGAATTAGGATGTAAGTTATCACTGTTATGAATCTCAACTGGTTAAAATAACTCTTAATAAAGCAATGTAATTCCTGAATTTCTATGAAGTTTGTTACTTTAGAAAATTTTGTTCCAATAGAAAAAAGATCCATCATGATGACTTTATTAATGATCTGCAGAAATACTCTATTTCTGCATCATTAGGAGGTTAAATGACCTATATATGTTCCTCTTCCTTTTTTATGTTTTCCAGAATCTTCCATTAATTAACTGCTAGTGAAGCTCATAGACTACAATTGGTTTCCTAAAATATTTTCATGAAATATTCAGGTATAGTTATATTTAATCTAATCTTAAACTTAATGAAAAATGACACATGTAACCAACCAACCATCTGTACCAAGATAGACTATTAGCTGTGAATTAAAGTAATACTGGTCAGTTTTCTAGACCATATACATACGTCATAAAACTAAGAATTTATTGTAATAGTCCATTGAAATTCACTGTGTGAATATGCAAGATATATTAATATAAATACATTTATATTGTATATTACATATTAATATAATTATATTTATATCATACATTAATATAATGAAATAAATATTCATATACATGATATATATGGGGAGATTATACAGATAACCTTTCCTTCCAATTTCACTAACAGAGAAAATATAATCAAACATGATTGGTGTTGAAATTTGGAGAACTAAAAAAATGAAGACTAAAATAATTTAATGCTGAGGTTAATTGGTGCCTTGAGAGGCTCTATTTTAATCTGAATGACTTAGAAATGAGTTATTATTTTTTTCCCAGAAATAAACATATAGTAATGGAGGACAAAGATGAGTGTTGGGACTTTCATTTCTACTTTTCTTCTAGGGACAAAACAAGATTGGAGAAATCACCTTCGTCACATATAAGCAGAACGCATGTATTACCCAGGCATTTGAAATCATGATACTAAAACCTTAGTGGTATGAAACAGGATATTTATTAATTGTAAGTGAAAATTGAGGCAAATATGGCTTTATTATCTTCCTTTGCAATTGAGAGAGATTAATAGTCACGTTTCCATGACCAAAGTCACACAATTGTTTAAAAGCAAATGAAGAGCACTAATTTAGATCTAATACGATTATCCTTACAAGGAATTCACTCTTGTTTCATACCATTGCACACCTTTACAGAGGGGAAAGAAATAATAGTAATAACGCAATTACCATATAGTAAGAAAAATATCCCTGCAAGGTTTACAAAGCCCAAAAATGTTATCATTTTGATATTTCTGCAACATTGTTAGGATTAAGTAAAAGATGATTCACTTTATGAAATGCCATCTATTTTAGAGTGTGTGAATCTTTGCTATTTGCTTTGGCTGTTGTCTTGTTTGTTTTTATCAATGTCTTAGGTCATTTGTACTATTATAACAAAATACCTCAGAGTAGAACATCCTCTAAAGGACAAAAATTTATTTCTCATAGTTCTGGAGGGTGGGAAGTTCAAGTTCAAGGTGCCAGCAGGTTCATTGTCTGAGGAGAGTGCCGTTACTGCTTCTAAGATGGTGACTTGATGCCGTGTTTTCTTGAGATAAAGAATATTGTGCCCTCACATGACAGAAAATCAAAAGACAAAAGAGACAAACCACCTCCATCTAGCCATTTTATAAGCGCACTTACTTTCATTCATTACGGAGGAGACATCGTGGCCTAATCACTTCTTAAAAGGCTCCACCTCTTAATACTATCACATTATCAACACCTAAATTTTAGAGGGGACACATTCAAACCATAGCATTCTGTACATCCTTCCACTTGTTCTAGTAATGGTTCACTGATTTTTCTATAAGAAATCAGTTTCCTCCTTTCTTAGTTCACATAGTTTCAGAGTGGAATCTATTAAAATGGGACAGTAAAGATGGTGTCAGAGATAGATACACAAATAAATAAAATAGAGAGACACTAAAGAATGACAAAGAAGGCATGAAAATTAGACCTACCCTGGACCATTTGTTGTAGAAACAAATATTTTTTAAAACACATTAGTCTTTATGAAATTTGTCATTGGGTATAACTTGATACTCTGATCAAGGTCCACAACAATGCCTCTGGTTCACGAAGAGAACTTTGTGTTATGTTCATTATAATCACCTAACGAGACAAAGATGTTCATAATTGGGTTATTCATTTATTTTTTTTCTCTCAGTAATCTTACTGGGTATATAAGATTTTCATGATCAAAAGGGTAAGCTTCAGATTAAAACAATAAAATTATTGGTTTAATTCTCTAATTTTTACAGATGGAAACTAATTCCCTTAGGAAATCAAAGCATTTCTCCAGATCCCCAAATTAACAGTGGCCAACTTGGACAAGAATCTATACCTTTTGACCACATAGTACTCCATAGTCTATTATGTCCTTGCTTCCCCACTGGTTGAGTGGCCATCATTGATTAAAAAAAAAAAAGAAGAATTTGCCAGTGTATATTCGACTCAAAACATTCTTACTTACAGAGATAAATATTTTTGCACATAAGTAGGTTTTTTTTAAATGACACTTAGAGTAACTGAATTATTAATTCCTTGTTATTGAACCACCTTGTAATTCTATATTCAACAGAGTAAAATAACTGCTTTAAAATAATAATTTTTGTTGTTTGTTTAATAAAGCAGATGGGAAATAATTATTCTTGGTGTCTTTTCAAATTTTTTTCATTTTTCTAGTAAAATGTATTACATAAATTATACAAAAGATCAAAATATTTTAAGAATATAAGAAATTATTACAATAAAAATTGATGCTTACACAAATGAAACTGATGGATAATCAAACTCTGTTACAAAATTAGAACAATTTTGCCATAAACATTGCTTTGACATGTATTAACTCGTTTGAATTTGTATTTCCGGTACCTAGTTAAAAGTAACTCTTTGCAGTTTTATAAAGTCAACATGGAGTATAACATCTTCAAACCATTCTTAGTGTGATAGTTAATTTAACTATGAGTAAATCAGTCAGAATCTTTTCTATCAGAGCACAAGATGTGATGGGACATACCATGCTAAAATGAAAAGTCACCTATAATATAAGATGGTGTATAATTTTAATGAAAAAAGGAAAAAATATGTACAGATACTCCTTGAATTACAGTGGGATTATGTCTTGATAAACCCATCATAAATTGAAAATGCGATAAGTGGAAAACACATTTAGTGTATGTGACCTACCCTATTGAATATCATTGCTTAGCCTATCCTACTTTAAATGTGCTCACACTTACATTAGCCTGCAGTTAGGGAAAATCATCTAACCAAGTCCTATTTTGTAATAAGGTGTTTACTATGTTATATAGTTTATTGAAAACCTTATGTTGAAATTGCAATGGTTTCACACCATTATGAAATTGAAAATTTGTAAGTCAAATCAAACTCATCCTAATCAGAGACAATCTGTGCTTTTTTTTTGGGGGGGGGGCTAAGTTCTAAGTGATGTTATTGAAAAATGTTTTTTATCTTTTCAGCTATACTAAGAAAAGATTATATTATTGCCCACTTCATGAATGAGGACACTGAAGCACAGCATGTTTGGGTAAACTTGGCCAAGGTCACACTGCTGAGAGGAAGCGAATGCAAACCAGGCATTCTGGATCCAGAACTACGCTTTAACCAGCTTGCTCTAATCTGCATATTTTTGTATCCCCCTTCTATAAGTTAAATAGTGCTATTAAAAACAAGCTTAATGAATATTAAAATAAAATATACATGTATATATGATATATTTATCTTTACACTATTTATATAATATTTTCTAAGCACCATTTTATCTACACATTTACATATGTTATAAACAGCATATTTGAATGAATTTTGTTATGTACATAAAAAGAACTTGAGACTGAGATAAAGTAATATTTCCTATACTTGTAGAGTCATAACATACACTTATTTTTAATCTTTCTGAATATTTCTTTTTCTCTTTTTCTTTTTATTTTAGGTAAGCTACATCTTTCGACAGAGAAAATCCACTTTGAAAGTAGGTCAAAAATGCTGCTAAACTACATTGGATTTCGCTGTGAAGAATTAATGCCACTATGATTTAAAGATGTATTTAAATTCGTCTTATTATAAGAGAGGAAATTCACTGGAAAGAAATATTAATCAGTCTTTTCAAAACCAAATTTACCAAAACTTGAAAATACAAGAAAATAATAATGAAGATACATTTTCTGGAAATCTGTTGACTAGATACTATTTCACAGTAAAATGAGGACCTTAATTTTTAAAACGAGAGCCCTGGGGAGATAAAACAAGAAATGTCTCGATGAGTAAGAAATGTGCCCACATTTTGTTGATTTAATTTTGAACAAAGTATTCATTTGAGTATTAAGTATAAAGAAGAAAGGATTCTACTAGTCAGTGGTGTAGGTAATTAAAAAAAAGAAAAGAAAACAGAAAATGGAGTGCACCTATTCAATTATGTCATTTTTTCCCCTCACCTGACAGTCCAGAGACAAGTGAGCAAAGTGTATTCAATCCACTGATGCAATTACATAAGAACTCCGGTTCCTTCTATCTTGAATTTGTGGCATCCTCTTAAATGTTGTATTGAACAAGGGATCAACGCCCTCTCGCCAATACCATGTCTGTTTTACAGTTAGAGAAAAGGTTGTTTAGGGAGAAGAAGAGAGAAGTGGGGAGGGAAAAGAAGACGGAATTACAAAAGGGTGGAAGGAAACTTTTGGAGACAATAGTTTTGTTCGTTATGTTCGTTGAATGTGGTGATGGTTTCACACGTACGTGAAACCATCTGTCAAAATTTACCAAGTGTACACTTTATGTGCAGTCTATTTTATGTCAATCACGCCTCCATAAAACTCTTTTTATTTAAAGTACAAAAAGAACCACTCACACAAAGAGTTCCTTCAATTCACTTGAAATCAAAAAACAATGCTGTTAGAAGGATTTTATGTGGAAGTGACATCTCTTGTTTCTGCTCATCTTTCACTGGTTGAAAGTTACTCCGATGCTGCCACACATCGTTTAAAGGGAGGCCAAGGACCCTATTCTCTAAATTAGGTCACTATGTGTCCAGCTAATCCACAGTGATAGGTTGTGGAGAGATCACAAACCTCTGTGGCTCAGGGAAAATGAAGATAATGAATTCCGGGATTATCGGCAATCTCTGTCCTGGCTACTCTGTTTCACGAGTATCTCATCACCTGAACAAGGTCCTGGTCCATTGTGACCGCAAAATCAATATTTTTCTTTCAGGAAAAATAAACCATAAGGACGAAAGTCGTTTTTTACCCAAAGTGAATTACAGTAACTTATTTATACAGAATGTATTATTTCTGACCTTAGTTTTTCCAAAAGGTATATTTAGCAATTGTCTGGAATGCTCTGGACAATATAATCAGATTTAGTATTCTTAAAAATAAGTTAGAATATGTTGATTAAATCATAGTTTCTCAGATTTAACCACAAAAATCTAGAAAGTAATTTTTCTCACTTCCTACCCAAAATTTATGCTAGCTTTCAAATCCTTTTTGTGTTATGAATTTTGGATGAGACTTCGGTTTTCTCCTCAACTAATCTTATATTGTCCAATTTTTATTACTAAAATTTTGAAATATACTGATATCTGGTACTGATATCTGATACATTGATCAGGGCAATATAAGATCTGGGGAAATTTAAATAATTTTTGAATTGTTACATAATTTGTTCTCCCACTGCTAATTGTCATTTCTCTTTAATTCCTCTATATTTTCATAACTTAAAAGCTGAAAGATGACCTCAAAATTGTAAGTGAATGTTCAATTTCACCATTCTATTTTCTACACGTAAACTTATGAAGTCATCAAAAATATGATTTTGTATTAAAATAAAAATAATTCTATACCAGGATTTATAAAAATGAGACTTAAGCTTTGGCTTGTATTTTAATTGTGTAACTCAGCCTCGATAATCATGTGAGCTGATTATCCTACTAGATCCAATATAGAGATATAGGATATACCTATATATAGCTATATCTATATCCATATCTATACTTATCTATTAAAAGTAATAACAAAAACCGCAATTACTTTTGCACCAACCTAATATTTATTTATCCCATTGGTTCTGTCTATCTGGATAACCCTGGCTAATACAAACATGATTTCCAATTGTAGTCCTAGAGTAAAAAAATACTTATTTTCCCTCCCAGCCCTTTAATAGTACCATGACATGTTTACAACTCTGTTTGGAATTTAGAAACCTAGCCACAAAATTCTCCTGCCTAGTACCAACCCACATCTCTATGGAAGACTAAGTAACAGCTTCTCTTTTATTATTATTATTATTATTATTATTATTATTGTTATTATTATTATACTTTAAGTTCTGGGGTACATGTGCAGTGCGCGCAGTTTTGTTACATGGGTAAACATGTGCCATGGTGGTTTGCTGCACCCATCAACCTGTCACCTACATTAGGTATTTCTCCTAATGCTATCCTTCCCCTAGCCCCCCACCCCCTGACAGGCCCCAGTGCATGATGTTCTCCTCCCTGCGTCCATGTGTTCAACTCCCACTTGTGAGTGAGAACATGCGGTGTTTGGTTTTCTGTTCTTGTGATAGTTTGCAGTGGCTATTCCTCAAGGATCTAGAACTAGAAATATCACTTGACTCAGCAATCGCATTGCTAGGTATATATCCAAAGGATTATAAATCATTCTACTATAAAGACAAACACACATGTATGTTTATTGCAGCACTATTTACAATAGCAAAGACTTGGAATCAACCCAAATGTCCATAATAGCTTCTCTTTACTGCTCTCACTTTTCCTCCTTTGTTTCTGTTCTGATTACATTTTCTTTCCTGACCACAGAATTGTGTTTATAATACTGAAGAGAGGGTGGGTGGCACCATCTGTGTCAGCATCCCCTTATTCTACTGTAATGTTAGAAGTCTTGGAGACCCAGTGTAGAACATTCCATCAGGAATTTGAAAAAAAGCTATATATTGAACACATACTCTAGTAGACCTGTGTATTTCATGTTCTATTTCCTTGTTGGTATGGCCATATGACTTACTTTAGGCAACAAATTATAAGGGGGAGTAAAAGGTGTCACTTTTCAGTAAAAAGGTACCAGAAAATCATGATCACCTCTGTTGTCTCCTCACCTGCCACGATGGTTCTATGTGTGTTGATGATACTGATGTTCTTCAAGGGCAAAGCAGCCTGCAAAGTTGAAACACCATATTGGGACTGCTGCTCTGCAGAGTGACGTAAGCCCATAGGGAAGTTTGTGAGACTGAGAAAAAAGCCTTGATAGGATAGAAATATATTTTCCATTCTACAGACTAAAGGATATAAGGCCCAGACATAGTTCCAGGCAATAAGACAATAGTGAAAAATTAGATGAAGTTCTTGCTATTAGGCATGCGTTCTAGAGAAAGAATGGAGATGTAAAAATATAAGCAAATGGATATAGTGTTATAAGATTTAGAAAGTCAGGAATGAGGCCTTGTGTTATTAGCAATCTTTTTATTCTTCACCAGTTGGATCATAAAAAGTTTTACATTATTGTTTTATGTTGTAATTATTTGATCACTAATAAAATTAAGTGTTTCATGTGTTTGGTCAGATTTTCATTTCTTTTGTAAATGTTTTACATTGTAAAAGTTTTACATTGCTGTTTTATGTTGTATTTACTTGATCACTAATAAAGTTAAATGTTTCTTATGTTCAGTTTCATTTTTATTTCTTTAGTAAATAGACTCTTTTTATATTTTTTGAGCTTCTTTTTAAAGGTTTTAATATTTTACTTAATATAAACTAATCTAGATTAAGGATGTTAGGCATCTCTGCTTCATGTGTTGTATTTTATTTAGTAGTCAGTTGCATCTTAATTTACTTCATAATATTCTAATTTTATGCAATTTTATGTTTAATACAGCCAAATCTATTATTCTTGTTATATTTCCAAAACACACTTTCCCATAACATATAAATACTTGCATATATTTTCCTTCTATTTTCTTCATGATGCTTATACTAGAAACAACTCACAAGTCTTTCCCTGTGGCACATGATAAAAAAACATTTGAAAAAATGACTTTCCCATCAGCCTAGGTTTCAGTAAGGGAAGAGGTGGAGCAGAGCCCCGAAATTCACGAGGAACTTGTGTGAATGTGAGAAAAAATGTTTCTTGTTTGACAACTTAGCCTATACTGATTTATGCAATTATTTTTACATTAATTCAGTCCTTGAATCTAACTTTAAACAGTCTTGTAGTATAGCATGTGGAAAGGATTTTCTTTTTTTCCTAGGGCAATAAAAATTTCCCAGATCTCTTCTGGCAGTGGGGAAATGTTTTAGATATTTTTAGTAGAGATGGGGAAAGAATTATTAAGTCTTAAGTTACCTGTTTAATCCTCATAGTTTTTTTATTCGTTTCTATATTTTCAAGTAAAATTTCCCTGAAGTGTAACAGTCGTAGTTTAAAATTTTTACACCATGTATGTGATTCACTAGAGTTTCGCTGTTGTCTTTCTTAATCATTAAAATGTTGACATAAACTTTCAAAATGACTACATAACAATGAAAGATCATAAATATATTAAATAATAAATATTAGTGTAGACTTTTACAATGATAAATCAAGGACTCCATTATAGTATGCCACTTAAACTGAAAATTAATTAACCTTGCCAAAGAAAATATAATAATGAAATATGATTGGTTAAATATAATAAAGATAAAATAACTTTTCAAATAATAGTAATAATTATAAAAATGATTTCAAATTTAAAATATCTGGCTTCTTTCCCTTAGCATCATGTTTTAGGGTACATCCAGCTGTAGCACATATCAGGACTTCATTTTCTATTTATAAACATAATTTAACTCTATAGATGTAACATATTTTTTATTCTTTCATTAGTTGCTGGACATTTGGATTAATTTTCAGTTTTCGTTATTTTGAATAGTGAAATTTATATATGAATATGAAGACAATATTTTGTATAGATACATTTTCAGTTCTCTTGGGAACATAACTAAGAGTGGAATTGCTGAGTCATATAGTAAATTTGTGCTTTATATTTTGAGGAACTGCTAAGTTGCTTTACAAAGTGGCTGCATAATTTTACACTCCCACCAGCAAAGTATAAGAGTTGCAATTTCTCTAAATCCGGGTCAACCCTTGTTATTTTGCTTTTCTGTATTATATATATCCTAGTAGGTATAAAGTGAATTTTGATTCAGATTTTCTTAATGATTAATAATATTGATCATCTTCTTATATTAGTTAAGGTTTTCCAGAGAAGCAGAACCTAGGATTTCTGTATGTAGATATGCAAGTGGGAATTTATTATAGGAATTGGCTCACATAATTATGGAAGTTCTGTGATATTCTGTCTGTAAACTGGAAAACTAGAAAAGTCAGTGGCATAATTCTGTACTGTACAAAGGCCTGAGACCCAGGAGAGCCAATAGTGTAATTCTCAGTCTCAGCCAAAGGGCTGAAAGGGGTGAAAAAGGGGTTCTTGTATACATTCTGGAGTCTGAAGGACAGCAGAGTTCTTATGTCCAAGGACAGAAGATGCCTGTCCCAACTAAAGAAGGAAAAGCAATTTCATCTTTTCTCTGCCTCTTTGTTTGATTTGAGCCCTTAAGAGATTGAATGATGCCCACCCACCTTGGCGAGGATAGATTTTCTTTACTCCGACTAGTAATTCAAATGCCAATCTCTTTCAGAAACATTTTCACAAGCACACTCAGAAATACTTTTGCCAGCTATCTGGGGATTCCTTAACCCAGTCAAGTTGAGATATAAAAGAAACCATCATACTTTTCTTGTGTTTATTGAGTATTTATGTAGCTTTTTACGGAGACATCTCTATTTAAATTATTTGCCTAGTTTTAAACTGGCTACTTGTCTTTCTGTTATTAAGCTGAAAGTGTTCTTTATATATTCTAGACACAAGGCACTTAACAGATAAAGGATTTGAAAATATTGTTCTCCAATGCATAGACTGACTTTTCACTTTCTGAGTGGTGTCATGTGAAGTACCAGAAGTTTTTAATTTTGATGAAGCCCAACCTATCTATATGTTTTGCATTTGTCCCTCTTGCTTTTGATATTATATGTAAAAAATCATTTTCTAACCCAAGATAATGAAGACTTAACCAATGTTTTATTTCAAGAGTTTTATAGTTTGAGTTTTTACATTTAGGTCTTTGGTATATTTCAGGTTAGTATTTAGGAGCGATGTTTTCAATTTCCTTCTCTTGCATATGAACATACACTTGTCCTGAACTATTTATTGAAAAACCTTTTTCATTCTCATTGAAGATCTTTTTGACATTGTCAAAATAAATTTGCCATCAATGTAATAATTTATTTCTAGGCTCTCAATTGTTTTGACTAGTCTGAGTTTCTTGCGTTTCCATATAATTTTTACAATCTCATCAATTTCTTCCAGAAACCAGCTGGGATTTTAATGGTGACTCCATAGATCTATAGATTAATGTTGAAAGTAGTGATACAATAATAATATTTTGCCTTCTAAATTATAACATGGGCTATCTTCTAATTTATTTAGATATTATTTAAGTACTTTCATATTTTACAGTTTTCATATACTATTCTTACCCATCTTTTGTCAAATTTATTTCTATATTTTATTCGTTATTAGAAACAGATTATTTACATTGTGTCTCTTATTAGTATGGCCACTCAAACTTTCTGCTCAGTACTTTTCATGTGGTATTTTTTTACATCTATTTACTTTCAACTTATTTGTGTTGTTGAATCTAACATGTATCATATCTTGTAGACAGCATGTTGTTGAAACATATGTTGTTTTTTATCCATAGAACAATTTTTGCCTTTCGTGGTAATGTTTAGTGCTTCACATTTAATATATTTATTTTTAAGGTAGGATTTATGACTACCAATTTGTTTCTATGTCTTACGTTATTTTTCTTCTAATAGTTGTCTGTTACACCTATGTTTTATGTTAAATTTCTGATATATTCATTTAAATTCCCTCTCATTTATTTTACTATACTTTTCTAGTTACTCTCTTAGCAATTTTTTAAAGGTTACAATTAACATCTTAACGTAAAATGTTAAGTGTGAATAATATCAACTTAATTGCTCCAGTATACATAAACTTTTATATAGTTCTATTCTTTCACCCTTCCTTTGTTCTGTTTTTGACATACTAATTAGATCTTTATGCATCATACTAATCAACACAGATTAATAATTATTGCTTTATGTAGTTGTCATTTAAGCCAGGCAGAAGGCAATATTTCTAAACAAAAATGCATTTCTCATTGTTCTTCTATTTATGCATGCAGTTACATTTCCTGATGTTTCCTATTTTTTCTGTGGATTTAAATTACTATGTATTGTCCTTTACTGCCAAAAGGCCTCCTTTCAGTCTTTGTTGTGGAGATGTTCTGTTAGTAACGAACTGTCTTAATTTTGATTTATCTGCAAATACCTAATTCTCCTTCATTTTGATGGACACTTGGATTGATATATAATTATTTGTTAACAGTCTTTTTTTTTAAAGCCCTTTGAATATGTCATTCCATGGACTTATGGACTCCATTGTTTCTGATGAGAAGTTAGGTGTTAATTTTATTGAGAATCACTTTTACATTACATGCCACTTTTTTCTGCTTTTAAGCTTATTTCTTTGTATTTCCCTTTCAAAAATTTGACTATGATGAGCCTAGATTTAGATCACTTAAGTACATCCTACTTGGAGTCCATTGATCATCTTGTATGTATAGATTAAAATTTTTCATAAACCTTGAGAAGATGGCCATTATTTTTCAAATTTTCTTTCTTCCTCTTTTTCTCTCTCTGTTCTTCTTGTGAAAATCCCAGTACACGTATGTTGATATGCTTTATGGTTTCCAAAAGATCTACAAGACTTTGTACATTTTTTGTTATATTTTTTCTGTCTGTTAAAGCTCAACTCATATATCCTTATATTCACTGATACTCTCTCTGGCCAGTTAAAATGAATTGTTGAGCCCCTCAAGTCAATTTTTTCACTTCATTTATTATAGTTTTTATCTCCAGAAACTCTATTGGTTTCTTTATTTATAATTGCTATCTCTTTAAAGTATTTTTCTGTTTTATGAGACATCATATTCATACCTACCTTTATTTCTTTAGACATGGTTTTCTTTAGTTATTTCAATGTATTTATAAAAGTTGATTTAAAGTATGTCTTAAGCTTAATATCTTGGCTTACCAAAGGATGGTTTCTATTAACAGCATTTTTTTTGCGAGAATGGGCCACACTTTTCTGCTTCTTTGTGTGTCTCATACATTTTGTTGCTGTTGAAAACTAAGCACTTTAAATAACATGTTGTGTGACATCTATGAAAATCAGATTGCACACCTAGTCAGGGATTGGGATTGTTGATGTTAATTGTTTCTTTTTTGTTTGTTTGGACTCTTTCTGTAATGTTAATATTCTTTGTTATGTTCAGAAATTGAAATCTCTGCCCCGTTAGCTTAGTGGGCAGCTTTTGATTGGAGCACTCAGTGGTGCTAAATGCCTTGAGCCCTGTTGCCTTGCTGAGGGTGGACCAGGCACTTTATAACCCTGCCTTCGTTTTCACTTGCTGTTTATGCAGAATTTCAAGGTCAGCCATTGGTGAGACATTACGGATTCCTGAGGTGATTTCTGGGCATGTGAACAGTCCTGCACATATCTATGACCCTCTAAATTTTAAGAAATTATGATAATTTTTCAAAGCCCACAATCGACATCTTTTTCCTCAATTTGTCCTTTTAATATTTTTGTGAATCTCTTATTAGCCTCAACTGGCATCACTACCTCAAGCTCAGGTGACATTAAAGAACAGCCAGGGACTATTTTTGACAAATGCCTTTGATTTTATTTATTTTTTTATTTTTATTTTTTTATTTTTATTTATTTATTTATTTATTTTGCTGAAAGCATGTTCTGAGTTATATCAGCACAGACAAATCCTAAGAATAAAGCTGTTCAGGGACTTTTCATCCATGTTAGTGTAGGCATAGACTTCTCTGAGTAACTCCAAATTCATTTGGTCTTTTGCAATGACTGCTAAAGTTACTAGGATGTTGATTTTCATATTTACTATAATTGCAAGACTGTTGGTTTTCAAGGACACCAAGAACATGTCCAGAGGGGATGGACAAGATTTATTTAAAGTGCCACTAAACTTGCTATACTCACTTGAGATGTACTTATGTTTTCTAGCATTATTCTGGGATTATTCTTGAATATTGCAGTCTTTTGATTCATCTCCAAAATTTCAGAAATGTTGATTTCATAAAAATTCTGCCAGTATTATCAATACTTTTATGCAGAGAAGACTTTTGGAGATTCTTACCCTATCATTTGACATCTCCTTCTTGTAACTTAACATGACACTATCATTTAAATTGTATCTAAATAACTACTTAGTAATTTTTACCATCTCTTTAAATATATGAGCTTCTTCTGGAAAAGTTTATAGTAGAATGTTTTAATCTTTATCACATTTTATTATCCTTTCCTGCAGGTTGAATACAAAACACAACTCTGTTGAACTCGAGAATGTTTTCATAAGTTGTTTAAGTAAATGAAATGTGAGCAGAAGAGTGCTTACCAATTCTTGGCAGAAATGCTAAGTACCAATGCATGCTTCACCATACCCTCACTGTTCTCCCATAAACGTAGATATAGTTTATATGGAAGTTGTGCCAACACTGCAAGGAAGACTTTCTGGAAAAATCCAGTTTATCATAGATGAACCTGCAGAATAAATCACTGAGATTTTGAAGTTTTCTGCTGCAACATAATATACCTTATTCAAACTGATATAGTACCTAGCATACATATGTTCAACAAATTGTTGACTTTTTAATGACATGGCTATATATTCTTCTTAACAATACACAGAGTTTTTGTTACGCATTTGGAAAACAAACAAAACACAATTTTTCTAAATAGCGAGTCAGTGACCTGCATGTGACAGTCTGTATAAGATGCTTAAATATCCTGTACATCTCAAAAAAAATTATAAATTAAGTTCCTAGGTGCTATTTGTATTTATACGTAAGGACAGTGAGTTACAGCTTATATATTTGAAATGATAGGATTAAGGCAAGTATATATAGAACACTTTACAGAAGATTGAAATTCTTAATTCAGTGTTTCATTGTTCTCATTCGAAAGCAAAGGCACAAAAAATAGCAATAATGACTCTGTATGTCCCATTCAGAATACACTATGTTGTTATAAGAGGGTGTATGTGAAAACAGTTCATAAAAGTTTATCCCTATCCTAGCATAATGCAACGATATGTTTCATACCTATGTAAACCTTCAAGTGCCCTAGTCTCACAGTCTAAAATTCCTAGGTTTGATTACAGAATAACAAATTTTTCTACTAAGAACCAACTTGAGAGCTCATTTTTCCCAGTCCCTTTATCATACAGACAGAGTCTGAGGTTCAGGAAATGTAAATGACTTTTCCAGCAATCCATCCTGGATAATCAAACACTTTTTTCAGCAGGAAAACAAGGCCTTCAAAATCCCTAGACATCTTTGGTCAACATTTAAGAAAAAAAACATGAGGCCAGGCAATGTGACTGATGCCTTAAACCCAACACTTTGGGAGTCCAAGGTGGCAAGATCGATTGGTCCCAGGAGTATGAGACCAGCTGGGCAACATGGTGGGACCCTTTCTCTACAACAAGTTATAAAATTAGTTGGGCATGGTTGCACATATTTGTAATCTCAGCTACTAAGGAGGCTGAGGTGGGAGGATGTCTCGAACCCAGGAGGTAGAAGCTGCAGTGAACCATGATTGCACCACTGCACTCTAGCCTGAGCCATACGGTGAGACCTCACCTCAAAACAAACAGGAAATAATAATATACAAATATTAGGTGTATATCACATATGTTTTATATGTATATTTTATATATTTACATCTATTGCATATAATAAATACTTGTAAACACACAGAGTCTTAAATCAAATAATGTCAGAGTAGGTTTGAAAGAAAGACCAAAATGAGTTTCAAATGGAGAAATAATGGCTGTTCATGGAATGAGGGTGTTTGATTCTTTTCTTTTTTTTTTTTTTTTTTTTTTTTGAGACGGAGTCTCGCTCTGTCACCCAGGCTGGAGTGCAGTGGCCGGATCTCAGCTCACTGCAAGCTCCGCCTCCCGGGTTTACACCATTCTCCTGCCTCAGCCTCCCGAGTAGCTGGGACTACAAGCACCCGCCACCACGCCCGGCTAGTTTTTTTGTATTTTTTAGTAGAGACGGGGTTTCACCGTGTTAGCGAGGATGGTCTCGATCTCCTGAACTCGTGATCCACCCGTCTCGGCCTCCCAAAGTGCTGGGATCACAAGCTTGAGCCACCGCGCCCGGCCAAGGGTGTTTGACTCTTAAAAATCAGCGATTGTAGCAGTAAAACATATTTGATTTTGCATAAGAGTTCATGTTTGGAAGTTGTTTCAAAGATGATGTATTTTCTTTTAAGTTAATTGAAAAATTGACTGCCTTTTCCTTGTGTAATCTCTCCCTCACTTTGCTTTTAACAGCTGCTTGTTGTAGGTACGAATATATGTGTCACTGCTGTCAGTTAAAATTTTTTTATATATTTTATTTAATTAAAAGTTTAAGAAAATGACATCTTGGAGTTAACCCAACCTTCCCCTATATATACTCCCATGAGTATTACATAATCACTGCCATTCAAGACCAGTGGCTGTTCTTTGAACAGGACACTGAATTAAGCCAGTCACTCTACACTCAAACTCAGCGTGGTTACCTGAATGACTTGAAGAGCTTTCCAATCATGTGGACAGAGAGACTGCACACTGATGTGAAAAAGAAAAAAAAGAATGAAACCTGAAGATTGTCAACACATCATCAGCCCACAGCTTCTCACCCGTGTCCTAATTCCCAATTGCACATCTTTGCTATAACCAAGCAAATGACTCTGCTTTGTCCTCTTTTGAAACATGTCCTGTGGATCAGACAATTCTGTTGCTTTTTTCCGGTTAATGTTGTTTTAGTTTAGTATCCCACGGGGGGGAAAAGGTTTGTGTTTTTTTAGCGAGGGGAAGGCCTGTGTGAGTATTTGCCTCTGTCTCTGCTTTCCTCAAGGGATTTCCCGTGGCCAGGAACACTGGGTGAGTTTTATGATGCAGACGCTGCTCGCAAACCAGTCATCACGCCTGGGAAAGTAGCGCAGAGGCGGACATGCACGCTAAAAGGAAAACTCTGGGGATTCTTGTTACTTAGCTCTCCCTTAAGCACATAACCACTGTATCAGAGGATCCTTTGAAACAAGACACATGGATTTCACTCTTTTGGCTGTGTCCCTGTTTCACCAGAACATTAGGTTGAAATCGGCCTATGACATTTCCTGGGGATTGTGTCTCAACTGCTGGCAGATTCTTTGATTCTTTGTGCAGCATCCTTTGGAGTGCTTGTAAAGCTAGATCAGAAATACCCATGTGGCAACACATTTAAGCTATCTTATTAGAAACAAATTTGCAGGCAGCTTTTGCCAGAGTTTGTTGCAGAAGCTTGAACAAGAAACCTATTTGCACACACAGTGTGCTACAAAGGCCAACGTGATCTTTCCAAACTCAAAGTGCTCCCTGGTAAACGGTCTCAGAACTCCTAAGATTGCCCGGATACTCTCAGTCATGAACCACTGTGAATGCCTACTTAAAACCTGGAACACAAATTTGTAAATTTGTTGGGAGATATTAATGTGTGCAAGGTTTGAAAGTGGACACTGCACTTTGTATACTGTCTGTCTTCAGTGAAATCTACATAAATAGATTTTCTGAGGAACTGAACTATTATGAGCTGCTGCTTTTGTTTCTGTTGAGGTGATTTAATTTTTTTGTTTATCATTGCTGTTACATACAAAGTACTACATTCTGAAGAGATAAACACCATGTGTATTTTTGAAACCTTCTCAAATAAATTATGTTGCTTAACCAAATAGACCTTTTTAAAATGAATAGTGCTGCTTCAAAGACCAAGCAATAGGTACCTTGGTAATTGAATGGTAATCGACAATTCCATTTGTAGTGTATGTGGTTATTGATAGCTAAGGCAAACTGGTAAATGGCAAGGCTGAGTGTTAAGGGTATACCATGACATGCACACCACATTTTTTTTAAATATAGATAATTTATTGAGTTGGGGTATTTAAGGATAACTCTCTTTCCACTCATCAGCTGACCACTAAGGCAACCAAGCAGAAACTTCAGTGGCCACACAAAATAAGGAATACATATTTTATAGAATTTATAAACTGTTTAATCAGACATAACCCTAATGTAAGTCAAAGAGCATCTCTATTTGAAGAAATTTAAAAAACTTCCCAAATGTCATGAAAATTATTAATCTTCACATTTAAGAAGCTCAACAAGCTTCAGTAAAGGTAAATTCAATGATATGTAAGTACATGTAGACACATATCATAATCAAATGGCCAAAACAAAAAAGATACATATTTGAAAATAGTCAGAGTGAATCAACTCAACACACACAAGAATCCTCAATAAGGTTAATCATCATTTTTTACGAAAAACTATATAGCCCAAAAAGCAGTGAGATGACACATTTAAAATGTGCAAGTAAAATAACTGTAAATAATAATTCTATATGTATCAACATTTTCATTCAAAAAATGCAACAGAAATTATGATATTTTGGGATAAACCAAATTCTGTGAGTGCTGTTTCTAGAAGACCAATGTAAAACAAATGCTAAAATGTGTCCTATAGTCTGAAGTAAAAAAACATTAGAAAATAACATAAATCCAGATAAAAATTAAAGAGTACCAGTAAAGGTAACTACATAAGTAAAAATAATAGCATAAATGTACTTTAGATTTATGACTCCTCTTTATTTTTTTCTGATATAAAGGGCAGCGCATAAAGCAATAACTACAAAAGTAAAGTTTGTACACACTGTATACAGATATTATAACACAATACTAGCATAAAGGAAGGAGTAGAACAGAGCTATACATGAACAAAGTATTTGTGTACGATTCATATTAGTCCCTGATGGAGAAGGGAGAGAGTGAGGAACCCAGCAAGCAGAATGTTCCTCTTCTGCCTGCTTTGTTCTAGCCACACTGGCAGTCCATTGGATCCCTGCTTCTCCTCATTGAGGGCAGATCTTCCTTTACCAGTCCACTGATTCACATATCAATCACCTCTGAAAACACCCTTAGAGAAACACCCAGAAACAATGCTTCACCAACCATCTAGGCAACCCTCAACCCACTCAAACTGACACCTAATATTAACCATAACACTGTTGAAATTAAATTGGTATTAATGTAAATACGTTCTTATAAATTGAGAAGTTAATCCCCAGAACAGTCAGTAATGAAATAACTGAAAATATTCATTGACACAATAGGAAGAAATAGATGTATCAACGAATTAAAATGTCATACGATATATAGAAAAAATACAGCTACATGTCAGATTTACAGCTAAATATCAGATTTACAGCTAAATGTCAGATAACTCCTATGTTATCAGTAACTATACGTAATATACAATTGACCCTAGCACAACAGAGGCTAAATTATGTGTGTCTACTTACATGCGAATTTTGTTCAATAAAGGTTACGCTAATGTACCTGTCCCTGTTAACTCAAGTTCCACCTTCTCCACCTCTTCCACCTTTGCCAACCAGAGACAGCAAAATCAACCCCGTCTCTACTTCCTCCTCAGGCTACTCAATGTGAAGACTAAGAGGATGAAGAATTTTATGGTTATCCACTTCCACTTAACAAAAAGTAAATATATTTTCTCTTATGATTTTCTTAATATTATTTGCTTTTCTCTAGCTTACTTTAAGAATGCACTATACAATATATATAACATATAAAATGTATTAATTGACAGTTTATAATATCAGTAAGGCTTGGGGTTAACAGTAGGCTATTAGTAGTTAAATTTTGTGGTAGTTGAAAGCTATACATGGCTTTTCAACTATGTGAGGGGTTTGGCACACTTACCTGTCACAATGTTAAAAGGTCAACTGTAAATAATTTAAACATTTTAATTAAAAGGCTGAGTCAGGAAGAATATTAAGACATAGGACCCAGCTACATACTGCCTACTTTAACCTCTATAATTAAAGACAAAATAGCTTACAGTAAAAGATAAGAAAAGATTTGTCATGCAAGCTGAAATTTAAAAAGAGTTGGAGTGGCTATACTAATTACTAAAAAAAAATGTGACCTAACCTAACACGAAAACAAGAAAAATTTCTGGAGACAAAGAAGGATATTTTATGATAATAAAAGTGTTAGTTTGAGAAGATATAGTAATTATAAACATTTATGCAACTCATAAGAAAGCCCAAAAATACACCAAGCAAAAGCTGTAAAGAATTTAAGTTTAAATTTAAAATTCAACAGTAAGAGTTAGAGACTCTAATATTCCTCTATGAATAATGGATATAATGACTAAACAGAAGCTCAACAATAAAATAAAAAACTTGAACAACACCATGCAGCAACTAGAACTAATAAATATCTGTAGAACAAGCCACCCAATAACAACAGAATACACATTCTTATTAAGTGTACATGCAACATTCTCCTGTAGAGACCATATGTTAGACCATAAGAAAAGTCTCAATAAATATGAAGGGACTGAAATAATACAAGGTATGTTATTCTCACAATAGAAGGAAGCTAGAAATCAATAGACTAACATTTAGAAAATTCAAAAATATGTGGAAATTAAAGAAATAAAAGCTCCTATACAACTAATGAGTTAAAGAAGAAATAACAAAAGTAATTAGAAAACACTGTGAAGTGAATGAAAACAAAATCCCAAATTATCAAAATTTATAGTAAGCATCTGAAACAGTGCCCAGAAGTAAAGTTAGAGATGTAAATGCTTACATTAAAGAATTTTTAAAATCTCAAATTAATAAGCCAACATTCTACCTTACATACCAAGAAAAATAAGAGAAAATTAAGCCCAAAGCAAGTAGAAGTAAGGCAATAATAAAGATTTGAGAGTCAAGAATACATTGCCAAAATTTGACTCTTATAAAGATCAACAAATTGAGCAAATTTAGCTAGACTGCTCAAGGAAAGAAAAAAAAAAGAAGATTCAAATTACTAAAGCTAGAAATGAAACAGGGAGCATTACTCTCTTCTATAAGGAAACAAAAATTAAATGAGCACTGTTAGGATTGTATGCCAAGAAATTAGACAACCTTTTTGAAATGGACAAATTCCTAGAAAGAGAAAACTACCATAACTGACTCAAAAATTAAAAAAAAAAAAAAATAGACTCACAACAAGTAGAATGAGTGAATTAGTGATTTAAAGAAAAGCAAAACCCTAAAACAATAACAACTTTCCACAAGAAAAAGCTAAGGAATGAATGGCTTCAATTGTGAATTCTAGCAAAAATTTAAAGAAGAATTTGCATCAATTTTTCACAAAATCTTTTGAAAAATAGAAGACGACAAGCATTTCTGACTCATCTTTGGGGCTAATATTGCTGTGATATTAAAACCAGACAAAGACATTAAAAGAAAGAAAGCCACAGAACAATATCAGCTGTAAATATAGATGCAACAATTAAACATATTTGATTATCAAAATAATGTGATAAAATCCAAAACCTATGCACGATAAAATCACTCAGTAAACTAGGAATAGATATTAAATTTCTGCAATATAATAAAGGGCTTCAATGCTAAATCTGCAAATAACATTATACTTAATGTTGAAGACTGAAAATTGTGTTCTTCAGATCAAAAACAGCATAGAGGTGTCTTCTCTTATTATTTATATTCAACACTGTACTGATGGTTCTAGTCAAGAAAATTACAAAAGGAAGTGAAACAAAAGACATACAGACAGGAAAGTAAGAAGTTAACTATATTTATTTGCAGATAGAGTAATCCTCTATAGAGAAATGCCTAAAGACACACACACAAATAATAAAAATTACTAGTCATTAAAAAAAAAAACCTAATATGTCATTCTTTTCTTCAGTACTTTTTTACTTCCATAGACCAGTTTTACCTCTTATCTAGCATTCAAGGTATTGTGTTTATGATCTAATACTAATTAATATAGGCTGTTACAAAGATACACGTCTTACTATCTAATTAATATCTTGAGGGCATGGTCACTGTTATTCCTTTCTTCTTTTCCTCCTTCCTCTTTTATTATTTTCTTCATTTTTAACAGTTATGATATATTTATTATATATCTAATCAGTATAAAATAACAGTGCTTGGCTCAAGATAGGTACCTACAAAATATATGTTAAAGACATTTTTTAAAATGATACTGGATGAGGGTTTATTTTTTTGCTTGAAGTCACAAGATTGGTATGTCTACTTGAGATTGAGATTGATTCAAATCTATATGTGAACACTATATTAAAATACAGTGTTTATAACATTTTAATTATTTTTCTAACATTTAGTTATATGTTAAGACTAAATGCTACCTAATATTAGATACCTATTTTTTGAAAAGCAGAATATCCATTGATCTATTTGTGTATCTGTTTATATCTGTAAATACACACACACACACACAAATATACACACCCACACACACATATATATACAAAAAACTGTGTTTTATGTGTCTATTTACATGGTAGGTCTTTTGTTTTAAGTGAATCAAGTAAGATTACACATTTTAGAGCTCTAAGTAAGAGGACATAGTGAATTTTCATTTCTAAATTATCCAATTAATATGTAATGTAGTCTTTAGAGGCAAGAGCAGGATCTCTTCCCTCTTATGATAATTTATTTTACTCTCTAGTCCAGGGTAGAGTATTCACAGATAGCAATAAGTATCAATAGATTTGGAGGGCTTCCCTTTATCAGTCTCAGAGTAAGAGACTGATGCTTCTAAGAACATTAAAATTAATCGGTCTGTCTTCAAACTTGCATTCGTTGAAATAGTAGGAAAATATAATTTTGAGAAAGTATTTGTTTTCCAAATTGAACTTAACATACGAGTTATATTAATATAGTCTATTTCATTATATACATCAACAATATTTTATAGATGTTCTGTTATTTATTTGACAGAGAAACCAATTAAGACACAGAAATGTCAGGTAAAAAGCTCAACTTTTCAGATCTATTAAATAGCAAAACCATGATTTTAACCAAAATGTCTAATCATTTTACTGTGTCACATGTCTTAACATTATATTAAGAGACGATTCTTGAAATCTGTTTGGTGATGGAAAATACAGTTTGTATTCTCTTGAAAAAGTATTGTGGCAAGAGTAATGAAATCTGGGTGCCTCCAATTTTTTTATATATTTGAAGTCGAGATTAAAGAAATGTCCACTTTCTAGCATTATTTTGCAGATCTAATGAGATAATATATGTGAACTCTCTGTGGAACACGAAGAATGTTTCATTTATGGCTTTGTTTCTGTCTACTATTGTATTCAAGAATACAGTTGAGACCACACACTGAAGACCTCAGATTGAAGATTGACCAGCACATTTTATTCCCTAAGTATCTTGTAGAATAATACCGTTGTCCAGATGAGTCATTTCCAAGCAGTTTTTATCCCACATTTGAAGGATTATCACATTTTTTAAAATGTTATATCAAATTGTAATTAAGTATATGAGTACACAAAGCCAGATTATGCCCTGGGTATTTTTTTGTCCATGAAATGGCCTTTCCAATCTTTAGAGCGGGATTTTTGCCTGGAGCTGTCTTTAATAATACATTAAGAGTTAAGCGTATGAGCAGAGCACAAGCACATTCGATTTTTTTGGTGCCCTGAATTCCAAATTCATATATACCTGCACTCATTTCTTTCAAAGAAATTGAATTATTTAAATGCAGAACTTCTTAATTTTTCTTTGCTGTGTGTGTATATAAAACACATAGTTTTTTACATATTATTTTTAATTGGTAGTATCTTAACTAATGCTTTCAACTTTTCTTAAAACTAGACTCCAGAGTTTTTAAAAACTGTTAAAAATAGAAAAAAAAAAGTTTCCACAAGTTAAATTGGAAACAAACATAGCCTTTTTGTAAGTGGCACAGTTAAAACTGGGTAACATGAAAAGTAATTTAAGTACCATCATGAACCAGTTCAAATTCAATAGGGGCCAATTTCAAGAAGGATCTTGTTTTTGCTTCTTCTTCTCCAAATCATGCTCAATGCACTAGGTATTGTTCCCTAAAAGCTCAATTAGGTGCCTAGGCTGAGCACTGTGGGACTGCCTGGATCAATTGTGCATAGGCCAATGAACATCCATCAATAAAATAATCAGAGTTGAAATACATCTCACTTACAACTTGTTTCTAAAATTCTAAGAAGAAACTGTAATCATATTTTCCTTTAGCTCTGCCACTTCGAAGCCAGCAGAAGAACAGAACTTTAGTGGCATCCTCCTGATTGGATGAATTGATGGGCAGGAGCTTGAAACATAGGGGACTAAGACTGAGCAAAATCTGATTAATCTTCTAACAATAATACATATTGCAATTCCAGAGTTATAATGTTGGCCACTCTGAAGAATGCCAGAAAGTTTGTGGCTACTCACTCAGATTCAAAAAGTGTCATGGAAGAAGATTCCTTTCCTCAAAATTTTTCACCTGAATTCAAACCAAGGGATAGAATTTTGTCTTAGTACATAGAATGACCATAATGATTCCAGTGGACAGATCCTGAGGGACTCTCCTTCCAATATTTTCCCATTTCCTAGTATTCACAACTTTGTATAATTCCTTCTTTTTGAGTGGGGGTGGGACTGGCAAGTTGCTTCTAACAAATAGAATATGGCAAAGGTAATAGGATGTCACCCTCATGATTAGTTTACATTCTATAGGACTCAGTCTTAGCATACTTCAGAGGGTTGCCCTCCTGCTTGTCTTGAAGAGGTAAGTCTCCCTGTTGTGAGCACATAGAGATGATCACATGGCAAGCATCTGTGGACAGCGTAGAGAAGCAGACCACTACCACAAATGCAAAGACCTCAGATTTATAATTACAAAATGGAGTTTGCTAACAACCTGAGGGAAATTAGAAGCATCTCTTTCCAACCTACACCTCTAGATAAGTAGGTAGCCCAGCAATTACATTGATTGCAGCCTTTACAGACCCTGATCAGACAATTCAGATAAATTGTGCCTGGATTTCTGACCTATGGAAAATATAACATAAAGTGTTTGTTTTAAGCTGCTAAGATTATAGTAATTTTTTATATGTCACTGAGCACACATACAATAATGAAGGAATAATGCCCATGCATACAGCTGACAGCACAGATAACCAATTAAAATGCTGAGACCTTATATGTATACATACATGAATAAATAGCTAAGTTTGTCTCAGTGAACATTATTTTACATAGCACTTAAAAATATGAACTCTGAATTCCTGGAATGAAATCCCAGCTCTTCTACATTCTAGCCTTATGGCCCAGAGCAATCCATGAAACCTCTCCGAGCCTCAGTTGTTTGATCTGTCAAATTGATAATAATTTTTATCTATTTTGCAGTATTGCTATGATGATTGGATGAGTAAATAGCATACTAAGTCTATTTGTTGAATTATTAAGATAAATATTTTCATTTTCTCAATACAAATGTACTGTAAATTGTGTTATTACTGCCAAAATAATTAAGCTTCATAAAGGAAATAAATAGCTCCTTTCACTGTACCTAGAATTAATGTCAGGAATGGTACAGGCTGTGAAACAATAGAAATGTACAGGTGCCCACAATAGAAAGAAAGTTAATTCAATGAAAGAACAAAAGGAACAATGAAAAAATGTCATGGATTTGCAGCAGATCACACATGTCACAGAAGGAGATCTCGTAGAACTTCACTTTCAGAGAAAATATGTTACCTACTGGTAAAACAAAGTTTCAATGGGGGAAATTTTGGCTCAAGGAAGCTGTAAAAGAGTGAAAAAGTTACTTAATAAAGATACACAAACAGTACAAAGAATGATTAGTAAAGGAGTAATTATAGCAATAGTGAACTTTAGTGGAATTCTCTAAGACAAAAGTCATGAAAAACACTAAGAAAGAGGACAATCTCCTGTCTGTTGCAGCCACAATAGCCAACATGTGCAAACAACTTAAGTGTCCAATGGTAGATGAATGGATAAAGAAAATATCTCTCTCTCTCTCACACACACACACACACACACACACACACACACACACAGAGGAATATTATTCAACCTTAAAGAAGAAGGAGATTCTGTCATTTGCAACCACATGGATGAGTCTTGAGGACATAATGCTAAATGAAATAAGCCAGAGACAGAAAGACAAATACTGAATGATCTCACCTGTATGTAGAATCTAACAAAACCAAACTCATAGTAACAGAGTAGAATGGTGATTACCAGGGACTGGAGGAAGGGAGAAAGAGGAGGATATTTGTTATAGGGGCTATGAGCTATGAGATGAATAAGTACTGGAATCCTAACACACAGCATGATGACCACAGTTAATAACAAGGTGCTGATTTTTGCGAAGAGAGTAGATTATAACTGTTCCCACCACACACACACACACACACACAAATGTAACTATGTGATGTGATATGTTTCTTAATTTGTGGTAATCACTTCACAGTGTATACACAGTATCAAAATATCATATTGTATAGCCTAAATATATCCATATATATTTATAAATCAGATCTCAGCGGCCGGGCGCGGTGGCTCACGCCTGTAATCCCAGCACTTTGGGAGGCCGAGGCGGGCGGATCACAAGGTCAGGAGATCGAGACCACAGTGAAACCCCGTCTCTACTAAAAATACAAAAAATTAGCCGGGCGCGGTGGCGGGCGCCTGTAGTCCCAGCTACTCAGGAGGCTGAGGCAGGAGAATGGCGTGAACCCGGGAGGCGGAGCTTGCAATGAGCTAAGATCGCGCCACTGCACTCCAGCCTGGGCGACAGAGCAAGACTCTGTCTCCAAAAAAAAAAAAAAAAAAAAAAAAATCAGATCTCAGTAAAGTTGGGGAAAAGAAGAAAGAAAGCATAGCAATGAGTCACTCCTCATCCAGGTACATATTTTACAAAAATAGGCCAGAGACCAAACTCAGCTATTCCTGGATGGAAAATTATTATCAATTGCTTTATGATGTTGCTTTGATGTTGCAAATACTTTGTATTTCTGGTGTTTATATATACTTCCAATAAACGGTACATCTGTGTATAAATGCATCTACTATGCAGTACTGATACTGGCAAAACAATTTTATTAGATATTCAGACAACTAATGCAGTTTCTCCCTGAAATCATCTTCCTCAATGGATTAGTGCATGATTAATTTTTCCTTGGACTTCTTTCTCAGATATAAATGTTTTACTCAAATTCTTGCAACCGAGATGAGACAATGTAGTTGGAACAGTCAGAGTTTACATGGCCTTAATTTAAAGAGGCATTGTCTTTGGCCAACTTTTTTTTTTTTTCAACAGAGTCTCCTTCTGTCTCCCAAGCTGGAGTGCAGTGGCCCGATCTTGGCTCACTGCAAGCTCTGCCTGCTGGGTTCACGCCATTCTCCTGCCTCAGCCTCCTGAGTAGCTGGGACCACAGGCACCCGCCACCACACCTGGATAATTTTATTTATTTTTTTTTTGTATTTTTGGTAGAGAAGGGGTTTCGCCATGTTAGCCAGGATGGTCTCGATCTCCTGACCTAGTGATCCCCCGGCCTCAGCCTCCCAAAGTGCTGGGATTACAGGCCTGAGCCACTGCACCTGGCCTGGTCAACTTTCAAAGATTACATTTGGTCTAATCATCTTTACAAATACTTACATTCAGTAGGCAAAATGATTGAAAAGCCAGAATCCTTTGAATCAAACTTTCCTTTGTTATCATTTGAGTATAGAGGCATCCTTAGTTTTCTGCCAAAAAGATGAAACAGTTATAAAATAATCAACTTCAGAAGAAAACATTCTTCCAGGGAAAAATTAGACCAACTTGCTTCCATTTGACTTTACCTAGTGGCAAAGTTAGATGGTGGGCAGAAAGAGAGTACTTACATTATGATAACTTCGTATAAGGTTCAGATTTAAAACTTGGTAAAGCCTGTTTCATATTATTGTAATAAATCATAAAAATATAACTAAAATATCAATAAACATCACTTTTTAAGGGTTTGTAAATATCCCTCTATTTTTCTCTGTCACCCTTCTCTAATTTAGAAAGATAAATAGAATATAAATATTGTTGAGGTGTTGAATCAACTAGTTATTACTATTTAGAGTCCTAATGTTTTCTCTTTGAATAGCAAAGCTTTCCAATAACTTTGTATATCCATTCATTAAATCTTATCAGTGTAGTAGCATTGTTTTAATTTTTTAAATATGTAAAATAATATTTTCATTTTTAATATTAAATGTGCCTATGTATAAAATATAAAACATGGTATGTATAATTGAATTAATTATTTATATCAGACTTCAGAAACAATTTTCTAAAATATAAAACAACGGGTAAAATTTTGTGTATGTGTATATATATATGTTTGTGTGTGCATGTGTATGTATATGTATATTTGTAAATTTTTGCTTATATTTCTCTTTCTTATGTTTATATTTAACTTGTCCTAAAATTTTATCTCCATTGATGCTATTATTCCAGTGTAAAATTTGGGCAATTCTGTTCTAACAATTATATGGATATTAGTATTAAATCTATAATTTCATATGTATATATCTGAATATTCTGTAAATATTTATGGCCAAAATTTAATGGATCATGCCAGATTGCTTATGAAAATATTTTCTATATGAACCTTTATGGCCAATCCTCATGTTTGAAACAGGAATGGTGTGAAACTGTGGTACTTGATATATAGATAAAAAATCTATTGCTTCTCTCTTTCTATATATAATAATATATACTTATATCATTGCCAGTCAACAATGACTTTTTCTGTAAAGAAGTATGGATTTAGGAATAGTTTATGCTATATATTTGAATGAACACAACTGGAAAATCTACAAGTGATGTCTTTAGTGGCAAACGTTACCAAAATATTTTTGTCGTTATTCTTGAAGATAAGAATTTTCTGAAGTACATTTATGCAGTGTTATGCACAATTAGATGGTGCCTCCATATAGAAATCAGGAAATTAGGGAGAGAAAATAAATATTAACTAGTGGATCACTCATTTATATATATATATATATATATATATATAAAATTCTATAGCAATTTTATGGTGAATACAGCAACACATGTAGATTGAATATATAAATATATAAACATATATGTATGCATTTAAATAAATATGTATAAATTTATATATAAAAATATATAATTAATCTGTAATCTGTATGTGTTGCTGCATTTACGATATAAATTTGATTACCACTTTACTGGGGGAAAAAGTTATAGAAAATACATACTAAATATAACATGTTAAATTTGAGAGGCAGAAAGGTGATTTTTCTCATAAATTTTAAGGCATGGATTGATTGCCTCTCTACCACATCAATAATAATGTGAATTAGCTTTGTGGTGACATTAATACATAATGTTGGAAATATATATTACTAAAAAGTTACATCGATATATTGTTTCTTTTTTTTTAATTTTTTTTTATTTTGAGATGGAGTCTCGCTCTGTCGCCCAGGCTGGAGTGCAGTGGCGCGATCTCAGCTCACTGCAAGCTCCGCCTCCCGGGTTCACGCCATTCTGCTGCCTCAGCCTCCTGAGCAGCTGGGACTACAGGCGCCCGCCACCTCGCCCGGCTAGTTTTTTTGTATTTTTTAGTAGAGACGGGGTTTCACCGTGTTAGCAAGGATGGTTTCGATCTCCTGACCTCGTGATCCGCCCGTCTCGGCCTCCCAAAGTGCTGGGATTACAGGCTTGAGCCACCGCGCCCGGCCGATATATTGTTTCTTGAATTTTTAAAGGAGATTTTTTTTTCTTTAAAGAGTATGCCATATATATAGAAGGCAGTTATTTTAATTATTAATCTGCTCGTTCACTGTATTAGTCCATTTTCACACTGCTGATAAAGACATACCTGAAACTAGGCAATTTACAAAGGAAAGAGGTTTAATTGGACTTACAGTTCCACATGGCTGGGGAGGTCTCACAATCATGGCGGAAGGCAAGTCACACCTGATGTGGATGGCAGCAGGCAAAAAGAGAGCTTGTGCAGGGAGACACCACGTTATAAAGCCATCAGATCTTGTGAGACTTATTCACTCTCATGAGAACATCACAGGAAAGACCTGCCCTGATGACTCCCACCTGGTCTCCCCCACAACAAGTGGAAATTAAAGATGAGACTTGGGTAGGGACACAGACAAACTATATCATTCACCAACAAATGTTACATAAGAAGAATTTTTTGAATGTATTTGGCACATCTCAATATGGTCAATTATCTATTTTTCAGTCCAATATATAAATTTTTTTATCTAAATGATTGATTCTTAGAAAAGTGAGGGAAACATAATGAATCATATAATAAGGTAATGATAAAACATTACTGTGTTTATAGTATTTACTGACAAATTATTTTATTAGTAAATTATTAGTAATAATTGCATTATTGTTATATGTAACAGTAGTTGTCATTTTTTCTTGCCACATCATCTGAATGATTTAAAATGGTTATTAAAATTTTACTTTTCCATAAAATTTCATGTATCGGTGATTATAAAGCTAGTTATTTTTTAAATAAACGTGTAAATGTAAAGTCATAAGTTTATATGTGTACATATATATAATTACTCACATTCTTGTACACACACATTCTTATATGAATACTAATGTATTTGTGTGTATGTGTATTATATAATTGACACAAATTAACAATTTTAAAACAAAGTTTTATTTAAAATCATGACGGTTTTATTTGACTTGATTACAAGGTGTCAGCAGCAATTACTAAGAAGAAATTCAGGGAAGATCTGAGAACATCTCATAAATAATGCAGACATATCTACAAGGCACAATCATTTTCTGAAAATTATTTCTGAGCTCTCAGAGTGAATAGAAATAGAGTTAAATCAGTTTGCGTTGATTAGATGGAAATGACAATGTCAAATGAAAAGGGGATAAATTGTAATATTTTTGGCAGCATACACCATATTTTGCAATGTAATATAATTAAAATATATAAATATAAAATTGCATATATTCTTAAAATTATGGTAACTTTTTGCACTATTTTTCTTCCCTCTAAACTGTCACATAAATTGTCAATATGATATACTCAGAATAAGGTGGATGGAATCTTAAGAAAATTCTTAGATAACTCAATAACATGAAAAAAAACTTTCTTAGCTGATTTCGAGAAGAGAGAGGTAGGAAGATTGATATGTTCAAATCATCACCTCCACAGTTTGATTTATTTTGTGACTCAATAATTAGCAACCACTGACAGAGTGAAATGTGTGTACAAAAATAGACTGGGAAAGCTGACATTATTTTCTTCCTCCGTAGAAAGGTGACTCTGATGTTGAAATATCATCTTGTTAAAAGGTATACAGCGAGACGGGCGGATCACGAGGTCAGGAGATCGAGACCATCCTGGCTAACACGGTGAAACCCCGTCTCTACTAAAAATACAAAAAACTAGCCGGGCGAGGTGGCGGGCGCCTGTAGTCCCAGCTACTCCGGAGGCTGAGGCAGGAGAATGGCGTAAACCCGGGAGGCGGAGCTTGCAGTGAGCTGAGATCTGGCCACTGCAGTCCAGCCCGGGCTACAGAGCAAGACTCCGTCTCAAAAAAAAAAAAAAAAAAAAAAAAAAGGTATACAGTGATAACTGTTTTAATTATTAATTCTCATTACTTCTTACCTAGGATTTTCTTGTGATAGATATTTTAAAATTATATTTATAAGAGTTAATACTCGCTGGGCGCGTTGGCTCACGCCTGTAATCCCAGCACTTTGGGAGGCTGAGGCAGGTGGATTACCTGAGGTCGGGAGTTCAAGACCAGCCTGACCAACATAAAGAAACCCCATCTCTACTAAAAATACAAAATTAGCTGGGGTGGTGGCGCATGCCTGTAATCCCAGCCACTCGGGAGGCTGAGGCAGGAGAATCGCTTGAACCCGGGAGGCGGAGGTTGCAGTGAGCTGAGATCGTGCCATTGCACTCCAGCCTGGGCAAAAGGAGCGAAACTCTGTCTCAAAAAAAAAAAAAAAAAAAAAAAGGAGTTAATACTAGCAAGAAGATTTGCTTTAAACAAAATCTTCTGAGACATACTATTAATTTGAGAATAGCATTTTTCATTCACTTCTACAAAACAGGCATATGCAATTGAGAATTTTCTCATAAGAGTAACTAGGTTGAATTAGTTTAGAATTTCACCAGAAATTGGATTCAACTGCTAAGAATGTAATTTTGAAGTGACTTGTTTTTGGGAATTTAAATTAAAATGACATCAGGAAATCACTTTGAACTATTTAGACACTCTATTCTCATCTAAATTACTTGTCTGTCTTATTTTCATGTTGAAATTTCCCATTAATTTAAAATCCTTTTATAGAGAAGTCAGCATAAATAAGGAGCTGTTTTCTCTCTTGGGCATTTGCTCCCGTTCACAAGTGACACAATTTCTTAGAAACTGTGTTTTAAATATAATCATTTTAAAGCAAAGTGCTGAATATACGTAGGACGTCTCCGTTCAAACATTGAGTGCATCCATTGCCTAAGGGAACGCAGGAAATGGACAACGAAGAACATGTCTCATTTATGATTATACATTAAGGGTTACTATATAAAAAGAACATGTAGAAGCATTTTATATTTGAAATACTTTGGGGGAAAATATTCTGTGCCCAAACTTTCTGTTATGAGTTGGAAGGAAATAGTAAAAGAGAAGGAGTTAACACTTATTAGAGTCTATCATGAATCCAATAATTAAAAAAATAAATAAATAGTATACTCTTTTGTCTTTGGTAGTATTTTGGACCTTTTTCTCATCGTTTATTTATTTATGGGATTTTGTTTGTTTGTTTGTTTTGTTTTTGCTTTTGTTTTGAGATGGAGTTTCCCTCTTGTTGCCCTGGCTGGAGTGCAATGGCGCAATCTGTGATCACTGCAACCTCCGTCTCCCAGGTTCAAGTGATTCTCCTGCCTCAGTCTCCTGAGTAGCTGGGATTACAGGTGCCTGCCAACATGCCCAGCTAATTTTTGTACTTTTAGTGGAGACAGGGTTTCACCTATTTATGATTCTTTAGTTCTGTGCACGTTACTGAAGGATTGCCTTTCTCTGACCCCCACCCCCCGCCACAAGTTCTTTGACAACTATAGCTAAAAGTTTTACTTAAATTAGCTAAATTGTCTTGGCTTGTTCAGCTGGTGGTGACTGTATCTAAAATTTGGGGAGGATTTAGTATATTTTATTCCTAATATGCTTTGTCATGCAAGTTGTCAAAATATGTAGACACACAAAAACTTTCTGTCTTTCTGTGTTCCCCATCTTTTTTTTTTTTTTTTTTTTTTTTTTTTCTTGAGACGGAGTCTCGCTCTGTCGCCCAGGCTGGAGTGAGTGGTGCGATCTCGGCTCACTGCAAGCTCCGTCTGCCGGGTTTACGCCATTCTCCTGCCTCAGCCTCCAGAGCAGCTGGGACTACAGGCGCCCACCACGACGCCCGGTTAGTTTTTTGGGGTTTTTTTTTTTAGTAGAGACGGGGTTTCACCGTGTTAGCCAGGATGGTCTCGATCTCCTGACCTCTTGATCCGCCTGCCTCGGCCTCCCAAAGTGCTGGGATTATAGGCTTCAGCCACCGCGCCGGGCTGTGTTCCCCATCTTAATGTACATATGTAGACATGTAGTACCCATGACCAGGAGTAATATTAAAATTTGGATGAATCCATTGATTGTTTTTTGAAATTATGCTCACAAAAGACTCTATCTTAAAGAAGTGTTATTTAGAATATATTTCAACATTCCCAAAAACCTCTTCCCCAAATGTCAATACATTTGATTGTTTGGATGTGATTATGGTCACTAACATTCCCTGTAGGTTATCAAGATTAAAAGGAAGAGGCCTATTCCAATATTCTAAAGATAATGTGGATTTTAGTTCATTATACATTTCATAAACATTTTCAAGTTAAAGAATCTTTTTTTAATTTTTAATATTGAAGAATTTAGGGCTTGTCCATGTGATTAAGAAGGTTAACATATTTATAAGAAATTATTAACTCTAGATGTAAACCTCTCTGTTAACCCACACATGAGTCAATCTCTGATTGAAAGCAATTGATAACTAAATAAAAATATAATACCCCTTATGTTTGGGATCTCAAGCATGAAACTGGCATTTCATCCAACAATAACAAATATACGCACAGCAAACACTTGTGCCATGAACAACGTTGTCTTTGTATATAAATGAACAGACGATTATTATATTTAGTTTTTGTTATATATTTTAGATATAGTTTTGTTGCCCTGTGTTTCTCAAAACTGCCTTAATTTCCAGGAGACACGTATTAGCAAACTAAGAGCCACATGCTGATAACACTTTTTTTTTTTCGTAGTACTTTTTTGGTTGTTTCAGTTGTGTTTTTCACTTTAATTATTCTGTTTCCCATGATGTTTATGTGCCCATATCCCCTCAAATTTTTAAGTAAATTATTAATGAATTCTATCTGAAACATTCAAGGTAATAATACACTCAATGTTGAAAGAAAATAAGCCTACTGAGAAGAGATCTTTCCTTCCTATTGTTAAAAATGAACATATTAATCACTGCATGAATGAAAGTCATAAGGGAGGAAATAGTGGTTTAGAAACTGAAATGGGAGATGACAGAAAATCATTATAAAAATCAATATGTTTAAATGATGAAAGATCAAAGCATCACACTTCTAAGAAATGTACAAATATCAAGTACAGTCATTTTCAAAAAGCAGTATTATTCTGCTCTGGGGGTGGAAAATGAGATCAGGGTATGAAGCACGATAATAGCAGGCTTAAAATAAAATTGAGTGTTTTGCAGAGAGTAGGAATAATACAGAGTTCCAGGAAAGAAGAAAAATTATGACAGATTACAATATTCTATTTGAGAGTTTTGCTGATAGCAGTGCATTGTAAAATCAGTGTCCACATGTGTGTTTGTACATCTTTGATATTCATGTATGGATATGCTTATGCAGGACAAAGAGAGACAGAATGATCTAATTATGTGAGTCTACACAACACTGCTGTATAAAAAATAAAGTTTAACATACATATATTCTAAATTGGCAATTCTAATTTCTGGTGATTATCCAAGATAAATGAATGGAGATGTCCAAAGAAACATTTGGGCAGTCATCATTATAATTGTTTACTTATAATAGTCCTAACCTAAAAACAACCCAGACTTCCACCAATGCAAGAAATGGATAATCGCATTGTGACATATTTGTTAGCAATAAAAAATAATTATCTTTGTACAGTAAAAATTTGTCTTTCACTGTATGTAAAATTTACTGAAAAAAGAACTATAAACAAATATTAAATTGTAATGAATAATATGAATGCTGATGCAATTAGAAGTGCAGGATATAGTTGTCTGAAACTTTCATTAAAATGTACCAAAAATAAGATGTAATAATTGATGAGTAGAAGGATAGGTATACAATAAACAAATACAACAATTATTATAGAAATTAAAAGATAGGAATATGTCTATTATTTGTACAATTTTTTCAAATGTTATATATATCTAAAATATTCATGATAAAATGCTGAGTTTTAATTCTATCTATCTATGCATCCATCCATCCATATGATACATGTAATGCATGTAGGAATCTTAAAAACATTATGTTAAGTAAATGAAATGGAACACAAAGAGTGTATACTCTATGATACTGTTACCAAGATCAAGAAAATGAAAAATTAATACATGGTTATATAAATCAGAAAAGTGGTTGCCTGTGGATAATGGTAGTGGTCTGGGAGAGAAAAAAAAAAAAAGTCCCTTTCAGGTAGTGGTTACATGGGTGTAACTACAGTCCATCACTTGTAAGCTTAAGATTTTATCCAAAAGGAAAAAAAAGTAAAAAAATATATATATTTTAAGATTTAAAAACTACTGAGATGACTTATCTACAATATAATTTTAATAAAGGAAATACTAAAAGGTGTTTATCAGAAGAATTCCAGCTAGTTGCTCAGAGAAACAGGAAAGTATAAGGGACACAGAATGAGTAATTTGTAGCCAAATCCAGATATAAGGATATTTTAATAATGGTCTACTGTGCTTAAAATGTATATGAAATTAAAATAAGTGATTAAAATAGCACACAAGAAAGAAATAGACAAATTGAGTTAAAGTTATGAAAAGTCACTGCGTTGTAAAATCATTGCAAAAGTACTAACATTATATAGTTTGATATATCAAAAATTATTTTGTAATCTCTACAACAACTGTGAAAAGAACACTAAATGATGCATAACTAGAAAGCTATTAGAAAGAAAATGTTTGTTCTATAAGTAGACAAGACAAGAAAGGAGATATTCAGTAATAAGGCTCATTAAACCTTAGGTAATGATATAAGCACTGACGTATTTAGAGCGGAATTGCATTATTGTATGCCACTTTATTTGAAATATCCCCCTGAAAGTAAAATAAATTGATGGCTAACTATATAGATGGAAAAAATCATAAAATGGTTGTGAACTAAATATAGCAACATAGGCCAGGAGTGGTGGCTCACACCTGTAATCCCAGCACTTTGGGAGGCCAAGGCGGGCAGATCACGAGGTCAGGAGATCAAGACCATCCTGGCGAACACGGTGAAACCCCGTTCTCTACAGAAAATACAAAAAAATTAGCCGGGCGTGGTGGCAGGCGCCTGTAGTCCCAGCTACTTGGGAGGCTGAGGCAAGAGAATGGTCTGAACCCGGGAGGCAGCAGAGCTTGCAGTGAGCGGAGATCGCGCCACTGCACTCCAGCCTGGGCGACAGAGCGAGACTCCGTTTCCAAAAAAAAAAAAAATATATATATATATATATATATATATATATAGCAACACAAAAGAAAGTTGGAAGCTATACTTAAATTCAAATATGTCAATGATTAACTAATTCATTGAAAGGTAAATAATGGAAGACTGGGTTTGAAAGGGAAAAACATCCTATGTTGCCTACAAATAACTCACTTTCAACATGAAGATACAGAGGAAAAGGAGATAAAGCAAAGAAATGGAAAAACACCAGCCAAAAGAAAACTCACGCAGCTATAATATTATCTGACAAAACAAAATTTAAAGCAACACTATTAAGGTAAACAGGCATATCTCAAAATGATATAAGGATGATTTAACAAAACACATAAAAATATTAAATGTGAAAGTGTCATAGCATTAACTCATAATATGTAAAGAAAAATGTCAGAAACTAAAATAAGAAATAGTTAAGTTCAGAATGATATTAGAAAATTATAATCTGTTTCCTGTGGTAGCTGGTAGTACAAATGAATAAAAAACTTATGGATGAAGAAAAGCTGCTTCTGAATGACAACCATAATCCAATTTTTTTTTTTTTTTTTTTTTTTTTTTTTTTGATTCGAAGTCTCACTGTATCTCCCAGGCTGGAGTGCAGTGGTGCAATATTGGCTCACTGAAACCTCTCTCTCCTGGGTTCAAGCAATTCTCCTGTCTCAGCTTCCTGAGTAGCTGGAATTACAGGCGCAGACCACCATGACTGGCTAATTTTTGTATTTTTAATAGAGACATGGTTTCACCATGTTGATCAGGCTGGTCTCGAACTCCTGACCTTGAGATCCGCCCACCTCAACCTCCCAAAGTGCTGGGATTACAGGCGTGAGCCACCGCACCCGACCTGTAATCCAATTTTTATATCTAAAACAGTACCAACAGCTGAAGCATACTAATTCTTTTAAAAGGCCCATGTAATATTTACCGAAACACAAGTATAATGGGAAATGAAGCAAGAGGATATTGTGTTACCACTGTAAATTTAAGATTGACATAAAAAAATAAAAGATAATTAGAAACAAATCAGTAGCACACCTCTACATATCCAAGGGATGAAAGGCATACCAAATCAAAATTACAGAATATTCTGAACTCAGTGAAAATTAAAATATGGCATTTATAATCCTTTGTTATGCAAGCAATATTGTATTTAGGGGAAATTTCCAGTTATAACTGTATACATTAAAAATAGGAATAACCATTTTTATATCAGTACTTTATTAAGACCTTTGCAAAAGAGTAATAGTTTAAATTAAAAATAATAAAATCAAGGGAATAATGTAAAGAAGGCATGCTTATTACAGGCAAGCATGTGGGCGGCATGATAGGGTCCAAGCAATGCCCTGGTTTGTGTGCATGTTTTGTTTTCAATCATTCACTTAGCTGTGTTCTTTTAATGTACATACTTTTTTGTGAGTATGTTTCATTGTATAAAAATAATGATTCCAACTTGACCTCATTAACGTTTCCCTCAATTGCTTTAACCTCCCTCCCCAGATTGAGCATATCTAAAAAAGGCGGATCTCAACTGTGGTGTCACCAAGGTTTGGAATGGGTCAGGTATGGCACTGTGCCAGGGCCTCTAATTCACAGTCACAAAGCGTGAAAACAAGCGACAATCATGAGGAACAGTTCTCTACACATTGCCAGTGACCAAGTTACAAAAAAGCAAAAGTAAAACTTGTAGACATCCAGGAAGGGAAACAAAGGCACATAAATCAGGATGGGAATCGATAAAGCAGAAAAGAAAGGAGGCCCAAAAGATTTCTTGTGTTGGAAAACAAGATTGTGAGGAAGTATGCTATTCTAAGGTGGGCTCTCAAGCTTGATGGTGCTGGGAGAAAACTGGCTCCCTATGAAGCAAAAATATTTTGTTTCAACTTGGTGAGAGTCAGCACTCCTCTGGTTGTGGTGGCTTCAGTTCTCTTCTCCTACTCCTGACTTGCTGTGTTGGCCAACACCTTGTTGAGGCATGGCCCATGGGGAAACCTGGCCTTGCATTTCATCTCCTTTTTCTCACATGTCAGCCTCTAATCAAAGCGGTGTCCTTTCCCTATGCTTGGCACAATGTGTACCACATCATTTCATGGTTAACAATCCTGAGTATGATCGCCTAGAAATTCATGATGTCATTTTTTCCTTTAGTGAACATTGGAACAATATTTCTAAAATACACATGAAAGAAGTTAGATGATTCTGAATTCATAGCACATGTGAGTTACATCATGATAATAATGGTAACAAACAGTTTCATAGTCCTGACCATAAACCAGTCTCTATTATGAATGCTCAATCAATTATTCCTTAGAACATGCCTATTATGTGGATTCTATTATAAACCCTGTTTATATATGAGGACACTAAGGCAGGAAATGTTAAGTAACTTTCTCTGGTAACAGAAAAAATAAATGCTGCCTTGAACCAAGGTAGTTTTTAGTTCAAAACTATGCTCTTATCTATTGTGCTATGCTGCTTCTTACATATACAGAAACACAAATACATGCATATTTGCTTCTTCGTTGCCTGACACTCAACTTCTCTTTTTTGCAGTTAGGACCCCGGAGTTAATCTAATGTATCCTAATTTCAGAATTTATCAATCTGAAAAAACAAAAAAATCTTTGATTTTATTGCAGTGGATTTTTCTAAGCTAGAGAAAGATACTTTACAAATTAACTAAATATTTACTCACTACCTATTCACCTTTTACCATTTAATCACATGGCTGTATGCATCTACTTCAGGAGACGTTATGTTATTGTTGGCTGTTTGGCCAGAGCATGACCATTCAAGGTAAATGCCTTTGTTTAAATCTCAACTCAGTGATTTCATAGGTAAGTGATGTCAGGCATGTAACACAAACCCCCATAATCCCAACGTTCTGCTCCGTAGAGATAAAATGATAATCCCTGTTCCATATAAAAATATTAAATGAAGTAGATAAAAAGGTAAAAGTCCTTATATAGTGAGGAAGAGAAAGAGAGAGAGAGCGATCGATCAATGCATGGAAAGAATTATGACGCTGTCTTTAACACTGTGCTAGGTGCTTGTAACAAGTACAGAAGGAAGAGGTATGATCTGGCCTTTGAAAAGCTTCCATTCCAGTTGAGCCCTGAGTACCAAGAAATTTTAAAGAAGAACAAAAATAGCAATCACAAGTTATAGTTAAGTGCTAATTAGGGTGGAGGAAAATAGTTGTCAAATGTAAATATATATGGCTTACAAGGCTGTCTATAATCTGGTATCTGCATCTCCCAACATCCTCAGTTCATAAGACTTCATGGGCTAGGAGCAGTGGCTCATGCCTCTAATCCCAGCACTTTGGGAGGCCCAGGAAGGACGATCACTTGAACCCAGGAGTTCAAGTCCAGCCTGGGCAATATAGTGAGACTCCGTCTCTAAAAATAAAAATAAAAATGAAGAAAAAAGGAAAAAAAAAAAAGACCTCATTGTATTTTTCTGTTTCTAATTATTTATTTGGTATTACCTGGATGACCTATATCTTAAGGCTACAAGTTCTCTCTTCTAGGAATGCTTAAACTGTCTCCATCTGTCTGGGTGGCAAATGCCTCACTGTCCTTTGAGTTCTAAATCAATTGTCATTTTCTATGAACTTTTTTGACCTGTTTATAATGTTAGTGTATCATTTCTTTAAACTACACTATATTAATGGTGTATTAATTCTACAACTTTACACCAAATTGGGAGATCACATGCTCCAGTTAAAATTCTTATGTCTGAATCATTGCTCTAATAATTACTTATCAAATGCCCACAGACAAGTTAGTTAAACTCTTTATGCCTTGGTTAACTCATCTATACAATAAAGACAAAATTGTACCAAAATAGTAGTGCATACGTTAGATAATGTTGGTTGGTACTAGGTAGTAAACCGTAACAACTGACATTGTTGAGTATTTACTAGATCTCACATATCATTCTAAACATTTGCATACATCAACTAATGTAAATCCTGTAACATTTGTGTTATTATTTTCCACATACCACAGTTGGGAAATCTGAGTTCCAGGGTATGTTTAAAATCATGTAGCATAGCCTTATTTTAGGACAGATAGTGTTACTAAAATGATTTTTTTTTAATTTTTAGCCAGTAAAAAAAAATATGATTTTCTAAATACATAAGATATGAAGAGACATAAATAGCAGAAAATAAGAATGATAGTAAATATTTTAACTTTATAAAAATCTATTTTCAGAAGGATAAATTAAGGGTGGAATGATTTTTTTCCTTTTTGTTTCATGAATGAAAAAATACTGGTTTTCATTTTAGAAAGCAACAAACATTTATTTCTAATTATCTTCTGAGCTTACGAAATTGCATTATGCTTCATCAGTTAAGATGTAGACACACTCTTATATTTGAACATGATCAGGCTTGAAAAGTCAAATTTTCTGATTTCTTAATAGGCATCACTGGATGGTTTATAAATTCAATCTATTGTAATGAGTTCATGGAGGAAAATTATGTTGTTTAATATTATCTAACCTGAACGGAGAGGTTCATCAACAGAGTTATTTTGCAAATCAACTATGTTAACGTTTTACATAATCATGTAAATTGCTGTTGTATCTATCCATTCTATGCAATGAATATTTAAAGTAACTCTGCACTTGCCATCAAGGTTTAAATTACAAGAGTATGCAGCAGGCATCTTATGGTAATGTCAAATAAACATATATTATCAGGCACACTTAGAAACCACATATATACCAGTTTAGTCTCATCTAAAGGTAAAGTTAATTTCATCAGCCATGATAAAGAAGAAACACTTACCTTTGAGCACAGAGGTTGATGTGGGAAGACACTGATTACTTTCTAGTCAATTACTAGAAAATTTGACTAGACAGTATTAACATACTTGGAATGTCAAACAAATAAACAGTTTTAAAACCCTCTGGGATTTAATATACATTTGTAAACCAGACTGGAGTTTAACACCACTTCACCGATATATACTATATTTATGCATACCTATATATAAACATACATATTTCTCAAGTATATATGTATGTACTATATATATGTAATCTATATATCTTATTATGTTGGTCCTTTATGCTCATGAACCTTATAATACAAACTATCACTTAACTGACTTTAATGTCTTTCTAATTTTAAAATTCCTTAACCACATATTTCTATTTGATAATTGACTACCCATTATGTAATCAGGCAAATAATTTTATAAATGCCTACAACACAGCTTTTGACTGCCCAAACACAATTTTCTTTCCATTCACATAATTTGCAAAATGAGCACGACTAGCATATTGTAACAAAGTCATGTATTATTAAGCCAATGTTTTGAACTGTGGTGGCGGAATTGCATATAGAGGGGGAAAACAAACAAACAAACAAACAAACAAAAAACATGTATGAAGCCTGTAAGAGAAAGGGCTTCATACTTTGAAAGAAAAAGAAATGAATCTTGAGTATTTTGGTATGGGGTTGGGGATAGTGGTCATTAGTGAGCCAGAAAGTGCAGAACAAATGACGAGATCAGAAAAATCACTGAGAAAAGGTCAGCTTGATTCCTTTTGGCCATGGCAAGAATGTGATCTTCATTTTAAGACAGTAAGAAGCTATTTGAAAGTAGCTTATTTGTTTTTTTAAGACAGTAGAATGAAATGATTTAAAGTTTAAAATCTAACTCTGGCTTTTTGTTGTGGGTTTCATTTTATTTTTCTCTAAGTTATTAGGGTACAGGTGGTATTGGGTTACCTAAGTAAGTTCTTTAGTGGTGATTTGTGAAATTTTGTTGCACCCATCACCCGTGTATACGCTGCACCGTATTTGTAGTCTTTTATCCCTCCCACTCTTCCCCTCAAGTCCCCAAAGTCTATTATATCATTCTTACGTCTTTGAGTCCTCATAGCTTAGCTCCCACATATCAGTGAGAACATACGATGTTCGGTTTTCCATTCTTGAGTTGCTTAACTTAGAATAATAGTCTTCAATCTCATACTGGTCACCACAAATGCTGTTAATTCACTCCTTTTTATATACCGTAGTTTCTTTATCCACTTGTTGATTGATGGGCATTTGGGTTGGTTCCACGATTTTGCAATTGTGAATTGTGCTGCTATAAACATGCATGTGTAGCTATATTATTCTAATAATGACTTCTTTTCCTCTGGGTACTCAGTATGAGATTGCTGGATCAAACAGTAGTTCTACTTTAGTTCTTTAAGGAATCTTCACTCTATTTTCTATAGTGGCTGTACTAATTTATGTACTACATCCATACCAACATCTATTGTTTGTTTTTGTTTTGTTTTGTTTTGTTTTTTTGATTATGGCCATTCTTGCAGGAGTAAGGTGGTATAGCATTGTGGTTTTTATTTGCATTTTCTCGATCATTAGTGATGCTGAGCATTTTTCCATGTGTTTGTTGGCCATTTGTATATCTTCTTTTGAGACTTGTCTATCCATGTCCTTTGTCCACTTTTTAATGGGATTTTTTGTTTGTTCCTTACTTATTTGTTTGAGTTCATTGTAGATTCTGGATATTAGTCCTTTGTCAGATGTATAGATTGTGAAGATTTTCTTCCACTCTGTGGGTTGTCTTTTTACTCTGCTGTCTGTTCCTTTTGCTGTGCAAAATCTCTTTAGTTTAATTAAGTCTAAATCCCAGCTATTTATCTTTGTTTTTATTGCATTTGCTTTTGGATTCTTGGTCATGAAATCCTGGCCTAAGCCAATGTCTAGAAGGGTCTTTCCAATGTTGTCTTCTAGAATTTTTATAGTTTCAGGTCTTAGATTTAAGTCCTTAATCCATCTTGAATTGATTTTTGTCTGAGGTGAAAGATGAAGATCCAGTTTCATTCTCCTACATGTGGCTAGCCAATTATCCCAGCACCATTTCTTGAAAAGGTTGTCATTTCTCCACTTCATGTTTTTGTTTGCTTTGTCGAAGATCAGTTGGCTGTAATACTTAGGTTTATTTCTGGACTCTCTATTCTGTTTCATTCATCTCCGTGCCTATTTTTTATACCAGTACCACACGGTTTTAGTGACTATGGCCTTATAGTGTAGTTTGAAATCAGGTAGTGTGATGCCTCCAGATTTGTCCTTTTTGCTTAGTCTTGCTTTGGCTATGTGGACTCTTTTTGGTTGCGTATAAGTTTTAGAATTATTTTTTTTTTTCTAATTCTGTGAAGACCGATGGTGGCATTCTAAAGGGGATTGCATTGAATTTGTAGATTGCTCTTGGCAGTATGATTATTTTCACAACATTGATTCTACCCATCCATGGGATGTGTTTCGTTTGTTTGCGTTTGACAACTGTTTTTCTCCACACTAATTAGCACTTAACCTATAACTTGTGATAGGTACTTTTGTTCTTCTTTTGAATTTATTGGTCCTCATGGCTCAACTGAAATGGAGGCTCTTTAAAGGACAGATCATACCTCTTTCTTCTGTACTTGTTACAAGCACCTAACACAGTGTCAAAGACAGTGTCATTGCTGGTGAACTAGTAATTTTGGGGGGTGTTGAAGAGCCTTGTTTTGTCATATCACCAGTTTTGGTTTTCTGGTTTCTTGTCATTTGGGTAAGCTCTGTCAGACGGAAGGTCTAGGGCTGAAGGCTGTTTTACAGATTATTTTGTCCCATGGCAAGGTGTTCCTTTGATGTAGTACTCTCCGCCTTTTCCTATGGATGTAGCTTTCTTTGAGCCACCCAGTGAGTATAATTGGCTCCGGGCTGGTACTGGGAGTTGTCTTCACAGAGTCCTGTGTTGTGAACCGTCTATGGGTCTCTCAGTTGTGGATTCCAGTGCCTGTTCTGGTGGAGGTGGCAGAGGGTGCAATGGACTCTGTGAAGGTCCTTGGTTTTGGTGGTTTAATGTTCTATTTTGGTGCTGGTTGGCCTCCTGTCAGGAGGCGGTGCTTTCCAGAAAGCATTAGCTGTAGTAGTGTGGAGAGGAACCAGTGGTAGGTGGGGCCCTAGAACTCCCAAGATTATATACCCTTTGTCTTCTGCTACCAGGGTGGATAGGGATCAGGTGGGGGCGGGGCGAGGCATGTCTGAGTTCAGACACTCTTTGGGCAGGTCTTTCTGCAGCTGCTGTGGAGGATGGGCGTGAGATATCCAAATCATTGGAGTTGCATACCTAGGAAGATTATGGTGCCTCTGCTGAATCATGCAGGTTGTCAGGGAAGTGGGGGAAGGCCGACAGTCATAGGCCTAACCCAGCTCACAGGAAAACTGAAGGGTTGGTATCACTCCCAGTGTGCTCCCCTCAACATTCCTGAATCTGTTTCCAGGGGGAGGGCGAGACAGGCTTGAAAATTTGCTCGAGGGTATTCACCTCCCAGCTGCGAGAGAAAAGGACTTTAGTTCTTCCCCCACCTGTGAAGTCTACATGCCCGATTCCTGCCCTTTGTCGAGTTCTGGCCAAGAGGCTTCTCGCCCCATTCAAATTGTTACAAAGTTCAGCTAGAGAATTCCTTCTCCCTGTGGAGTTTTACAACCTGCTTCTCTGGCCACGCCCCCCGATGGATCCCTGTGGTGACAGGCAGGAATGGGCTGCTTGAGGACCCAGCAAGCTCCTGGGGCCTTTCTGCTTCTTCCTCTACCCCACATAAAGTCGGAAACTTCTCTGGCAAACAGACCTTCCGCTTCTCCAGTGGGGGGTGTGTGTTCAGGAAAGCTAACTTTGGCTTTTGCGAGAAGATTACATTTTAGAAGTTGGATAGAGCATTTAACAGCTATTACAGCTGGAAACGTAGAAACTTACACTTACTTGAACTAGGGTAGCTGAAGGGAGTGGCTAGAAAAGAGAATCCACTTCCAAAATATTTTGGAATTGTAAACAATGGGACTTCTGATGTATTCTATGTAGGAGGTGAAGGAAAAGGAGGAATTGATGATAGGTCTTAGTCTTGGGCAACTGGAAATACAGTTACTAGAATGAGAAAATCTTAAGAAAGAATGGTTTCTGGCCAGGGTAGGAATTAAGAGGTATGTTTACTGTGAATAAATGTAAAATGCTTCTGAAACACAAGTGTGTAACGGTTTCCCCATCTTGATAGCTTCTAAAGGAAAAACAAACAAACAAACAAAAACTCTTCATTGCCATGATGTTGGGATAACTTGCCTGTGGTTTTGTTTCCTCTCTGGGCTTTTTGAATTTGATTTAGAAATTCCCTTTCATCCACCTTATCTTCCTGGCTTGCAGCAATTTACAATCCCAGAACTTGTTAAGGGTTTTTAAAGGGATCACCCATTGTCTCTTTTGCAAAAATCCTAGTATATTTTGGTGTATTTTCTAGTAAAATGTTTCTAATTCTAGTACAACATTTTAAAATATTTATATATTGAATCGTTTATGCTGTTGTTAAAATTTAGTTTAACTCCAGACTTTCCATACAGCTTCTTCAACAGTCAACCAACTCTAATTTGTTCCATTCTTAAAACATACTATATTGGCCTTGCCATGAATATCATGTTATTGTCAACAAAACAGTTGAATAATGACTTAATTATATATTTGCTTAATTATTACATGTTGGTAAACGTACCCATACACTTTTCTTTTTCAATTCTGTTATGACAAAAAAAGAGTTATATATTTTCTTTGTATGCTCAGTAGAATTGACCTGCTTAGTAATTAGTAGATACTCAAATCATTTGTTGAATTAAATTGAACCTCCAACTCCACAAAGACAGACAGTTAGCCAGTGGAGAGAGTCACTCTTTCAGGTCAATATTTGAACAAATGTTTTCATACTACTTCTACTTCTATTTGATGAATTCATTCTTTATTTATATCTTCTTTGTTTCTTTTTGCTATAGCTAACTCATTGTTTCGTTGTTAAAGTTGTCAGGAGAATTTCAGCTTTAGCATATAGTTGCACAATTTAAAACTCTATTCTATTTTAATTTTCTTGAATTATTTTATAAATAGCTCCAGAAAATTTTAGCCAAATAAATAAAATGCTATTATTTCTTATCTGTTTCATGAATTAAAATAATGGGATAATAAGAAAATTAGAGTTTAGATCCCATTCTACCGGATGCCACTTGTATATTTGTTTGTGATTATTTATGACTAATGGATCATATTTCCAAAGAGTGCAGTTGCCTGAAAGGTAGAATTTGGGTTAGCAGGTCACTGAAGGCTGTAAGAACTAAAAATTTGTTATCAAAAGAAATCTCGTATATTGTAAATTTAAAATGAATCCTGATTAGTTGCAGGTAGTCTCTGTGATAAGTTAAAAAAAACTATTAATACATACCAAGGCATCTTATTAGTTTTCACTTAAAGCCTAATATTTTATATTAATACATTTTTAAAAATAAAGATAACCAATCATATATATATATGTTTATTTTTGAAACAGACATCAATTTAGAGGTACAGTTTTTTTCATATCTACATCATTTTTGTGCTACTGATTGATAGGTGAAGAAAAGCACATATACCTGTATAAATTGAAACTTTAGAGCAGCTATTTGTAAGCTGTGAAATACTGCCTTTGTTTTTGCCATATCTGTGAATTGATTAAAGCCTGAGGTTGACTTTTCAAAGTATTAACGTAGATTTACAATTACAGAAAGAAGTTAAAATTTATATTTTTTAGAACCAATATATTATTATGAATTTTGATACAAGAGAACTGACTTCAAATTTGAACTTTTTTTGTGTATCTTTAGCATTTTTCCCCAATTTCTATGAGAAAGGTAAGATATGTGATTACTTCTCACTCTTCCCTCAATGAAGGCTTAACAACTTCTTCTTTTTTTTTTTTTTTTTTTCAAGAAAAAGCACAGTCTGCTAATAGAAGTAATTTTTTAAGAACTGGGATTAATTGAATACCGCACTCATCAAAACTTTACTTATTTTGTGCCTATTTGTTTTATAATAGGTTAATTCAGTTATTCCTTCTATCTCTCTCTTAATCTCTCTCTCATACACAAACACACATACACATACACACACTCATACACACAAACATCCTCTATTTTTAAAAACAAAGTAGTTACATTTTTCCCTTAAATTGGAGAAGGTGGTCTTCCCTAAAATTGATATTTGTAAACCTCAGATTCCCCTCTTGAATTTTATACTTTTTCTTTCATGTTACATTTACTAGTGCAAAAGCTCCTCTTTCTTAAATTTTGTTATAAATTTTACTCCTCTTTTTCCACTCTCCATATTTTTATCCACTTAGAGAAGAATTACTATTTACCACATTTATTTAACATACTCCCCCTTTCCAAACCCAAACTGAAACACTTCATAAAGTGTTCACATAAAAGTATTTTTTTAAAAAACTGTAAGTATATGTGTCTCCTGTGGTCATGGCAATGGCAATGATTTGATTGGCAAGAAATGTCGGAATTTGTTAAAATGTCTATATCAGGATAAAATCTTGCTGAACTTTGAATGAATCTACTATATGAGAAATGTGTCTATATTTGAGATAACAATTATTTGGCAGGCCTGGAAAATGTTTGAATGCAGGGAAAACCAACTAGTGATAGGCCAAAGCTTTTTCTTGACTGGACATTCTGTACCTTTGAGAAATAACTAATGGAAAGTTCCTAAAGTGATCTTCTTTACTCAGGCTTCCAAGGGAGTTTACCCATAAGCCACAGAGAATTTAACAGACAAGGTGCAGAGTTCTTGTGCCACGTAAGAGACATAAGAAGTCCCAGCTCTTATAAAGACCATTCAGCCATCAAGCACAACAATTTGGAGATAAGACAGAAATAGATTCCTGGTGACTTTGATGACCTTAGTAACTTTCAGTGTAACAAAAGATATTAGAATCATTTTTTTTTTAAATTTCTCCAGCCTTAAAATTGGTTCAGTGTAACCATGGTACCTGATTAATTGGGTTATTTTGAGGAGTAAGGAAGATTAATTTATGTAACAATATTTTTAAAAATACAGTAACATTTCACTTTTATGTTCTTTGTTAATAATTATTATTGCTCATGTATTTAAAAATAAAGGTTATGAGCTATGAGAAGAAAAAAAGAGTGATGAAAAGGTCAAGCAAAGAATAAAACCAGGTACGATTATGACAGGTTCATGGATGATCATGAAGAAGCCAGAATAGGAATAAAGGAGAGAAGATTTTGAAATGTAGAGCATTAGCTCAGAAAGACTTTGAATGCTAGGGAGAGTTGTTCATATTTTATATCATGTGTAATAACAAGCTCTATATCTATTAAAAGAATCACACTAAAATAAAAGAAGGTCGTGAGCTGGAATAAAACATAATATTTGTGTGCTATTTTGATGGTATTACTGACATATAATGCTGGAGACTTTAGTTGTGAAGATGAACTTAAACTAAGTGCTTCAATATCTTGCAATTTCTTATGATTATTCTCATTCATTTGGATGAGGATAGCTAGAATTTGGAGTGCAGTGTGTTTCCATGGAGCAGAGCAAAGCTGATTGACCTTTAATGCAATTAAACCTATGAGTTTGCCCCATTAGTTACATATTTAACCTAAATAAGTTGGTGTATTTATCTAGTATAATTGCCCTTGCAGTCAAAAATTTAGAGTAATTAAGGTATAGTCAACTTCATAAGCTTTCTTGCGATATACTTCCAGAACAAGATAATTAATTTTAGGGTTATTATACATTTTATTTTTATATGATTTTCTCATCCAACACACTTAGAAAATCTGCTTTCTATGAATACAGCTTGAAATATCTAAATATCTTTTGAAAAAGGAATATTTCATTTTTTGTAAACTTAAGAATTATAATATCAAATATCGATAATGTACACATCCCAAGTAGCTTACAGTTTTTCTTTCAAATCAGTATGCTCACCTGCAGATGAGCTATAAATTTCTGTAAACGCACTAATACTTCTGACTTGTGTGGGTTAAATGGTGGGCCATATATTAAACACATAATCAGGTGATTAGGAAGTATTACATAGTAAAATCTGAAATAAGTAGAATATCGTAGATGCAATATTAATGCTATGCTGGAACTGAACATTAATATTTATTAACTGACTGAAAGCGTGATAAAAAATAGTTACCATATATTGATCAGCAACTATGCCCATGGCAATGTACTAGAGACTTCATCTAAAGATAACAGTCAGTCAGGATGGTGTTTATTTCCCCATTTTACAGGTAAGTAGAAAAGTCTCAGGGAGGTGAAGTATTGTTATAACCACCCCCCACTCCATGAATGTCAGAATCATAATTTGCAAGCAGACTTGATGAATACAAATTCAAAATTCATACCATTTTGATGTTTTCTCAGCGTCAAAGATGTAGTATTCATCTCACTAAAATGAAAAAATACAAAAGTTATTAATATAGTTAATATTCATTAATATAATATAAATATTACAATATGTTAATAATATGTAAATACTAACTATAATATGTGACTATTAGTGTACACATCGAAATACAATAACAAAACAGGGTATCAAGAGAAATGACTGTCAAACTGCAGGTGGTTTCATCATGGTGAGAGAGGCCCAGTCAGAAGGTACATGCACCTGCTGACCTGGACAGTTGATCTGATTACCAACAAATTATTGCTACTTCTTCTGCTTGGTATATTTTTATCATATGTAATATTTCAGTTGTAAAAAGAATGTGCCTACTGGTTCCATCACTAACTACTGGTGTTATCTTCAATGAGTTTTATCTATGTTTTCTCATTCTAAAATTAGGGATAATCAGTGTCTACTTCTAAGCTATGCTGAGGGTTAAGTGATATATGCAGAATACTTAAAAAGTGCTGGCTACAATATAAGTGCTAAAAAACATGACTAATTTTCATTGTTAATGTACTATTATTCCTAGCTATTGATTATTATATTACATTCTGGCAAAATATTTTACTCTGTTTTTATGACAAAAAGAGTGAAATATCAATATTCATGTTTTCATTAATTTTCAATATGATCGGTATGCAAATTCTTGTCTTCACCCATTTCCCAAATGCTTACTTTTGTAAAAATATTCAAAGATAATATCTAGTTTCTAGACCACTAAGACAATACAAACTATTGCTGAGATGTGCAGGCCTAAAACATTTTGATTACATCATAATATAGGTGAGTATGTATGATATAGACAAGTGTATTTTAAAAATTTAAAAAGTAATTATGCAGTTTCATCACAACATCAAATCTGACCAAAACTATTTCTTTGATTCTATTAATTTACTTTCAACAATAGAAGAATTTAAAAATTACACAAAACAATGTAGTATTTTGACTCAGCCATTACTACAAAGGGAAAAGTTTAGTTTTGGTTAAGTTCAGAAGAAACAAAATTCACTCAAGATTTCATGAGCTATGCAAGGGAGCACAGTTATTTCTCTCACCAAAATCTTCTCAGTCTATTTTTGTGATTAGGGCACATCCAGATTATGGTTTTTTGTTTGTTTATGATATCTCAAGAGTTTGGAACCAAGGCATTTATTCACTCAGTAATTTTCTCCTGTTTCTCAAGGCAGGTTGGACACCGCTCTGGAGGCCCACAGTCCAGAGGCACGATGCCAGCACTCAAGCGATCATGTGAGCCAATATAAACACAGAATTACAAACTTTAGAACACTGAAGTGTTACAAGTGGCAGGTGTTAAACAGGAATAGTACAGCTATGAAAAAATGCAATAGAAGAGACTGATTAAACTATGATGTAGTAAGTGTAGAGCAACAAGAAAACATACTGGCCATTCATTGAGGGGTAAAATAGAGAGATTATGTGATTACTTTATCAGTTAGGGGTGTTTTGCTAATTTCTTTTGGATAACTTTTTTAGCCAAGGTTTCTCAACCTTGGCAATAATATCAATACTTTGGAGTGGATCATCTTTTGTCGTGGGGGCTGTCCTGTGAATTGCAGGGTGTTTAGCACCATGCCTAGCCTTTACCCTCTAGATGACATTAGCACTCAATTGTGAAAACCAAGAACATCTCCAGACATTGCCTAATATGCTCTTGCGGAAACCTTCTCTAACAAATTGTGAATCAATGGGCTAAAATGGCAAAAAACAAAACTTATACAGTGGCTGATACCACTACCATCTATTTTGCTCACAGAAAAAGAAGCTGCTTCTTCTGTTGATTCATTAAGGACTCTAAGATTCTCTTGCATTTCCTCATTCTTATGCTTAACATCATGCATTATGTCCACATCTGAGGAAACGAAAAAAAAAAAACAAGGTAAGGTACAGTGCTGCTGTGTCTGTCCCTTATCAGGAAAACCAACATTTTCCCTTGCCTTGCACGTCAGCCTAATTTTGTTAAGCTCTCATGAGTGGGAACTGTGTCTTACAGCCATTCCTAGTTCCTAAAGAAGCTGACACTCTTTCCCATGTGTGTCACGGATGGAGAACAGAAAAACAGGACTTTTGGAATGGATATTGTGTTACTGACCAAGTGCTAACTGTCATGCGCGTCTGTGTGAAGAGACCACCAAACCAGCTTTGTGTGAGTAATAAAGCTTTTTAATCACCTGGGTGCAGGCGGGCTGAGTCCAAAAAGAGAGTCAGCGAAGGGAGATAAGGGTGGGGCCATTTTATAGGATTTGGGTAGGTAAAGGAAAATTACAGCCAAAGGGGGGTTGTTCTCTGGTGGGCTGGAGTGGGAGGTCACAAGGTGCTCAGTGGGGGAGGTTTTTGAGCCAGGATGAGCCAGGAAAAGGACTTTCACAAGGTAATGTCATCACTTAAGGCAAGGACCGGCCATTTTCACTTCTTTTGTGGTGGAATGTCATAGGTTAAGGCAAGGCAGGGCATTTGCACTTCTTTTGTGATTCTTCAGTTACTTCAAGCCATCTGGGCGTATATGTGCAAGTCACAGGGGATGCAATGGCTTGGCTTGGGCTCAGAGGCCTGACCCTAACCATGCTTTATAATAACTTCTAAACATTTCTCTTATAACATTTTTACTTTTAATTATGGATTTGCCTTTTTTCCACAATATATTTATGTTCTTATTCTCAAATCCACTATATAAATAATATATTTTAAGTATCTAGTTTTACTTGTGATAATTTAACAAGTCAATGGATAGAAGATTTCATTTGACTCTATACTTACATATTGTATAAACCCATATATATATATAAAAAATATGTCTGTGTGTAATCTTATTCAGGTGATATTCTTTAACCACCCAGATGAATCGCCATGTTCATTTTTACCACTTATTCTATGCTTATCATTTTGACATTATAGGGATATACATTATATTTTTTCTTATTACCAAGTTTTTAAGCACTTAACTGCAAAATGTCTTCTCATATAGTGAAGTTTATGACATGTCTCATAGTAAGAAATCAATATTATTTATGGAATAGATAAATAAATGGAAAAGTCTAGTATGATTAACTGATAATTATAGTGAAATCTCTTTTAAAATGCAATTATTCTTTAAGATGTGCACAGCACCACAGTGTTGAATCCTGATGGTATCATCTCATACCATCAAAAGCTTTTTGTAGGCCATCCAATCATAACACCAAATTCAGAAAAAAAGAAACAAAGTTACATGTGGATAGAGAATATGTTATAATGCATTAGTGCTTTCTCAATTAAAAAAGGAGATCAGTAAATATGCAAACACCACTCACACCAGAAGGTAACATTTCTGTCAAATAAAGAACCACTTAGAATGGATATAAAAAATTAATGTTTTCACCAGCCTTCATCACTCAGCTTTCTCTCCCACTCTTTATGGAGTGATGGAAAAAAGTAAGCAATAAATCAATCAAAATGATCCAGTGATATGTAATACAAATATTCCTGATTTCTCTCTTTCTTTTCTTTCTTATTTATTAGGGGAAAGACAAAGTTTCCTTTCAAGTGCGTAGCCCTGGGCATCCTGCTATTAGGTTTGTCTTACAAACCCTGGTGCTGGTTTGAGGGGCAGAAATAGCCACTGCTGGAATCAAGGTGTTGACAGAGGAATATCTGGTACAATTGATTCTTCAGCTGGTAGACTTTCTTTAGCTGCCTCTCTTCTTCCAAAAGGAAATGGTATAAGGCTGCAAGCACGGAAATAAAAAGAGTCTTCAGGACAATTTAAAAAAAAAAAAAAAAGCACCTCATTATGCAGTAATTTTTTTTTTTTTTTTTTTGGTTCTATGGATGTTCTTGAAATATACTAGAGACACATGTGCCCAGCTTCCTGCTGAGCCTCTGTCCTGCAGACATCTGAGCAAAAGCTGTTGTTGTCAGGGGTTTTTCCCAGTCTTCTCAGAAGTTCACTCTTGCACAGTAGGGTCTTAGAGGAAAAAGGATTAAAGTCCACTTATGTAGTCTGAAATATATGGATGTAGAACTTGTCAAAAAACATGTCTCTGACTAGAGAGGCAGCTGGCATTAATACATTTAACATACAAGGAGAACTACCCCAGAGTAATGGTTTTCAGTCTATTTGTTCCGCTCTGACACATAAACAGACAACACTCATATATGTGCATCACCCAAAGTCACATGGAACATCCAGTGAAAGAGTAATATGATTAACAGTCTCCGATTCATTCTTATTTAAGAAAGGGTAAAATGTTGCAATTTTTGATGTTTTATCCTTAGGATATTTCACCATTACCTGACACATTAGTGAGTTGTGACACTTGGGTGAGAATTTCTAATACAGAGGGCCATATCTTGAAGTTACTTTGGAAAAACAGCTATTCTAGTTGCTTCCTGAGACCACAGTTGCTCTGGAAAACTCTTGGTGGCAGCTCGGCTTGGCTTTGCTTTTATTGTAAGAAAGGTCAAAGACACGAATTTTGCTCTCATTCCCTCCTCTGGACCTTTGGAGAAGTATACTTTGCCAACCCTTTCTGAAATCGTAGGCTCTGTGTGTTCTTTAGTTTACTTTGTTTCATGACCCTGCAAAATAATCATTGCTTCTAGCACTCCTTTTACATTTTTGTGTCTTCTAGATTTCTCAAAGATATAAGGGGACTGTGTGTGTGTGTGTGTGTGTTTATGTATGTGTGTGTGTGTGTGTGTGTGTCTCCATGTCGTGGAGTACTTTTCTAGAAGAGAGTAGAAAAATAACAACTTTATGTTATAATCTTCCTGGATCTCAGACCAGAACTTATTTTGATTTGTTATGAAAGGCAGACTCCCGTATATTAAGTAATCCATTAATTTCACACCTATTGGCTATGGCATCTCTGTCATATATTGAGTTACACAACTCCCTGTAACTTTCCAACTCTAATCTAGACTCAAGCCAAGCCATCGCATCCCCTGTGACTTGCAAGTATACGCCCAGATGACCTGAAGTAACTGAAGAAACACAAAAGAAGTGCAAATGCCCTGCCCCGCCATAACCGTTGATATTCCACCACAAAAGAAGTGAAAATGGCCGGTCCTTGCCTTAAGTGATGACATTACCTTGTGAAAGTCCTTTTCCTGGCTCATCCTGGCTCAAAAACTCCCCCACTGAGCACTTTGTGACCCCAACTCCTGCCTGTCAGAGAACAGCCCCCCTTTGACTGTAATTTTCCTTTACCTACCCAAATCCTATAAAACGGCCCCACCTTTATCTCCCTTCACTGACTCTCTTTTCGTACTCAGCCCGCCTGCACCCAGGTGAAAGAAACAGCCATGTTGCTCACACAAAGCTGGTTTGGTGGTCTCTTCACACGGACGCGCATGACAGTTACTCTTATTTGTGTAAGTGCCAGACTGCACTGCGTTAATTACAATATTGACATTCTTTAAATATTGATATCTATCGGCAATTTTTGGCACTTTGCTTTTTCTTATGAATTTGTAAAATGCCTTGTGGAGTTCCAAAAAATGGATGTATTATTTTTATTTTAATTGTATTGCATTTATACATTAATGTGGTAGAAATTGATGCTTATATCTCTTCATTTATTCACATTTCTATTTTTGTCCTTCAATAATGTTGTATAATTTTTTGACAGGAATTTTAAGTTTTCATACATATTACTATTAATCTTAATGCTCTTGATTCTATTAAAAATATATTCTTTTTCCAAATTTTATGTTTTCTAATTTGTCATTACTGATATATAATGCTTCATTATTGTTACATGAATCATAATCTGAGAGTCCTGAAAAATTTTCCTTTGCATTATTATGATTTGGCATTCGACAATCTAGGATTTTTTATGTAGATAATTAAAACATCTGCCACTAAATTATTATCTTCCATCCACATCCTTTTTTCTCTCTTTTTATATCTTTCTTTATTAAATCTTCAATAAAAAAAGCATTCGACATTAATTAAGTATAGTAAGATTAATGTACAGAAGTCATAGGGAAAAAACAGATTTTCCATGGTATGAGTATGCTGCCAACAAGATCCAACTTCAGTTAGCATTTATTTTTTAAATCATAATCTCCCCTCTGTCCTCAAGTTAATTCCACAAATTCTATCTCAGGCAATCAAGTTGTTGGTGGATGTTTTTATCATGGCTCAGTTTTGTTCTTTCTGAACATTCAGCCTCTGTTCATATCTGATCTGGTCTTTGTCACCAGCTCAAAACCTACCTAATTTCAAAAGCTTTAACTTTCTCAGACCAAGATTCTTGCTCTTATTTGATTTCCCATAGCAATCATTTTCAGGGCAATTTTCTGAATATTAATTACGCATAACAATAGAACAATTATTCCACTGTTACAATGTGTTATGTTTAAGACATAATTTAAATTTTTCACCTTGATATGTTGCTTCTCAAACTGAATTTTAAATGCTTTGAAGTAACGGACTGCTCACCGCATCTTCCCCACTAGTCAAAGGCTGATATTTACTGAAACAGACACTCATCAACTTGTGTTCGTGTTTCTTCTATGGCCCTCACAAAGCTTTCCCAGGGTTATTTGAAAATGTAGGGATATCGAGTGAATACTTTTCTAACTAAAGATACGGAATTTTTCATTATTTTCATAGAGTAAGACTAGTGGCAGTTTTTAAAATATAATGTACGAAACTCTGCATTTAACAAAATTATGTTGAGTATGTAATTTTTTGATAATCTAATCCAGAAATAAACAAATTTCAAAATTAAGTTGGGGAACATTTTCAAAAGGAAAGATTTAGTGCATAGACTCATACTTTTCCTCTCAAATCGCCCCCGTCTCAAAAGCAATTTTCATGGAAATTTCATGTGTGTGTGTGTGTGTGTGTATGCATATGTATGTGCATGTGTGTGTATAAAAATATATTTACATATATGTATAACATATGTGTATGTTTACATGTGTATGTATAAAATTACATATATATGTATATATATATTTTCACACCTGATTTCACATAATGTAACGTGATTTTACTCTATATATTTAAAATTATTTGTCTCAATATAGGAAGCAAAAATATGAAAGAATAAAGACTAGAGAGGTAGGAGGATGAAAAGATCCTGATATGTCATAAACTGAATGTTTACGGTCATCCACTCCAAATGTTTATGTTGAAATCTAATCCCCATCGTGATCATATTTGGAGGTAGAGTCTCTTTTGGGGGTGATTAGCACACAAAGACAGAGCCTTTATGAATGGAATTAGTGCCCTTATAAAAGACACTCCAGACAGCTCTCTTGTCCCTTCCACCAGGTGAAGACATAGAGAGAAGACAGCCGTCTATGAACCAGACACCGAATCTGCAGGTGCTTTAATCTTGGAATTCCCAGCCTCCAGAGCTGTAAGAAATAAACATTTGTGGTTTAAGCCACTCAGTTTATGAGTTTATGATATTTTTGTTATAGTATCCTGAATGGACAGGAACACCACATACTTAGGATTTTTTTAAAACAGCTTTTGCTGCCTCTAAACACTATATTCTAATTCTTTCTAAAGCCGGAGAGTATAGCTAATGAAAAAAGAATTAAGAAATCAAATTAGATCCTTCAGAACAAGAAAAATGTCAGGAACTTAGGGGAAAAAATGTAATGGTGAATGGAAAGTAAAGATAAAGGAAAAGGATGTTGACTGTGGAAATGATAAAAGGAAACTCTTTAAGTAAAGAAAAAGTGGATGGAGAAACTTATGGCCAAAGGGTCAAAATTGCCACATGTGAAATATTTCCCAACTGATTTCTTATGACTAAATGTGAAATAATTTGGGTTTGGTTTATGGGTATACTGAATTGTTTTCTCTCTGTGGCAAGACTTTGGAATTCCTTTCATTTGTATAGGAACTGTGATGTTTTCCACTGTTGTCATAAATCGAATTCACTGTTCTGACTGTCTTGCAAGGACTTGTGACTACCATAGTTCTAAGAATTTCAAATCCTCCTAAAAACTATCACTTGTTAACCTTGACTATATATTCTATATATATATTCTATATAATATATATAATATAATATAATAATATAATCTATATAATTATAATATATACATGTTATATATTATATTATATATAATATGTATAATATATCATATAGAATATATATAGAGAGAGAGATACACACACGTTTCTTATAAGGACAGCTAATTTGGGACATATCTCTGAAATATTTCAATTCCAATTGTTTTGAAACTTAATAAGGGATTGTGGTCAATCATGAATAAATGGATTTTAAAGAAGTACATTTTTTTCACCTTGACTGGAAACTGAATTTTGAGTTATGTTTGAAAGAATTAAGCTTAACACTTTCAAAGGGCTTAAACGTAAACTCTCAGAGAAAGAGAAATTCGATCTATGTGATGAATCTACTGAGAGACCAGAACCTTTCTCATTCGTTCCTGCTCTAGTTGTTAAACTAAACCCTGTTTTTTGATTTGTGCTCCAACTTCATTTCTTTTATTATTTAAATGAAACCTTATGACTTTCAAAAGCAACTTGGAGTTCATCTGCAAACCAAAGCCAGGAGAAGAGAAAAAAGTGGGCTGTCACATTCCCGACTGTGGCTGATTTAAGGGTCTAAGTTCTGGTGCTTCTATTTTTCTTCCTTTATTTCAATTTCCTGGCTAGAAACTGGCATTTTCCACTTAGTTCACCCTTTCTGATATTGGCACATACCATACACAAAAGAGTGGCCACAATTTTAAGTCATCAATCTTCATGTAATAATAAATCTTTAAGGGTAAAGATAATATTTTAAAAATTTGCTCGTGAAAAAAATGACACAAATGATATCTTTCACTTTTGAGATCTAGAAAAGCTTTAGGATAATTGTACAAATTTCACAAGTATATTTTTTACTTTGAAAAAATACGAAAAATTGCAACCTCGTCCTTATTTTGTTTCTCCTTTTCTTCCTTTTTAGAGTCCCACCATCAAACTCCTTCTCACCTCTTAGTCTTTTATGTGTGAAATGCGAAATATGAGGGCCAATATGAATAATGTAATTTTTATCCCTAATTTCCCAGGGGAAAGTAATCTATGCTACATTTATTTGAGTGCTGGATGGATGTCTCTCTATATGAGAAAATATTACATGTCATAAATTCTAAACGCTAAGGTGATTCTTACTTCTTTCCTATCCTGAACAATCACCTGAAGCCACTTATAGATGGGTCTTAACCTCCTCAACTGAGATATGTTGAGGTTTATCCTCTTTGTTAATCACAAAGAGGATCTTAGATCACAAAGGATCTTAGATAATATCCATCTATGTACTACAGAAATTCTCTATTTTCAAGATCTATATAGAATGGGATGTGATGTTTCTAGCCCCTGGCTTACAAGCTCTCCCCACCCTCTTCTTTCAACACAAATTTTATAAATAACAACATCTATCACCTTTAAATTGATTTTGTGCTTTTGGTTTTATTCTCCTGCAATATTAGTGGCCTAAACAATGTTTCCTTATATTTTAATGAACATTTGAATTTCCTTTTGGGGTGTGTGTAAAATGTTTGTATTTTGGATGGTTTATTTATGCTAATGATAACAATCCCCTTTCATGCTTGTGGCAAAGATTTTAGATTTATTGAAAGCCTGTTGTCGTTGCTAATTTTATCTATCAATTTGGCGCTGGTACTCAGTTGTCTGGTCAAACACCAGTCTAGATGTGACTGTGAGGTATTTTTTAGATGTGGTTAACATTTAGATCAGTAGATTTTGAGTAAAGCGGATTACATTACATAATTGGCCTCATCTATTCACTTGAAAACCGTTCGAGAAAAGACTTACGAGTCCCGGAAGATGGGATTTCTCCCCCCAGACTGTCTTCAGACTCAAGACTGCAACATCAACACTTGCTGAAATTTTTAGCTTGCCCTATAGATTTAGAACTTCACATCCCCAGAAACTGATATTTGCAGATGGAAGAATAAAGGTTAGAGATAGGAAGTTAACGAGACACCAATCATAGACTAGGGAGAGACAGAGTTTCTGTGTCCAGCAGAATCTGTGTCTTTTGATTCCAAAGCCTGTGTTCTTTCTATTGTGTTGCTCTGCTTACCTTATTTTAGATATCAGAGGCCACAGAAGTAACTTAACTTTTCTTTTTTTAACTAAGAAAAAATAAGTATTTTGCAGGTTAGGGTTTTTTTCCCTTAGTAAATAACAAATGTTTCATGTTTATGGGTTTTGTTTGCTTGCTTTTCCTGTTTGTTTTCTGAATTAAAAATAGAATTAGTATCAAAAAGAACAATTATGGTCGTGCGTGGTGTCTCACACCTGTAATCCTAGCACTTTGGGAGGCCAAGGTGAGAGGATCACCTGAGGTCAGGAGTTCGAGACCAGCCTGACTAACATGGTGGAACTCTGTTTCTACCAAAAATACAAAAATTAGCCAGGCGTAGTGGCAGGTGCCTGTAATCCCAGTTACTCAGGAGGCTGAGGCAGGAGAATGGCTTGAACTCAGGAGGCGGAGGTTGCAGTGAGCCGAGATCACACCATTGCACTCCAGCTTTAGCAACAGAGTGAGACTCCAGCGAAAGAGAGAAAGAGAGAGAGAGAGAGAGAGGGAGGGAGGGAGGGAGGGAGGGAGGAAGAAGGAAGGAAGGAAGGAAAGAAGGAAAGAAAGAAAGGAAGGAAGGAAGGAAGGAAGGAAGGAAGGGAAAGAGAGAGAGACAGAGGGAAAGAAAGAAAGAAACATTATGAGTAGCTTCTATACCTGATTATTTATTTTATACACCACATGCTTTTTAGGGAGCCAGAAAATCACATAAAATGTGGTCCAAAACATTTAATGATGGAAATTTCCCCAAAGATACGAACAGAGCGAGGGAGACTAATAGGAAATAGTGAAACAATTCATTTGCTAACAAAAATAAGAAACTCCAGTCTGGTTCTAAAGAAAGGTGCCACCGGAGGGGTTGTCGGAGGGAACACAGGGTGACCTGCAGCCGCAGGAAATGGCTGTGGATAGGAACTGCAATGTGAAAAAGAGGAGGGCACCTGGTCTTATATGGAGGGAGGCAGGGGCACAAGTACCCCAAGTTTTCACTCTTTGCACTCTTATCATACAGATTTCTCCCACTAAGTAGAAGCAAATGGTCTAAAAAGCCCAACCAGTCCGCTCCATCAGTTGCCCTGCCCTCCAGCATGCAAACAGAAATGAGTAGTATGACTTCTTTTTTGAGGACAAATAGAGACCACTTAGCACATAACACACAAAAGAGTTTATTCACTGAAAGAAAAACAAAACATGACTAGTTTTTGTTCTATTCCCTTAGAACTTTATTAGTGTGATATACAAAGAGTGGCTGAAACTTCCAAAATATATTACAGAAGTAAATAATTTAGGTAATTCCCAGAATATGTCATGAATGCCTTAAGAAAAACAGACCAATAATGATCAAACTGTAAATGGTTTCCTTTTGATATATCACTGTTTCTGTTCTCAGTAATTTTAGGAGTCTTGCCAATCCTACTGGCCTTAACTTAACAGTGGTTTCAGCCTCACAGGTAACTTCCCTGTTGTACAGCACCGCAGTATTGAAATGAGCAAAGCCGTGTCTTCTACAGACCTATCAACTGTTGTTTCCATTTGTATTTCACTTGGCCAGTCATCCCACTCACATGGTCTTTGTCCTGTGTGCAATTGCTTGCTTTCTATATCAAAGCCAGTTATAAGGAAATGATATGACACACCCAGTCGTTCCCAGGAGTATATTTAACTATAATCATATCAATGTGTTCTGAATAGGTGACATTTTCCCCAAATGTCTGATGGGGTTATGAGACATGACACAAGAGCTCTAGCTTACTGAAAGTTGCTGGAACTGGTAAAGGCAGGATTAAAGAAAACACACACTTTAAGTAATTCTCAGATTTTTTTTTTTTTTTTTTTTTTTTTTTTGAGATGGAGTTTCACTCTTGTCCCCAGGCTGGAGTGCAATGGCACAATCTGGGCCCACCACAACCTCCACTTCCTGGGTTCAAGTGATTCTCCTGCCTCAGCCTCCCGAGCAGCTGGGATTACAGGCATGCATCACCACATTTGGCGAATTTTCTGTGCTTTTGTTTTCTTTTTTCTTCTTCTTCTTCTTCTTCTTCTTCTTCTTCTTCTTCTTCTTCTTCAGGCATGCGTCACCACATTTGGCGAATTTTCTGTGCTTTTGTTTTCTTTTTTCTTCTTCTTCTTCTTCTTCTTCTTCTTCTTCTTCTTCTTCTTCTTCTTCTTCTTCCTTCTTCCTTCTTCCTTCTTCCTTCTTCCTTCTTCCTTCTTCCTTCTTTCTTCTTCTTCTTCTTCTTCTTCTTCTTCTTCTTCTTCTTCTTCTTCTTCCTCTTCCTCTTCCTCTTCCTCTTCCTCTTCCTCTTCTTCTTCTTCTTCTTCTTCTTCTTCTTCTTCTTCTTCTTCTTTTTTTTTTTTTTTTTAAGACAGAATCTTCCTCTGTCGCCCAAGCTGTAGTGCAGCGGCGCGATCTTAGCTCACTGCAAGCTCCATCTCCTGGGTTCACTCCAGTCTCTTGCCTCAGCCTCACGAGTAGCTGGGACTACAGGCGCCCGCCACCACTCCTGGCTAATTTTGTGTGTGTGTGTGTGTGTGTGTGTGTGCGCGTGTGTGTGTGTTTTAGTAGAGACGGGGTTTCACCATGTTGGCCAGCATGGTCTCGATCTCCTGACCTCGTGATCCGCCCGCCTCGGCCTCCCAAAGTGCTGGGATTACAGGCATGAGCCACTGCGCCTGGCCACGCCCGGCTAATTTTCTATTTCTAGTAGAGACGAGGTTTCTCCATGTTGGTCAGGCTGTTCTCTAACTTGCGACATCAGGTGATCCGCCCACCTGGGCCTCCCAAAGTGCTGGGATTATAGGTGTGAGCCACTGCGCTCAGCAGAACTTTTTGTTTGTTTGTTTGTTTGTTTTTCAGCCATGCTTATCAGAGCATATTTTTTCACAAAGTTAAGGATTTACAAAGCATGTTGGCACATTGTTAATTCCATTGCATTTTAGGACTACCATGAGGAAGAATTGGCAGATAGCTTCCTTCTTTTTAAATACGTGGAAACTCACATCTTAGAGAGGAGAAATCAGATTAGGATCATACAGCTAGTATGTAATAGAACTGGTGTTTTCCACAATTTACTTAATTTGGAAATGTGATTAAACACTGCTTAACTTTAAAAAGATTCTTACTTTCCAGTGAGTGCTATGAGTCAAATAGTTATCTATAATTATATCTATAGCACTCTGTAAACAAAACATGGTTTGAAATACTGTCTTCATATCAGAATTACCTACAAATCTTTAGTATATTAAGACTTTTTAAGAGTCACACTAAGACCCTTCCCATGTACAGCCCAGAATTTTAAGTCGGTTAACTAAATAAGAGTTCATAGCAACATTTTATTGTATGGTCATACCATAATTCATTTTCTTTCCTGAAAAAAATATAAATAACACTATTGGTAGTGGGAGATATGGAGTAGGAGGAAAAGATTGGCAATCTAATTGAAATAGCAAGAATAAAGTCTATCTTGAATTGGAGAAGCATCTTTATGCTTTCACTAAAATTTATCAAGCATTTTGAGAATGAATGATGAAAGCAGTATTAACAGCTGACATATAAATAATATGCTGTAAGAATTTAGCTTGAAAAAATGATTTTATGAGTTTTCTTGCATTCAGGTTTCTGACATTTACAGTAAATCTTGGACTACATTTCTTATTCTTTATTTTCCTGTTTTCATTGTTAGACATCATGGATACTTGAGCCACTACATTATGATTCATAGTAATTCCTGTTAGATTTCTTCATTGCAAAGCTGAATAAAACAAGTGTTACTTTTGAATTCTTTTAAATAAGTGAAATAGTTATTTAATAGTTATCTGCTGTTCTCGAGGCTTAATTTTGGGTTGCAATGCAAAAAATTTCATATTTCAAACCATAAATTACTTATTTGAAATTTTCTGGATGTGTATCTAGAAATGCATTTCTTCTGTATATCAAGAAAAAGAAAGTTCACTATGGTACAATTTATTTGCAGACATTAAATCATGATTTTTTGGGGGACAAGTTTATGTATATACCAATTAGAGAGGTAATGATTCACACAGTGAGTGCTCAACAAATCTGAGTTATCAACTGGGGATGTGAACATTCTACTATGCCTTTCTTGTTCGATTTCTCTCAATTTCTCAAAAGAATTCTTATAAATTCTCTGAATTTATAAGGATCTCTAAGTTTAGTGAATACCTTAACTGCTTATAATTTAACTTAACTCTGTCAATGATAAAGAAGTATTTACTATACGAAGGACATATTTTCCCAATCTCTTAGTAAGTTAACTCTTTCTATGAAATTACTATGCACTTATTTATCAAATATTTATGAAATGACCATTAAGAGTCACTGTGTGTATGTCACTATGGCTGTTATAGATAAGGAATTCAGTATAAATATTAGATCTTGCACAATTGTGAAAAGATCTCTAGAAGTGATAGTTTGAAAGGGGAAATGGAAAATCAGAGAAGGAGTCACTAACAAGCCAGGCGGAGAAGCTAAGCTCTTCTAGCTTCCAGAGTGGAAGTTGGAAATTGCACATGGCAGTCTATGGGAAGCTGTTGACTTTTTGTAGCTACCACTTCTGTTGATCCACAGTCAAATTCCTGGTGGTGCTCCAGGGTTTGTTGTGGTGAATTGGGCTACGAGTTGGTCAGAAGAGTAGAAGAGGAGCAGAGGGCAGTAATGACAGGAAGAAACGTACTAGACACCTCTGCATTTATTCGTCACCACATCTGAGTCTTACAGTGTTCACAGAGTAATGGTAGTTGTTTCACTCTGCCTTCCAAATATGCCTAACTTCCATTTTTGACTAATTCTAACCACCTATTAGATAGAACCATTTAAAAACCACCTCCATAATAATTATTTTACTTGTGAGACCAAAAAGAAAGTAAGCCATGGCAGCATAAAGACACTTCATCTCTACATCTCTATTTCTATAAATAGAAAATTAGTTGAGTGTAGTGGCACGCACCTGCTCTAGCTACTTGGGAGGCTGAGCCAGGAGTATCACTTGAGACCAAGAGTTCAAGACTACAGTGAGCTATGACCACACCTCGGTACAAATGTGGGTGACAGTGTCAAACCTGATCCCCAAAACTAAAAAGAAATTATATTTTAAACAATTTATTATATTTTCTGTTACTCATGCCATATTTAATACTAGGTTCCTCAGAAGTAACTTCTAAGAGCAAGATTCATTTGAGATTAATTTAATAAGAAGTGTTCATAGGAAACTCTGGTAGAAAAGTAGGAAAATGGAACCACAAAGGAAAGGAGGTCAAGAAGAGATGTGATATCACACAGAGTTCCACAGTGAGCAACTTTGGGTCTGTGCTAAATGGGGAGCTTTGGAGGAAGTATAGGTTGTATCTCCAAGTGGTCCTGATTAGGGCAAAGGAACTGGAGTACTAATGTTCTTGCCTCTATCTGCTACTTATTAAGAGATGCACATTCTGGAAGTTTGTGGGCAGTCCTCGAACAAATGGAGACATAGCCATGGCTATTGGTACTGAAAGCATAGTAGCCAAGGGATCCATGGGATTGTGGCAAAGGCATCTTTCTACAAGTGACCCTAATCCTAGGTGATACACTTGCTGCTATATTAAGTAATATTTTTTAAAAGTATACCCACATAAGAACAAATAAAGAGAAACCAAAAGGTAAAAGGGTGGTGATATTTTGTTCTTTTTAAATTTAAAAACATATAACATTTGAATATGCCCATTTAAAAAAAAAGAGAGAGAGAAGTAAAGAATGGTGATTGTGGTGAAGTGGTTGAAGCTTTTCTGCAGATTTGTTAATTCAGGCGTCCAAGTGAGGAAATATATGCCCTATTTTACCAGTTACACAATAGTCCAGTTTCTCCATATACTATTAGAGTTTAAATTATGACAACAGAACAGTGGCTATTAATATGTTTTTTAGGACCTGAAAATATACAACATTTCCCATAATTCGATTTGCTATATGAATTATTTGATCAGTTATCACAGGCCTCTAAGAGAAAATGAAAAATAAATTTAAATGGGATCCTTGACAGTTCCATTCACCATTGGTTGATAGCAAGGTTATCTTTTTATTGACCATGTTTATTTTAGGAGACGATATTCTGTTGATATAGGACACTGTAACAAACAACAGAGAAAAAAATCCAAACATACTAATCACGTGAAATGTGAAAGTGAAATTAGATACTCTTATGAAGCATATTTTAGCTTCTTACGGACTGATTTTGTGATTGGTACTTTTCATGTAAGTAATTTATTATGTCAAAACTCAAAAGAAAATTGCTAAAATTCTGTAACACAATAAAAAAGTTTCTACAGTATGATGGGCCATGGTTTTAATGGTCATATAGATAATCTATGTTATGAAGATAAATTTCTATATTCTATGTGCTATTTTGGAAGTGAGTCTGCCCCAGAAGAGGAAACATATATGCCTATAGACTATAGATGAATTATATGATTCCATTACAAAGGTGTCATTGATAAATGTTTTAAATATAGTATTATATGGTAAAACATTTACCAAAGATAACAGTTTACTCATCAATGAGATGACATTTATGATGTTGGGCTTGTCTACAGAAAATGCAGTTGTATGACTCTTTATGGAAGCTGACTTATGTTCATGCATGTGAGGATAAGTATCTGCAATTTACTTATTAAAAATGTTAAGTATGCTATAGGTGTCAAATATTATATTGTTTCCTTTTTTGGCAGGCACTTACAAGCTTTATTTAATGCATAAGAAAAATATGTTTCTCTTATCCTCTAAATGAATTATTTTCTTTTTTTATTTTTCCATAAGTTATTGGGGTACAGGTGGTATTTGGTTACATGAGTAAATTCTTTAGCAGTGATTTGTGAGATTTTGGTGTATTCATCACCCAACCAGTATACATTGCACCATATTTGTAGTATATTATCTCTCTCTCCCCTCCTACTCTTCTCCCCAATTACCCAAAGTTCATTGTGTCATTCTTATGCCTTTGCATCCTCATAGCTTAGCTCCTGCATATGAGTGAGAACATACTATGTTTGGGTCTCCACTCCTGAGTTACTTCACTTAAGATAATAGTCTCCAATGTCATCCAGGTCGTTGGAAATGCTGTTAATTCATTCCTTTCTATGGCTGAGTAATAGTCCATCATATACATATATATATACACACACACACACACACACATATATGTATTACATATATATATCACAGTTTCTTTATCCACTCGTTGATTGATGGGTACTTGAGTTGGTTCCATGATTTTGCAATTGTGAATTGTGCTACTGTAAACATGCATGTGCAAGTATCTATTTCTGGGATTGCTGGATCAAATGGTAGTTCTACTTTTAGTTCTTTAAGTGTGGAGACACTGTTTTCCATAGTGGTTGTACTAGTTTACATTCCCACTAGCAGTGTAGAAGTGTTCCCTGATCACCACATCCATGCCAGCATCTACTGTTTTTTGATATTTTGATCATGGCCATTCTTGCAGGAATAAGGTGGTATTGCATTGTGGTTTTGAATTGCATTTCCGTGATCATTAGTGATGTTGAGCATTTTTTCATATGCTTGTTGGTCATTTGTGTATCTTCTTTAGAGAATTGTCTGTTCATGGCCTTAGCCCACTTTTTGATGGGATTGTTTTTTTTTTTTTTTTTTTTTTTTTACTAATTTGTTTGAATATGTTGTATTCTGGATATTAGTCTTTTATCAGATGTATAAATTGTGAAGATTTTCTCCCACTCTGTGGGTTGTCTGTTTACTCTGCTGACTATTCATTTTGCTGTGCAAACACTCCTTAGTTTAATTAAGTCCCAGCTATTTATCTTTGTTTTTACTGCATTTGCTTTTGAGTTCTTGGTTATGAAATCCTTGCCTAAACTAATGTCTAGGAGGGTTTTTACAATGTTACTTATATAATTTTTATAGTTTCAGGTCTTAGATTTAAGTCCTTAATCTGTCTTGAGTTGATTTTTGTATAAGGTGAGAGATGAGGATCCAGTTCAACTCCTCTTACAATAGCTACAAAAAAACAAAAACAAAAACAAACAAACAAACAAAAACCCTTAGGAATATATCTAACCAAGGAGTTGAAAGACCTCTACAAGGAAAAGTATAAAACACTGCTGAAAGAAAACATAGACTACACAAACAAATGGAAACACATTCCATGCTCATGGATGGGTAGATTCAACATGAAGAAAATGACCATACTGCCAAAAGCAATATACAAACTCAATGCAATCTCCAACAAATTATCACCATCATTCTTAACAGAATTAGAAAAAAACAATTCTAAACTTCATATCAAAAAAGAGCCCGCATCACCAAAGCAGGACTAAGGAAAAAGAATAAATGTGGAGGCATCACACTACCTGATTTCAAACTATACTATAAGGCCATATTCACCAAAATAGCAAGGTAGTGGTATTAAAATAGGCACATAATCCAGTGGAACAGAATAGAGAACCCAGAAATAAACCCAAATACTTACAGCCAGCTGATCTTCAACAAAGCAAACACAAATATGAAGTGGGGAAAGGATACCTTTTTCAACAAATGGTGCTGGGATAATGCCTAGCCATATGTAGGAGAATACTGTTTCCTTTCAGTGGCACATATTTTGAGAAATTTCCAGTAAGTTAGATTAGTTTAATTTGTCCCAAAGCAGTTAATTACTTCTGTTTGGATTTTGGTTTTGTTTTATTTTGTTTTTGAGACAAGGTCACCTCTGTCACTCAGGTTGGAGTGCAGTGGTGCGATCATGGCTCATGACAATCTCAAACTCTGGGGCTTAAGCCTCCATCCTCAGCCTTCTGGGTAGCTGAGAACACAACCATGTGTCACCACACACGGCTAATTTGTTTGGCTGATTGTTTATGTTTTTATTTTATTTTATTATTTTTTTTTTGGTAGAGAGAGTGTCTCACTATGTTGCACAGGATGGTTTGAACTTCTGAGCTCCAGTGATTTTCCTGTCTTGACCTCCCAAAGTGCTGAGATTACAGGCATAAGCCACCATGCCAGGGCTAATTGGGATTTTTAAAATAAGATTTAAACTTGTAAAAACCAAGTCACATTTCCAAAATTTCTAAAGATGTATCAACATAAACCAGGAAGGCTAATGGTAAAATTATGATTGTATATCAAAAGTTTTTGTGTAAAAAAGGTCAAATATTTGGATTTTGTAAAATTTAGTTTTTGTTATTCCTTGAAAGGGGATAAGATACACTGTTTTCAGAAAGTTGCTTTACATATACTATTTTATTTAATTTTCGTTGGAACTTTGCTATTTACTCATTGCAGCTATTAAAACTAGGATACATTATTTCAAGTTATATTTTCTTGTTGGTGGCAGGGTCTGAAATTACTTGAATCATCCAAATTTGGGATTTAAATTAAAAAATTAAAAAAACTAAATAATAAACTGAAAAAAAAATTTTTTTTAATTTAAAAAACAAACACTGTTTTCCTTGGTAGTTTATTAATCTAACCCTCCTTCCGTCTCTTTGTTCCCTCCTACAAGGAGTGTCAGTTGAATGCCTATGATATGCCAGGCATTGTTCTAGGAAATGGTAAAAACAAAACAAAATGACAACTACAAAACAATATCAACAACAACAACTAAAATAGATATACCTGCTTTCACACAAAAAATTCAGCCTGATGGAGTACATTAATGGTAATTTTTAAAAATCACAAAAGCTATTTTTACAAACTGCAATATGTACCTGGCTGTGTCAGATGAGCACATAACAAAAAGATGTGCCCCACCCTATGAAGCCATGGAAAACACACCCACAGAAGTATGCTGAAATATCCCTGATTTGACAGGGTAGACTAGGGGAATGGTGTGTGGGGGGGCATTCTGGCAAGGCAGGCAGGTGAACTAGAATGTGCAGAGCCCTTGAGGCAGCCACAGAAAGACACATTTGAAAAACTGCGTGTCCTCGTGGATATCACAAAGGAATGGGTGATGAGTAACGAGGCCAAGGTAGGCCAGCAAGTCCTGAATAAGGGAAGGACTTGCCACATTCTATACTAAGGATTTTCACTTTCATGCTAGGAAAAATGGGGCAGTCTAGGTAGATCATGCTGGAGGAAAGAGTTTGATTTTGAAGTTGTTGCATTTCAAATGTCTTTGAGATACCAAACTGCAAATACAGACTAGTCAGATACATTGTCCTGAAGATCAGAGCAGATCAGAACTTGTCAGATGGATTTATTGTTCTGGAGATTTGTATTGACTCTGTGTGATTTATATGAACTGTGAGTGTTCTATTCCATCCACACTTATTCCATAAATATGTATGAGATAGAACAAGAACACTTACACAGAGTTCATATCAGTCTATGTTACCAGTCAACGTATATAATGTCTAAACTTCAAATTATTTTCATGAGTATACCTGTTGTGTGCTGAGAGACATAATTAGGAAGATTTCAGGGGAAAAAAAGTAGTTTTCTCAATAGAATCTGCTCATCTGACAGATGAATCCGTAATTTTATGTAGTTTTTAATGTTTGATATTTCTGAGCAATGATCATAGAGTTTAACGGGTTTTTATATAATACATTTCTAAAAGGTCATAGTTTTATACTTCACAAAAAGTTTTGTTTGGCATTGAAAAGTAATATTTGGAAACAGATTGACAGCACTAGATCAGCTTATATGGGAATAATTTATAATTTATAAGCTTATTTTACTATAATAAAATTGTTAATTAATATGTAAATATATATTAGATACCTATGTCTACCTATCCTATCTATCTCTAAAACTTCACGTATGAGAATATATATTCACTGAAGTATCTCTTTTGGAAAATATATTTAAAAAAAACACTTAGTTTCTTACACAGAGAGATAGGTAGGAGTATCCAGAACTGTCAAAAAGTGTGCTTTCATTTGCTAAGTATTAACCAGCAATGTTAAATTAATTATAACTGGTTTATCCTAAGTAAATTCAGTCATATTGTACAACTAGTAAAAAGTATTGACAAAAACCTTCATTTCTAGAATATAATAGATCATAGTGGGCTAATACTTATGTCTCATCTATTAGAAAAAGCTGGAACAATTTTTAAAAAATATATAGAGATATCAGAAATCTCTGAGCTAGCTATGGAAATAAAACCATTACAAGGTTAGCTGAAAATCACTGACAATTTTCCAATTTATGAGGCATTTTAGGTATGAGTGGGGAGCTGCTTCTTGAAATTGTTACTTCTGTGATACCTTCATGTTGTTGTTTTTTTGTTTTTTTTTTTTACCTTTCGAGTTACCTAGGTAACAGTTTTATATCTAGTTAAAAATACCTCTTTATATCAATTTATTTCCGTTAAAAAAAACTAGTGTGATCTATATCTTCTAGCTGGAGTTTGACTAACAGGTGGAATTTAACGTGTATTTAAAACAAGGAATATCAAAACAAGGATCTCTGAGAAATAAATATGAAATGAGAAATAATATAAAGAAAAGAATGAAGTAGAATTCTTGTAGATTTCTTCAGTTGCGCATATTCCCTACTGAGAACATGAAACTGCTCTAAAATTAACCATGCTGAATAATCATTCAATAGCTGCAGGTTAATTTTCTTTGGTAAATGTGATGGTTAATATTGAGTGTCAACTCCATTGAATTGACGGATGCAGAGTATTGCTTCTAGGTGTGTCTGTGAGGGTGTTGCCAAAGGAAATTAACATTTGAGTCAGTGGACTGGGAGAGGTAGACTCAATCTCAATCTGGGTGGACATCATGTAATCAGTTGCCAGCTCGGTTAGGATAAAAGCAGGCAGAGGAATGTGGAAGGATTAGACTGGCTAAATCTTCTGTCCTCCATCTTTCTCCTGTTCTCCAAGTTCTTCAGCTTTTGGACTCTTGAACAAACACCAGTGGTTTGCTAGGGGCTTTCGGGTCTTGGTCCACAGACTGAAGGCTACACTGTTGGCTTCCCTACTTTTGAGGTTTTGGGACTTGGACTGGCTTCCTTGCTCCTCAGCTTGCAGATGGCCTATTGTGGGACTTCACCTTGTGATCGTGTGAGTCAATACTCCTTAATAAACTCCCCTTCATATATACATCTATCCTATTAGTCATGGCCCTCTAGAGAACCCTAATACAGTAAATATTAAACTGAATGTTAGAGTTATCACTCATGTCTAAGGCTGCTTTAGAAGGGATAAATTTTCAGGTGTGTTTGTAAGAAATGTGCAGTGACGAGGTAAGTAGTTGGACCATTTTGTGGTATCCTGGATGTGAAGAAAAGACAGGAAGGCAATCTTATAAGAAAGCAAAATAGAAAAAAACAATTCCAAGATGTAGGTGGAAGTTTTAATTAATACAAACAGCTTTTGAGTCATGTTCAAAGCAATATTATAACCATTTTAGTGACTAAAAATTGTAATAGTTTTTACTGGTTAGTAATATGATCCACCGTGAACACCCAAAAACAGTCTTCAATTGTAGCAAGTGTAGGGAGAGCAAGCTTAAGGATTTTCTTTTAGATTGTACAATGTAGATGTAGAAAATAGACCAATATGAAGTACTTTTGTTGTAATGCATTTACCTTTTTAGTAAATAACTTATATAGATTTCCAAAGAGCATTATTTTAAAATCACATACTATCAGTTTTATTTTTGCTGTGTACCCAATCTTTTCAACTAGGAACGATTCTTAAATTTCTTCTCAATATTTAAAGGAATCAAAGTTATTTGTCACCTCTCCATTGTTTCCATAAAATAATGAGATTACATTAAGGTAGAAGAAATGTATAAACTAGAAGTAAAATATGTTTAGCTGTGAGGGCAGAGCGGGGTAGCCAATTTTGGCATCCAAGTCACTGAGCTTCTCAACATATGTTTCAACATCTCATGACTTGTTACTTACAACATCATTCACTTGACTCTCCCCAGCATAAAAATAAAAATATATAAATCATTCATCTTCCCAGATTTTCAGACACAAACCTGGAAACATCTGTGGCTTTTTGGTTCACTATGCAATGTTCAGACCAGTCATTCCGTGTTTGACTCCCCACCCACCCAACCCACACCCTAAATTCTGGAATCTGTTTTTATATGAACTACTACCTGTCCAAACCTGAATATTTTGACAGAGTTTTGGGTTACATTGTTTAGTTTTCCCTTGATAAGTTTTACTATTAATCCAGGATTTCTTAAACTAATGGCAGTTATGACCTAAAGGCAGTAAAAGGCACCAGTATGATATTTAAGGCTGAAACATCTGGTACAGAAAAGACCAAGAGAAAATAGGAAATATTTTGTCAGTAAGTAAAATGCAAGGTCTGGAATTGTAAACTGTACTCGTAAGTTGTTTTTAACTTCAAGGTTTTTGTTCTTTTTTAAAAAACTTTATTAGTAATAATACTATTCCCTACTTACTGTCTCAAAGTCAATAAACAGATGTATTCAGAGAAATATTTTTGTAACATCGTATATTTGTCTGTTCTTATGCTGCTAATAAAGACATACCTGAGACTGGGTAATTTATAAAGGAAAGAGGTTTAATAGACTCACAGTTCCACATGGCTGGAGAGTCTGCACAGTAATGGCAGAAGATGAAGGGAGAGCAAAGGGACATGATACATGGCAGCAGGCAATAGAGAGCTTGTGCAGGGGAATTGCCCTTTGACAAAACCATCAGTTCTCATGAGACTTCTTCACTATCTCGAGAACAGCATGGGAATAGCCTACCCCAGGATTCAATTACTTGGACCCTCCCAGAACATGTGGGAATTATGGGAACTACAATTCAAGATGAGATTTGAGTGGAGACATAGCCAAACCATATCACATGGGAATGAAGCAAGAGAATCTGGAGGCAGAAACGGCTGTACAGTGGTATAAATACTATTAGCAGCATGTTCATTGAGAAAACAAGAAGCCTCAAACTTGAGAACTTAAATGTGATGAACATAATATGTTACCATATGGTCTGAATTGCTTTTAAGTGGGTCATTATTTTTTATAAGCTATTTATTTTCAAAGAACCTGTATGTATAAAACAAAGAGATAATTCCGGATTTTCTCCATTATTTTTTTCTCTCAAACACTTAGCTATAAATATGGTTGTCTCTCTTAATGAGGCACCATGCTACTTCAGATTTTGGTAAAGATTCTCTAACCAACACTAAAAAAAAGATAACCACTGGCAAGTATGTTTCTTCTTATTTGACTTTTGCTGCCCAAGTCTTAAGTGGAAGCAAGCTTTCCTTAAAAAAAATGTGAACCAGGAAGACCAAACTTACAGAGAACCATAAGGATGTTTTAGTCATTCATTCATACATTTAATCCTTTAGCAAACTAAAAAGTTTCAATAAACACATCATAACAGCTGAATTTTAAAAATAAAATCTCTCTTCCCTAAAGGAACTTACATTTCTATAGAAGGACACGATATGCAGATGGCCAATATAATATTTTACCCATTAAAAGAGAAATGACTACAAAGTAAAGCAGGAGAATCAGACGTATCAATGAGGACTCCCTAGTAAGATGTACAGTAAAAAGCTTTCACTTTAGAGGTAAGACTTTATGTCTTTTAACTGAGTTTTAAAAGGATGACTAGGAGTTCATCATTCAAATAAGACCAGAATGATGTTTTATTCAGATGACAGTATATTTGAACAAAACCAGAAGCTTGAAGTAGGAAGAAAGCATGCTAAAGAACTGAGTAGTAGTTTTTTTTTTAAAGAAACTTTTGTTAGAGCAAGTGTCAGGAAGCTATATCCATTGGCCAAATCCACCCCGCCACCAGTGTCAACATTTATTGGAATTCTGCCACTCATTCTTTCAGTATTGTCTATGGCTACTTGCATCCTACAAAGGCAGAGTTAAGTAGTTAAGCTAGAGACAGTACGGCCCTCAAAGCATCAAATATTGACTATCAGGCCCCTCACAGAAAGAAAATTTCTGACCCATGATTAAAGAAAATTTGTACCTGAAGAAAAGCAAAAGGAATTGTTATGTCCTTGATGATCCACTGAGGGATATTAAAGGAATGAATAATTTGAACACACCTGCATTTCCACAAGATCAGGGACAGCTGTGTGGAGACTTGTTGTGAACAGAGTGAGGCCAGGGGCTTGAAAACCACTGAAGGACTATTTTCATCTACTCACATGAAGACATTTGTACGACTTAGGGTCCAGTCAAAAACCAGAAATTGTAGAAATTATACTATGTGTTTCCACAAAGAGAGTTCAGCAAAGGAATTCATTAGAAAGTGTTGGGGAGGCCAGACGTGGTGGATCAGGCCTGTAATCCCAGCATTTAGGGAGGCCGAAGCAGATGGATGGCTTGAGGTCAGGAGTTTGAGACCTGCCTGACCAATATGGTGAAACCCTAACTCAACTAAAAACATAAAAATTAGCTGGGCATGGTGGTAGGTGCCTGTAATCCCAGCTACCGGGGAGGCTGTGGTAGGAGAATCATTTGAACCTGCAGGGGGAGGTTGTGTGAGCCGAGATCACACCACTGCACTCCAGCCTAGGTGACAAAGTGAGAGACTTCATCTGAAAATAAATAAATAAATAAGTAAATAAATAAATAAATAAATAAATAAATAAATAAATAAATTAAATGTTGGGGAGCTGAAGAGGAAAAGCAAACACCGATAAGCAACACTGAAGCAATGCAGAGATAGTAACTGCAGGAAACAGCACACCACCTCCTCCCACTCCCCAACTAGAATGATGGGTTGGTAGAGAAGTTGTTTAATGTATTAGGACTAGAATCACTGAGGAGCCAATCCTCAGAACTGAGTCAACCATCCTCAGAACTGAGTTCTAGCTCTAACAGGTGGAGCTGCCTACCTAGTGCTGGTACTCCAGAAGCTCAGAGGAGGGACCTTGCAGAGTTAGGACTCTGAAGAAGGGCAGTGCCCAAATGCTGAAGTACTCCTGAGGGGCACATGAAGACTGTTTCTAGGACTGCCTGTGAAAGACATGATTTCTCCCTGCTTAACATACACATTTTGCACCGATTATATGACAGACATTATTAGCTAGTAGTTCCCCAGTAGTGTGTTATCACAATCATTAAAGCAACTTTTGTTTCTCACTTACTTTTTTTAACGTCTCCGTTCTTATCGTATTTTACCACCTCTTTGCTATTAAAATGCGTATGTTCAACAATTGAGAAAAAATACTTTATGAGCTAGTAATACCTTTTACAAAGGAAATTCAAAGAACTTTTCCATATTTTATACATAATCCATGAGTCAGCTATTCTCTATATTTTATTGACTGAACACCTAAAATCTTGCATTTTTTTTCTCCTAAATTCAGATAACTTTCAGTAGTTTAAATACAGACCTTCAGATTCACAGGGCACTGGTGTTTCTACGTTGACAAAGTTCTCTTCAAAGCCGAGCAGTATTTTAGAGCAAGCCAATTATCTAGAAGTCTATTCTTGTATTGCTGGTCCTTTTAACAACGTTAACTGTTCATTTAGTTGAACAGTTGGAAAATGGAAAGATTGCCTTTGTTTTTCTATCTTAGCCTGGTTTTCCTAAATAAAGCAGAGCCAGTAAAAGGTTTCCATGTAGGTAGTTTATTTGGGAAGTGATTTCAAAGGGTAGAAATGACAGGGTAATGAAAAATAGAACAATGGCAACTTAAGGATGTGTTTCCACGTTGACCATAGAGTCCTGTGCTCCTGGCAAACAGCAATGGCTGAGAAATCTTCCGTTTGTGTTCCATGAGAGGGCTTGCTACAAAGACCCACCTTTAGATAAGACTCCTGGATGACTGACCCCTTTGTTTACTTGTGATAAGGACAGACACAGACTTTACAAATGCCTATTCATCTCATAAACGATTAATTGAACTGCTTGTTCCCACTCACCAATCTGGACAAATCTCTGCTAACTCAATGAACCTATATTAAGATTTCTTCCCTCAGGTCCATAAATTTTGTTCCTCTTCTGAGCGTTGGAAACCAACCCTCTTAATGGCTTTTCCATAGAATCGACTGACCTCATCGAAAAACTATTCCCTGATAAACTCTCTAATCATACCCTTGCCTCGGCCTAATCCACAATACCCAGTTTTGTCTGGTCTTGTTTACTTTCATTTCTCTGCAATAGTCTCCCTATTGCAATAGTCTTTTTGAATAAAGTCCCTTATTACCTAAGTATGAATTTGCTTTTTTATTTGACTTATGGGACTCAGGACAACCTATTCCAAGTATGGCACCTTGGCATTTAAGAAAATAGCAGAAGTAGAAAAGTCTCTCTGAAATTCTCCCAGCATTCTCCCATGAAGTAGACCACAGAAGAATTATCTGACTTTTAACAAAGTAGATCATAAGAGCTTAATTCCAGAAGTGTCCTCCCTGTACCTGGAGAAAGAGAATGAATACATAGTCACCAAGACTAATCTGAACAAGTGGGCCTTGCTAATTTTCCCTCAGTTTATTACCCTTAGATCATACATTTTTTGGTCCTCCAGTCACACTTCTGCATGATTGTCATAAATGTACACAGATTTCCCTGTTTCTTTAAGCCTTCATTTCTGAAGTCTTCCCTGTCATGTAAAACTTATATAATACATTTGTGTGTTTTTTCTCTTATTAATCTGTCTTTTGTTGTATGAGTCTCAGCCATAACCTTTGCAGTAGGTGAGGAAAAGATAACTATTTTTCTCTCCTATATGGCTATTCCCTGTTTTCTCCCAGGAGAGTGAACTTTGTGTATGTGCCTCTCTCTCCTTCTTTAATACTCTATTAAGCCATCTCCACTTCATTTACTGTAGACTAGCACTTCTTAAAATTAAATATGGAACGAATTTCCTAGGGTCTTGATAAAATGCAGATTCTGATTCAATATACCTAATAGAATATATAATTCTGTATTTCTAACACACTTTTGGGTGATACTCATACTACTGGTCTGTAAGTCACCCTTTAAGTAACAATGTTTTTGACAGTTGTTATGCTGCAAAAGGACGTCTCATTAAAGACAGGTTCCAAGTGCTTCTAAGTCAATAAATCTCTGTCTTATATTTGAGCCCAATAAACCAGTACTCACAAGACTTACTGCACTTATTTTGTGGGTTTTCTTCTTCCCCTAGGACCTCTTGGTGGTTCTATAATTTTTCCAATATGCAAATAATTTCCTGTTAGAAAAGAGAATATATTTTCTTGTTGGATTTTGGCGAGCCTTGACACCTCAAACCAAGAGGAAAGAACAAAGAGAGTCAGTCAAATAGTGAAAGAAGTAAAGCCACCCAGTGTTCAGTCCATTATGACTTTTGGAGGAGCTTTGTGAAATACTTCTCAGACCTTTCCATTCAAGGCAAAAATGATTTGATATCTTCTCAAATGCATAAATCCACTAGTTTGAAATTCCTGCCAGGCGCGGTGGCTCATGCCTGTAATCCCAGCACTTTGGGAGGCCGAGGCGGGTGGATCACCTGAGGTCGGGAGTTCGAGACCAGCCTGACCAACATGAAGAAACCCCATCTCTACTAAAAATACAAAATTAGCCAGGCGTGGTGGCACATGCCTATAATCCCAGCTACTACAGAGGCTGAGGCAGGAGAATTGCTTGAACCTGGGAGGCAGAGGTTGCGGTGAGCCGAGATCGTGCCATTGCACTCCAGCCTGGGCAACAAGAGTGAAACTCTGTCTCAAAAAAAAAAAAAAAAAGAAAAGAAAAAAAGAAATTCCTTGTCCTTCTGTGTGCATACGTGTATGATTGGAGGAGGTTTCCATGGGTATTCCATGCAATGGCTTCAGAAAAGCCCTGGGGTAAGAAGTAAGGAGATAGCATGTTGCTAAAACTTCCATGGATTGAGTCAATGCTGTACTGGCTAAAGCACAAGGTAAGGCGAAAAGTATTTGAAATGGCCCAGAAGTATGTTTACATACCATTTATTGTTCTGAATCTACCTTCCTCATGGTGTTCTTCCCTCCCCACTCTCTTCTACTCATGTTTAGGTGCCATCTGTCAGCAATGGCCACTCCATTACCAAATATAGTCCCTTAAAGATTCTTTCTAGCATTGGGCCTGTCTTTTCCAGCCTCTGTGCTCTGAAAAGCAGCTCTTAGCTAGTCCTACTTAAATAGAGTTCCAGATACTTGAACCTGAAAACCTGCATTGAAGTTAAGCTCCAACTCTGAATCTCTAAGGTGGAATATTTTATTCGATTCCCTCATCTGAAAAGCAAGGGTAATGATAATAGTATTTGCTAATACGCAAAAATGTAATCATCGAAGAAAGAGTATTTCGGGGGCGGAGCAAGATGGCCGAATAGGAACAGCTCCAGTCTCCAACTCCCAGCGCTAGCGACACAGAAGACCGGCGATTTCTGCATTTTCAACTGAGGTACTGGGTTCATCTCACTGGGGAGTGCCAGACGATCGGTGCTGGTCGGCTGCTGCAGCCCGACCAGCGAGAGCTGAAGCAGGGCGAGGCATTGCCTCACCTGGAAAGCGCAAGGGGGAAGGGAATCCCTTTTCCTAGCCAGGGGAACTGAGACACACAACACCTGGAAAATCGGGTAACTCCCACCCCAATACTGCGCTTTAAGCAGACAGGCACACCAGGAGATCATATCCCACACCTGGCCGGGAGTGTCCCACACCCACGGAGCCTCCCTCATTGCTAGCACAGCAGTCTGTGATCTACCGGCAAGGCAGCAGCGAGGCTGGGGGAGGGGCGCCCGCCATTGCTGAGGCTTAAGTAGGTAAACAAAGCTGCTGGGAAGCTCGACCTGGGTGGAGCTCACAGCAGCTCAAGGAAACCTGCCTGTCTCTGTAGACTCCACCTCTGGGGACAGGGCACAGTAAATAATAACAAACGCAGCAGCTCTGCAGACGCAAACGACTCTGTCTGACAGCTTTGAAGAGAGCAGTGGATCTCCCAACACGGAGGTTGAGATCTGAGAAGGGACAGACTCCCTGCTCAAGTGGGTCCCTGACCCCTGAGTAGCCTAACTGGGAGACATCCCCCACTAGGGGCAGTCTGACACCCCACACCTCACAGGGTGGAGTACACCCCTGAGAGGAAGATTCCAAAGCAAGAATCAGACAGGTACACTCGCTGTTCAGAAATATTCTATCTTCTGCAGCCTCTGCTGCTGATACCCAGGCAAACAGGGTCTGGAGTGGACCTCAAGCAATCTCCTACAGCTACAACCTACAGCTGAGGATCCTGACTGTTAGAAGGAAAACTATCAAACAGCAAGGACACCTACACCAAAACCCCATCAGTACATCACCATCATCAAAGACCAGAGGCAGATAAAACCACAAAGATGGGGAGAAAGCAGGGCAGAAAAGCTGGAAATTCAAAAAATAAGAGCGCATCTCCCCCGGCAAAGGAGCGCAGCTCATCGCCAGCAACGGATCAAAGCTGGACGGAGAATGACTTCGACGAGATGAGAGAAGAAGGCTTCAGTCCATCAAATTTCTCAGAGCTAAAGGAGGAATTACGTACCCAGCGCAAAGAAACTAAAAATCTTGAAAAAAAAGTGGAAGAATTGATGGCTAGAGTAATTAATGCAGAGAAGCTCACAAACGAAATGAAAGAGACGAAAACCATGGCACGAGAAATACGTGACAAATGCACAAGCTTCAGTAACCGTCTCGATCAACTGGAAGAAAGAATGTCAGCGATGGAGGATCAAATGAATGAAATGAAGCGAGAAGAGAAACCAAAAGAAAAAAGAAGAAAAAGAAATGAACAAAGCCTGCAAGAAGTATGGGATTATGTAAAAAGACCAAATCTACGTCTGATTGGGGTGCCTGAAAGTGATGGGGAAAATGGAACCAAGTTGGAAAACACTCTTCAGGATATCATCCAGGAGAACTTCCCCAACCTAGTAGGGCAGGCCAACATTCAAATCCAGGAAATACAGAGAACGCCACAAAGATACTCCTCGAGAAGAGCAACTCCAAGACACATAATTGCCAGATTCACCAAAGTTGAAATGAAGGAAAAAATCTTAAGGGCAGCCAGAGAGAAAGGTCGGGTTACCCACAAAGGGAAGCCCATCAGACTAACAGCAGATCTCTCGGCAGAAACTCTTCAAGCCAGAAGAGAGTGGGGGCCAATATTCAACATTCTTAAAGAAAAGAATTTTAAACCCAGAATTTTATATCCAGCCAAACTAAGTTTCATAAGTGAAGGAGAAATAAAATCCTTTACAGATAAGCAAATGCTTAGAGATTTTGTCACCACTAGGCCTGCCTTACAAGAGACCCTGAAGGAAGCACTAAACATGGAAAGGAACAACCGGTACCAGCCATTGCAAAAACATGCCAAAATGTAAAGACCATCAAGGCTAGGAAGAAACTGCATCAACTAACGAGCAAAATCACCAGTTAATATCATAATGGCAGGATCAAGTTCACACATAACAATCTTAACCTTAAATGTAAATGGACTAAATGCTCCAATTAAAAGACACAGACTGGCAAACTGGATAAAGAGTCAAGACCCATCAGTCTGCTGTATTCAGGAAACCCATCTCACACGCAGAGACATACATAGGCTCAAAATAAAGGGATGGAGGAAGATTTACCAAGCAAATGGAGAACACAAAAAAGCGGGGGTTGCAATACTAGTCTCTGATAAAACAGACTTTAAACCATCAAAGACCAAAAGAGACAAAGAAGGCCATTACATAATGGTAAAGGGATCAATTCAACAGGAAGAGCTAACTCTCCTAAATATATATGCACCCAATACAGGAGCACCCAGATTCATAAAGCAAGTCCTTAGAGACTTACAAAGAGACTTAGACTCCCATACAATAATAATGGGAGACTTCAACACTCCACTGTCAACATTAGACAGATCAACGAGACAGAAAGTTAACAAGGATATCCAGGAATTGAACTCATCTCTGCAGCAAGCAGACCTAATAGACATCTATAGAACTCTCCACCCCAAATCAACAGAATATACATTCTTCTCAGCACCACATCGTACTTACTCCAAAATTGACCACATAATCGGAAGTAAAGCACTCCTCAGCAAATGTGCAAGAACAGAAATTATAACAAACTGTCTCTCAGACCACAGTGCAATCAAATTAGAACTCAGGACTAAGAAACTCAATCAAAACCGCTCAACTACATGGAAACTGAACAACCTGCTCCTGAATGACTACTGGGTACATAACGAAATGAAGGCAGAAATAAAGATGTTCTTTGAAACCAATGAGAACAAAGATACAACATACCAGAATCTCTGGGACACATTTAAAGCAGTGTGTAGAGGGAAATTTATAGCACTAAATGCCCACAAGAGAAAGCAGGAAAGATCTAAAATTGACACTCTAACATCGCAATTAAAAGAACTAGAGAAGCAAGAGCAAACACATTCGAAAGCTAGCAGAAGGCAAGAAATAACTAAGATCAGAGCAGAACTGAAGGAGATAGAGACACAAAAAACCCTCCAAAAAATCAATGAATCCAGGAGTTGGTTTTTTGAAAAGATCAACAAAATTGACAGACCACTAGCAAGACTAATAAAGAAGAAAAGAGAGAAGAATCAAATCGACGCAATTAAAAATGATAAAGGGGATATCACCACCGACCCCACAGAAATACAAACTACCATCAGAGAATACTATAAACACCTCTACGCAAATAAACTGGAAAATCTAGAAGAAATGGATAATTTCCTGGACACTTACACTCTTCCAAGACTAAACCAGGAAGAAGTTGAATCCCTGAATAGACCAATAGTAGGCTCTGAAATTGAGGCAATAATTAATAGCCTACCAACCAAAAAAAGTCCAGGACCAGATGGATTCACAGCTGAATTCTACCAGAGGTACAAGGAGGAGCTGGTACCATTCCTTCTGAAACTATTCCAATCAATAGAAAAAGAGGGAATCCTCCCTAACTCATTTTATGAGGCCAACATCATCCTGATACCAAAGCCTGGCAGAGACACAACAAAAAAAGAGAATTTTAGACCAATATCCCTGATGAACATCGATGCAAAAATCCTCAATAAAATACTGGCAAACCGGATTCAGCAGCACATCAAAAAGCTTATCCACCATGATCAAGTGGGCTTCATCCCTGGGATGCAAGGCTGGTTCAACATTCGCAAATCAATAAACATAATCCAGCATATAAACAGAACCAAAGACAAGAACCACATCATTATCTCAATAGATGCAGAAAAGGCTTTTGACAAAATTCAACAGCCCTTCATGCTAAAAACGCTCAATAAATTCGGTATTGATGGAACGTACCTCAAAATCATAAGAGCTATTTATGACAAACCCACAGCCAATATCATACTGAATGGGCAAAAACTGGAAAAATTCCCTTTGAAAACTGGCACAAGACAGGGATGCCCTCTCTCACCACTCCTATTCAACATAGTGTTGGAAGTTCTGGCTAGGGCAATCAGGCAAGAGAAAGAAATCAAGGGGATTCAGTTAGGAAAAGAAGAAGTCAAATTGTCCCTGTTTGCAGACGACATGATTGTATATTTAGAAAACCCCATTGTCTCAGCCCAAAATCTCCTTAAGCTGATCAGCAACTTCAGCAAAGTCTCAGGATACAAAATTAATGTGCAAAAATCACAAGCATTCTTATACACCAGTGACAGTCAAACAGAGAGCCAAATCAGGAATGAACTTCCATTCACAATTGCTTCAAAGAGAATAAAATACCTAGGAATCCAACTTACAAGGGATGTAAAGGACCTCTTCAAGGAGAACTACAAACCACTGCTCAGTGAAATCAAAGAGGACACAAACAAATGGAAGAACATACCATGCTCATGGATAGGAAGAATCAATATCGTGAAAATGGCCATACTGCCCAAGGTAATTTATAGATTCAATGCCATCCCCATCAAGCTACCAATGAGCTTCTTCACAGAATTGGAAAAAACTGCTTTAAAGTTCATATGGAACCAAAAAAGAGCCCGCATCTCCAAGACAATCCTAAGTCAAAAGAACAAAGCTGGAGGCATCACGCTACCTGACTTCAAACTCTACTACAAGGCTACAGTAACCAAAACAGCATGGTACTGGTACCAAAACAGAGATATAGACCAATGGAACAGAACAGAGTCCTCAGAAATAATACCACACATCTACAGCCATCTGATCTTTGACAAACCTGAGAGAAACAAGAAATGGGGAAAGGATTCCCTATTTAATAAATGGTGCTGGGAAAACTGGCTAGCCATAAGTAGAAAGCTGAAACTGGATCCTTTCCTTACTCCTCATACGAAAATTAATTCAAGATGGATTAGAGACTTAAATGTTAGACCTAATACCATAAAAATCCTAGAGGAAAACCTAGGTAGAACCATTCAGGACATAGGCATGGGCAAAGACTTCATGTCTAAAACACCAAAAGCAACAGCAGCAAAAGCCAAAATTGACAAATGGGATCTCATCAAACTAAAGAGCTTCTGCACAGCAAAAGAAACTACCATCAGAGTGAGCAGGCAACCTACAGAATGGGAGAAAATTTTTGCAATCTACTCATCTGACAAAGGGCTAATATCCAGAACCTACAAAGAACTCAAACAAATTTACAAGAAAAAAACAAACAACCCCATCCAAAAGTGGGCAAAGGATATGAACAGACATTTCTCAAAAGAAGACATTCATACAGCCAACAGACACATGAAAAAATGCTCATCATCACTGGCCATCAGAGAAATGCAAATCAAAACCACAATGAGATACCATCTCACACCAGTTAGAATGGCGATCATTAAAAAGTCAGGAAACAACAGGTGCTGGAGAGGATGTGGAGAAATAGGAACACTTTTACACTGTTGGTGGGATTGTAAACTAGTTCAACCATTATGGAAAACAGTATGGCGATTCCTCAAGGATCTAGAACTAGATGTACCATATGACCCAGCCATCCCATTACTGGGTATATACCCAAAGGATTATAAATTATGCTGCTATAAGGACACATGCACACGTATGTTTATTGCAGCACTATTCACAATAGCAAAGACTTGGAATCAACCCAAAGGTCCATCAGTGACAGATTGGATTAAGAAAATGTGGCACATATACACCATGGAATACTATGCAGCCATAAAAAAGGATGAGTTTGTGTCCTTTGTAGGGACATGGATGCAGCTGGAAACCATCATTCTTAGCAAACTATCACAAGAACAGAAAACCAAACACCGCATGTTCTCACTCGTAGGTGGGAACTGAACAATGAGATCACTTGGACTCGGGAAGGGGAACATCACACACCGGGGCCTATCATGGGGAGGGGGGAGGGGGGAGGGATTGCATTGGGAGTTATACCTGATGTAAATGACGAGTTGATGGGTGCAGCACACCAACATGACACAAGTATACATATGTAGCAAACCTGCACATTGTGCACATGTACCCTACAACTTGAAGTTTAATAATAATAAATAAATTAAAAAAAAAAAAATGAAATCATCATAATATGTGGAAAATTGTTCTGGAAACAATTGAATTCTAAACAAAATATAATCTGCCGTTTTTATCCAACAATAAATTAATAATAATATCTAATGAGGAGAAAGACCTCTGAAGTGCTTAAAATGTGTATTCCTCCCAGAATTATTCGCACTTAAAAGGAGGACAATAAAAGAATTTCTAATTATAGCAAATTTTGATGGGAAAGGTATTTTCACAGTGCTGGAGAGGTACTTCTCAAAATCTCCTATCCAGATTATCTGCCTCTTCTTTGATTGTTTGTTCTGCTTAAAAACAAAAACAAAAAACTCAGTATCGGTACAATATAACTACCCTTTTCTCAGCACTTACTTGGTACCAATAATCTTTACTGCTTTAAATCTTACCACATTTACTCCTCACAATCAACTAGAAAGACAGATATTATTACGGTTACAATTTTACATATAATGACTAGTCCTTTCTGTTGTTGTTGAGACAGGATCTCACTTAGCCATCCAGGCTGGAGTGCATTACCGTGATCTTGGCTCACTGCAACCTCTGCCTCCTGGGCTAAAGTGATTCTCCCACCTCAGCTTCCCAAGTTGCTGGGATTACAGGCATGCGCCACCATGCCCAACTAATTTTTGCATTTTTTTGTAGAGACAGGCTTTCACTATGTTGCCCAGTCTTGTCTCAAATGTCTGGGCTCAAGCAATCCATCTGCCTCAGCCTCCCAAAGTGCTGCATTACAAGTGTGAGCCACCACATCTGGCCAAAGACTACTGAAGCATTAAAGACTACTTTAGTAGTCTTTAAATGATGTCCTAGGTAAAGTACATTTAGTTAATGGCACATCCAGAGCCTGAATTCAGGTTTGTGCAAAAACACTTCTAAGTCCCTTTATACATTGATTTGATAGTCTTGATCAATGGCATGCCCACACTTCTTGAATTGTCTTGAGCAATCTCAATGTCTCATTTTGGTCTAATTATCGATAGTTCATTTCGCTCTGAAAATTATCCGACTTTTAATGACAAATTATGTAATCACTCTATTAGCCTTTTTCTGCCTCATCTTGTTTTTATATAAAGTTTACAAGTATCTCAAATACCTCATATTTTAAAATCTGTTTTTGTGTATTTTTCAATAAAAACTGTTTCAATAAAAACAGTCACACTGTCTAAGAAACATTGTATCTCATGAGAATAGCTAATTGGCTTCTTAAGTTCATTTGGTCATGAATGATGCCAAGAAAAGATTTGCAGTGAAGTAATTGTTACAGCTAATATCCTAAAGTAGCCAATCTACATTTGGTGCTAAAAATCAAAGCAAACAAAAAAACACTGATACATATTTCTTGTGTTTCTAGAACTAACACGTTTCTTAGATTTCTATCCAACATTTCTTCATAAGTTTCTTTTGTACAAACATATAGGTATTACAGTTCAAAGAATGTTTAAGCCTAAAACTTTCTAATATGAACTTGTGGAGAAAAAAAATATTAAGCTCTCTACTGAAGAGTTAAGTCATCTGTAATGGATTTTCCTATATTTAAACTCAAAATGTGGTATTATCATTTGTAGAATTCACGTGTTTCTACAGTGTGCTCAAAAACAGGTTCTATAAAATGGCTAATTTGTGGAGCCAACACAGCTACAATGGAATCATTTTGTGATTTTTGCATCATTTTTATAATTGTCCTGTAAGGAGAAAAAAATAACGGATTGTTCTTTTCCTACTTATCATCTAGCAATGAATTAGGGATGGTATATTCTAGTTTTCAGCTGCTGATTTCAAATTCATGTAATACCATGAGTTACAGGTAAAAGACTTAAAATTGCAATCAAGAACTCTTCCTTTCCATGTCATGTTAGTTTTTCATAGTGACCTGACTTAGAGTGAAAAGGAGATCTAACTAGGAAACTAACATATTTCATAGCTATTTCAATTCCTATGGTGCAAAAATTGACAGAATTTTTACTTTGATAACTAAATTAGAAGTGTAGATTTCTTTCTCTGACAGGTTTAGTGATAAATATATTTCAAACATTTTGTTAAAAATAATCCACTTCAAACAATTAGTTAGTAATATATTCAAGCATACTGCTTGCCTAATATATAAGTATACACATATATACACACATATATATGTGTATGTATGTGGATTTAAGTGTCACTTTAACTTGGCATAGTATTGGCTTTGTTTATTTGGGCTACTATTGCAAGAATACCATAGACTGGGTTGCTTAAACAACAAACATTTATTTCTCACAATTCTAGAGACTGGAACTAGTCTCCAAGGACTAGTCCAAGATCAAGGCAGCAGTAGATCTGGTGTCTGGTGAGGGCTGGCTTCCTGGTTCACAGATGAACAGGTGGTTGCATCTTCTCACTGTGTACTCACATGGCAGAAGGAACCAGGAATCTCTCTAGGGCCACTTTTATCAGGGTATTGATTCTATTCATAAAGGTTTTACCCTCATCACCCAATCACCTCCCAAAGTCTCCACTTCATATTGGACGTTAGGATTTCAATATATGAATTTTGAAGGGACACCAACATTGAGCCAAAACCTATACATGTTGGCATTTTTTGACTGGAAGAAGTGATTTTTAAATAGACTCAGGTGAGGCTGTTTATAACTACACAGACTACAAAATGTAGCAAATTAAAGAACAATGTCATTACCTAAAAGCACCTAGAGATATTCTCTATAAAAGTATTGGTATTAGTTTTAATTGTTCTTTTAATTTTTTTTATTATTTTTATTTTGTTTTTGAAACAGAATATTGCTCTGTGGCCAAGTCTGGAGTGCAATGTCATGACCTCCTGGGCTCAAGATAGCTTTGTATCTCAGTTTTCTGAGTAGCTAGGACTACAGGTGCACATCACGATGCCCAGCTAATTTTTAAAACATTTTTGTAGAGATGGGGTCTTACTTTATTGCCCAGACTGGTCTCAGACTCCTGGACTTAAGTGATCCTCCAACCTTGGCCTCCCAAATTGCTGAGACTACAGAGGTAAGCTACCACACCTAGTCTAGTTGTTCTTTCTAAAATAATTTCTTATTTTCAACAAATTTATCCGTTTGTATGATGGTATTTTTGTCACATATCTTTCATGATGAATAAACTTCAATTGAAATGAATTAACACTTTTTTTTTCCTAATGAATGTTGTAATGAAACAGAGAAGTGAAGAACTGGAGTTCAAAAATACTGATTACTGGCTCTTGTTCTCTCATTGTTACTTATTAGGTGTATGAATATAGGCAAGTTATTTAAGATGCAGGAGTTCAATTTTATTATCTTTCTAAGACAAACGAAGTTGTTTTAGACTTTGGTGCTGATCTTTCCAGTCCCAAAATTTAAACCTTCTCCTCCATATTTTCCTTTAGAAATTGGAGTAAATCTTATTGATACTGATGTGCTATTCCTGATACATTTGTTTTTTAGAAATGTACTAAAGGATATAGGACTTCAGATATGAATGTCTCCACTTTTTCCAAATTTTAAGAATGGATTATCCCCTAGAGCCTCCAGAAAGGAATGCAACCCTGACCGCAATTTAATTTTAGCTGAGTAAGATCTGTCCAGACTCCTGACTTCCAAAACTGTAACAGATAAATTTTTTTCTGTTTTAAGATGATAAGTTTGTGGTAATGTGTTACAGTAACCACAGGAAAGTAATACAATCACTAACAGGAAAGAAGAGTATCTTACTAATCAGCCACTTTGGTAGGCATTTTGTGTTATACGTTTAATTAAAAAAAAAGGTTTTTAAATGACTTCCCAATATCATAATATTCTTTTAAAAAATTTTAACACACAATTATTTATAAAATACTGTTTGTGTTGTATGGTGCTAGGCAATTATTGTATTGCTATAAAGAAATACCCAAGACTGGATAATTTATAAAGAAAAGAAATTTAATTGTTTTACATGGCAGTGATATCACTTGGCTTCTGTGGAAGCCTCAGGGAGCTTTTACTCATGGCAGAAGCAAGAGCTTGTGCGTTGTCATATGGCAAAAGCAGGAGCAAGAGAGAATGTAGGGGGCTGCCACCCGCTTTTAAATGACCAGATCTCCTGTGAACTCAAAGCAGGAGCTCACTTATTACCACGGGGATGGCCCAAGTCATTCATGAGGGATTCATCCCCATGATTCAAACACTTCCCACCAAGCCTCACCTCCAACACTGGGGATTACGTTTCAACATGAGATTAAGACAGGGACAAATATCCAGACTGTATCAAGTACAATAACCATAAAGACTTTACAAAAGTAAAATATATAAATATAAGCATAAAAATAAGATAAAATAATATATACTATCATTACAATAGTATACTATATGAATGCATACAGAGAAGGTTTGGAAAATAGCATGAAACACAAATTTTGCAGTGCAGGTGAAATGAAAGTTTTTAAATTTCACGTATTTTCATTGTTAAATCACATTATTCTTACTATTTATAAAATCAGTATATAACAAGTGGGCACCCCAGGGAGCTAAGCCTTCATAGCCGCCTGACATCAATAAGGCAGAATTAGGTGGTGCAAGATGGGTTAGACAATACTCCGTATTTCCTTTCCCTACTGCTAGTTTAGCTTGGTGGTGAGCCTTGCTTCCACCCCAAGCCAGTATCAACAAGGTAGAATGACATGGTGGTTCAAGTGAAGGTAGTTGCCACTCCACATTTCCCCTCCACTCTATTCTGCCTCTCTCCACTCCTGGTATGAGAGTCCCAGTAAAGTGTTGAACTTTTACCTACCCAAACAGCAACAAGACAATGAGAATTAGTCCTTTACTTACTATCTTCCTGGTGATGGAGAGCCCAGTGTGAAGCTCTATATCCCAACCTGAATACAATGAGGAGGTGCAAATTGGTGTCTTCTTTCTGTGAGAAAACATCAGCAGGGCTGAGGGAGAGGTGAAATTTCATATCTGTCTGCAAAAAGGCAGTGTGACTGAGTACTCTTGCTAGGGTGTGTGTGGGACACAGTGGAAAGCTAAATATACACACCCACCTGGCCCTTTCACTATGCCCCAGGGAACATCCAGCTGAAAAAAAAAAAAAAAAAAGATTAAATAGGATGCAGAGTCTCGTAACAACTAAAATGTCAAGAGTATAATTGAGAATGCATTAATCATAACACGAAACAGGAAAATCACAACATGAATGAGAAAAGATATCAACAGACACAAAGTGAGATGAGCCAGATTTAGCATGACCTTAAAAGGATTTTTATAATACAGTAAGCATAATCATTAACAAACAATTATGACTTCTCTGGAAACAAATACAAGATATAAAATTCCAGTAAGACATATAAGTTATAAAAAGGAACCAAATGACAAAATATAGACCTTAAAAATAACAGATGATTTAATATATGTTTTGTTGAAGTTATTTTGAACCACACACATGCTAAACGTTGCACTGTATTTTACCATTTGGTTCTATCTTTTCAATGGAAAATTCTAGCAAAATGATGTCAATGGTCCTGAATTTTTGCTGTTAGTGCTTGTTAATACATTTTTGAAAAGCACAGTATGTTTAGAACACAAAATTTCCTTTCTGGTACATTAAACTAGCTCTTTCCACACTCTCTTCATCTCAGTAAATGGTAATTCTATTCATCTGTTTGCTCATACCAAAAACCTTGGGGATATCTTGATATCCTACATTCTCTTATAATCACCAGATATGTTCTTCCTGCCCACTGCATAGACAAAACCAATTCACTGAGATCGTGATATTACAGTAAAGACACTTTAATTGACACAAGGCCAGCCAGCCACACAGGACAGCTGGAATAATCACTGAAATTATTATCCCCAAATGCGCAGAAGTTTGGGTTTTTCAAAGATAATTTGGTGGACAGGGGACTAGGGAATGGGTGCTGCCAGTTGGTTGGAATCCAATCATAGATATGTGGAAAATGGTCCTTGTGCACTGAATCTGCCTCTGGGTGGGGGGCCCACAGGACTAGTTGAGTCATGAGTCATAAATCATAAATCCAGGTAGGGTCAGTCAGCTACCAGAATGCAAAAGTCTGAAAAACATCTTAAAAGACGAATCTTAGATTCTATGATAGTGATGTTAGCTATAGGAGCAACTGAGGAAGTCACACATCTTGTTACCACTGGCCTTGACTCCCAAGAAGTAAGAGATTATAGAAACTATGCCTATATCTTAGTGGGATTCAGGCTTCCCTCATAATTCTAATCTTACGACCTTTCATTAGTCCTACAAAGGTTGTTTCAGACCCCAAACATGGAGGAGATCAGTTTTAGGCAGGGACTATTATCACTTGTTTCAAAGTTAAACTATAAACTAAATTCCTTCCATAGTCAGCTTGGTCTACACCCAGGAATGAGCAAAGACGTGTAACCTTGTAACCTTGCTTCTAACTGTAAGGTTAGAAGCAAGATGAAGTCAGTTATACTAAATTTCTCTCACTGTCATAATCTTACAAAGGTGGTTTCATCTTACTTCCAACATACACCAAAGTGCAGTAGCTCTACCTTTAAAACAACTTATTCTCATTTCTCTTTCTGCCACTTGGTATCTAAGCCCTCACCATCTCTTCCCAGCTTTCCTAACATTGTTCCTAATATGATTCAAGTGTACCACAATAACAAATCCTCTTATGATCAGTGAGGGCTGAAGAAATTAGAGAAACTGGGAACAATTCCTGATGCTGAGCAGCCTCTTTTGCCATCCCAGTGTATGGCATAGGCACTCTTAATTTCTATGTGGGCTTCCTAGGGTAAGAAAGATTGGAGAGAAGTGGTTTAAGCTACTGAAGCAACCTGCAATAGTTTTCTGTTCTATCCCCTCCCTTCCTTCAATATATTTTGCACAGAGAAAATAAATAATTGTTTTACATCTCTCTATATCCATATCTGTCTGTCTGTCTGTCTATCTATCTATCTATCTATCTATCTATCTATCTATCTATCATCTCTATCTCAAATAATATCTATACCTACTCAAACATTTCTAAAGCTTACTTTCAGTTGTGGTCATTTAAAATTTGGCTCAATGTCAACACTGTTAGTGACACACACGCACACACACAAGGGTCTGAAAAGGTTTCTCACATAGGATATTTTCTTGAGAAAGTGGGGCCACTCCTAAGGGGAGCTGAAAATGGCTTGCAGGAGTAAAAAGCAAGACTAGCTTTAAGCTTTCACTGTGGTTAGACAGTTGGGTTGGGATGAGAATTTCCGCTTTGGGGTAGAAGCATATGTAACTTAAACTTCCTGCTGGCACCAAAGGAGAGAGCACTAGGGAATTCTCCTCAGCTTGCCCAGATACGTGGCAGAAAAGTAAAAGGAAGAGATGGGGCTTGAAAGCTCTCCGCCATCAAACATCAAAAATTGAGTCAGACTCTTCATTACATTATCTTGGTGAAAGCACGCTCCAGTCTCTATACCATGAGCTAGAATTCTCTCCCTTCTACATCTCTGAACTACTTTTACCTTCCTCATTACCAGTTCTGCTTCACAATCGCCTCCTTTTCTTCCAACAACCCAAGCAAATGCCCAATACCTAGAATATTGGTTGGTAAATATTTGTTGTGTTAAGCTACACAATTTTTTTTCTAACGGTTTAAAGTCATTCATTCTACCTATTCTTCTTTCAAACAAAATTAGACTCTTATGTAAATTAATTACTTATGAAAACTTACAAAACTTGTATCTATCACTTTTCTTATTGTGGAGGCTGAAGCTATTGAAATTTCCTTTGCAAAATTATGACTGAGACAGTGAAAGAGATCTAACCTAACCAAGTCCTTCTTGGTTCTAAACCTTAAGCTGTCCTTGTTCCTTCCTGGGTGTAGGCTGAACTAACTTTGGGAGGGACTTAGTTTAAAGTTTAAAACAAAGACAATAAAAGCGTTTTCCCAAAAGAAACCTGGAGCCTAGACTGCTTTTGTAGGACTAACAAGATAGCCGCAAGATTAGAAATGATAGCTTAAGAGTCATGCAGCTGGAAGCTACAAGATTCTGACCATCCTCAAACTGCTCCCAAGATCAGTGCTTGAGATATTTTGAAGATCCTGCACTGGATGTATCAGCTGGCACCACCCAGATTGATTAACTGGCTCATTTGATCTTGTGGCCCCCACCCAGGAACCGACTCAGCACAAGAGGACAGCTTCAATTCCCTATGATTTCATCTTCTACCTAACCAATCAGAACTCCTGGCTCACCAGATTCCCCTCACCCACCAAGTTGTTCTTAAAAACTCTGTTCCCTGAATGCTCAGGGAGACTGATTTTAGTAATAATAAAACTCTGGTCTCCCGCACAACTGGCTCTGCATGAATTACTCTTTCTCTAATGCAATTCCCCTGTCTTGATAAATTGGCTCTGTCTAGGCAGCAGGCAACGTGAACCCTTGGGTGGTTACACTTTTGACTTCCTAAAGTTTTGCTGAAAAGCACTGACATGAGGCAAATTGAATGATAGTAGAAAAGGCATACCAATTTATTTAATGGGTATACCTAGGAGCCTTAAGAATAAAGACCCAACCTCCCAATGAGGAACAGAAGCTTATATACCACCTTGAGGTTACAGAAAGAATGGGGGCTTGCATCCTGGTAAAATAGAATATGGGAAGGGAGAGAAGAGGAATTCTGTTGAGGGTCCATAAATGATTACTATCTAACAGAAATTGACTTGTAAATAGCTGTCTTTAGATTTTAAATGATCCTCGGAAACAGTCATTATCCTGAAAACAGGTCTGTTCAAGTGTGGTTACATTTTTGATCTTCTTTCCTGTAACGAAAAATAAGACAAAAGGGAGGGAAATAAGAACAACTTTTCTCCTTGGTGGGTCAGTTCTCCCTTTATGTAGATGGGGAAAAGTTTCTTTTGTCACTTATTGATCTTTTAGGATTTTCCATTTAAAATACTCATTGTACCAAGGAGACATATTTTGGGTGAAATATTTAGATTTCCTTCATTATTAACGACCTCTGGACACTTAATTTCCACCTTTTTATTAAGTAAAATTAATGATGATTTCAGTTTACTTTAAAAATAATTGAAAGAAAGAGTATATTTTACCAGTTTCTAAACACCCATTTATTTTTTGCTCTGCACTTCTCACAATTCAGCTGGTTTCTCCCTTAAGTAATCCTCTATTGGCTCTTCAGTAACATTTATCCAGACAGAAACAAAAACAAAAAGAACTCTTGATTGGTATGCATTGTTAAATTAGATTTAGCCTAGAGCTGTTTCTTTTCATATTTTAAGTTCAGCCTGAAGTTTTTTCTGTGCATGGTGAGTTGTATTCTAACTGGATGTGTAAACAGATTGTAACCTTCTCATTCCAGTCACCAAGTTTCGGCCAATCACAGGCAGCCCACTGTCCAAATTGTGTTCAAATAAGGCAAATGCTGAACTGTAATTAATCTGGCTATGTCAGTACCTCACTTCCATTTTTTGTACATCACCTTCCTTTTTCTGTCCATTAATTGTCTTCCACCATATGGCCGTGCTGGAGCAACTCTGAGCCTCATCCAGCTTGGGAAGCTGCAGAATTTGTGAATCATTCTTTGCTCAATTAAACTTGTTAAATTTAATTTGTCTATGTTTTTGTCTTTTAACAGATGAAGTCAGAAGTGTCATCGGAAATAGAGCTTCTAGCAACCTGCGGGAGCATTGAGTGACCAAGTGGGATGCCTGGAGTGCGTTGTGTCCATTGCACTCTCACAGCAGCTGGGAATCCTGGCAAGTTCTCTCCAGGATTCTGAAGCTCAACAGATTTTGTGTTTTGAGCTATCCAAGTTTATTTGAACAAAATTTTTGATCCGAACTTTCTTCAGAACTTTCAACAGAAAATGGACTGGGTCCAGAACTAGAATCAATCTGTAAACTAAAAATAAAATTCTAAGGCCCCCAACCAACTGAATGGACCCCTCCTCTCAGCCAAGGGCATTTTAAAGTTAACCTGAAAAACTAGTTCAGGCCATGATGGAAACAGGGGTTCCATATACCTCATTATACTCTCCTCCCTTTGGAATTCAGGCACAACTGACCAGCATTAACATTAAAACAAAGATCTAAAACTGGCAAAACAGACTCTTTGTAGCAATAAGATACCAAATTCCAATCTGACCTACTATAGACTTACATGACAGATAACAGGCCCTGAAAGAAATAAAAGTATTTTATCCAAAAATATTTTTCCATGATATATTTTAAAATGGCTCTGCAAAGTTGTGTTGTGTGGGGGGAAACATATTCTGTAGAGAATCTCCTTCCCTTACTGGGTCTTTTCAGGAAAGTCTAGCACCTTTTAATGTCTGATAAGAATACCTTTAACATCTATTGTCTCTGAAGGCTGCTAATTAGAGGCTTTATCTGCATGACAAAAACTTTGGTTTCCACAATCCCTTTTATCTTAACCCCAAGCATTTTTTTTTTTTTCCTGCTAACTTCAACTCTTTAGCCAAAATTAAACGCTTTCAACCAACTGCCAGTCAGGAAATCTTTGAGTCCACCTATGGCCTGGAAGCCCCCATTTTTAGATGTCCTGCCTTTCCAGACTAAATCAATGTACACCTTACGTGTATTAATTGATATTTGCCTGTAACTTCTGCCCTCCTAAAATGTATAAAATCAGGCTGTGACTCCAACACTTGGGCACATGTTCCTGGACCTTGTGAGGCTTTGTCATGGTCATGTCCTTAATCTTGGCAAAATAAACTTCTAAATTAATTGAGACTTGTCTCAGATATTTTTTGGCTTAAAGATCCTAAAAATAACTGGCTTGGATCCAGTTGGAGACCCCTTATGTCTGACTGGGTCAGATTAAAAAACAATAGTAAATGATAACATTGCAGGAGGTGCAAACTTTAGCTTTTCGAAATTTGCAGAGATTTTTGTATTCTAACCCCTTTCTTGCTTGTGTGCTTGTATGGGGAAATACATTAGCTAAGTTGATTAAGGGGATATGAGAGTCAAAGCAAAGATTCAAGATAAAAATGAGATCTTTACTTTCTTAAGAATTAAGTAATCTGCCTTCTAGCTGTGTCTACATTTACATGTGTAAGTATTAGCCCAGAATTAGCAAATGCTTATAGAAATGGCAAAATCTTACTAAATGTAATGTAGTAATGTAATAGGATGAGGGCATGAGATTTGGGAGAAGCCAGGGGTTAAATAATATGGTTGGATGCATCCCCACCCAAATCTCATCTTGATTGTAGTTCACATAATCACGTTTGGTAGGAGGGACCCATCAAGAAGTAATTTAATCATGGGAGCAGTTACCCTCATGCTGTTCTTTTGATAGTGAGTGAGTTCTCATGAGATCTGATTGTTTCATAAGGGACTTTCATCCCTTTGCTCTGCACTTCTTGCTGCCACAGTGTGAAGAAGGACATGTTCGCTTCCCATTCTACCATGACCATAAGTTTGTTGAGGCCTCCCCAGCCCTGCAGAACTGTGAGTCAATTAAACCTCTTTCCTTTAGGAATTTTCCAGTCTTAGGTATGTCCTTATAAAAGCATAAGAAGAAACTAATACACATCTCTAAAGGAAATCTCCATATGTTAGGTGCCTTTCTGTGTACATTAGAAACTCTTACCATGGTTTAAATTTACACAAGTCATAGCTTCTTTTAAGGTGCTTTACTGGCCATCTTGCTTTAACTGTACTTTTACTTGTGCCATTTTTTCTTTGGCTTGAGCAAAAGATGCAATATTCAGGCTGTGTTAGTCTGTTCTCATGCTGCTAATAAAGACGTACCTGAGACTGGGTAATTTATAAAGAAAAGAGGTTTAATTGACACACAGTTCCACATGGTTGGGGAGGCCTCACAATCATGGCAGAAGGCAAAGAAGAAGGAAAGTCACGTTTTGCATGGAGGCAAGCAAGAGAGAGCTTTTGCAGGGGAATGCCCGTCTATAAAACCATTAGCTTTTGTGAGACTTACTGATTATCACTAGAACAGCATGGGAAAGACCTGCCCCCATAATTCAATTGTCTCCCACCAAGTACCTCCTATAACATACGGGAATTGTGGGAGCTGTAATTCAATATGAAATTTGTGTGGGGTCACAGCCAAACCATATCACAGGCCTTAAATGTTAGCTCTTTGCTTTTGAAATATAAATTTTGTTGTTTTACCTAAGAATTATCCCTTTAGAAATGCACATTTGCTGCCTAGTTAGCAACTGCTGAGGGCAATGAAACAGGTAGTTAAAGAATTAAGAGTCTGAATGGGGAAAAAATTATCTAAAAGCCAGCAAATAGGAATCCTTTATGAAAGCTATATTTTCTGTTCTTACGTTTGTATGTCTATATGTATTATGTGTTTGGGATAATATTCTGTAAATAAAGTGAAAGGAATGAGGCATATCCCCCATATATCTCCCAACTTCCTGAGCCCAGCACAAACACATTTCTCCATATTTCTTTCAAACTTCAGAAAAACATCACCTGGGAGATCTCCGATAAGGAATGCTAAATGTATAATGTTAACCAATTGTAATGCAGTAACCGAGAGAACTACCTTGTTCCCTGTAACTTTACATATCCTGTTTACATCGGGCTATAAAAAGCAAGCACTCGCATTGTTCGAGGCCCTCTTGTATGCTGTGGAATGGAGGGACCAGGTTCGAACTTGTAGTAAAGATCCTTGCCGCTTGGCTTTGACTGTGGACTCTGGTGGTCTTCTTTGGGGAACAAACGGTCTGGGCATAAGAAAAGCTAGTTAAAAAATTGTTAATAAAATAGAAATAACTTTAAAATTATCATTTATATGTAATTTGACATGTTCTTGATTTGGCTATTAGCTTATGTTTTTTAATTTTGAGCCTCTAGATTTGGAGGCCTGGATAAGTTGTCATAGTGAGGTCTGGAGACATGTTCTCAGTGCCTAGGCCAGCAGCTACAAGTCAGAGTCAAGACCAGTATAGCCCGTTCTTCACACCCAAGCTTTGACTCCAGGCAAATCTGGTGGGAATATATATATACACACACACACACACACACATTTGTATACATGTATATATACACACATGCACACACATATGTATATATATGTAGATGCTTATGTATGTATGTATATATGTATACATGTATATATGTATGGACTCTGGCTAAGGAGCATACTCCATATTCTCCTCCTGATAATATTATCCTCCATCTGATAGTCATAATAGTAATCTCTATGGTGGGTTATATTCTCCCACAAGTTTTAAATGTTTGCATGCAATCATTTCCAGAATATTAAATGATCTCTTGTCAACTAGAATGACAAAAACTCCAAGAAATGTATGACCACGAGGATGCAATAATGTATGAATGGTATGCTGAGAGCAGAAACCCAAAATGATGGTAACTGAGAATAGTGCTAAACCCTTAATTTTTGGTCACTCTCACTTGAGTAAGAACTTAACCAAACGGTGGGAAATTTTTTAGACATATTTGTGGGAGTCCATTGTTTAAGACTGAGTGTGCACTAGGCCCCAACAGAGCAGAACAAACCAAAATGAAGTCATTCATGCTAAATGTGACGTAATCAAATTAAAACTTCAAGGAAACAGATCCTAAAACAGACCATGTTTTGTTTTTCTACTGAAAAGAGGTGTTTCCAGCACAAGAAAGTCCCCTCTAGTCTAGTCCTTAAAAAAAAAAAAAAAAAAAAAAACCTGGAGTCCTTGTTTCCACCTTATCAAAGCCAGTTTTGCTATTTACCGATATGATTTGACACCAGTTAAGTAAATTTACAATGGTTACAGTGACGTCAATACCTAAAATTTTGATCCTCTCTGAACATTGAGAGGATGACCAAAAGGGAGGAATTGTTAAACTAAGTTTAGCCTAAAGTTACATTCTTACATATGTAAAGTTCAGCCTAAATATTTCTCCGTACATAGTGAACTGTAGCCTAACTGCGTGTGTAAGCTGACTGTAACTCACTCTTGTGCCAATCACTGAGTTTTGACCAATCAAAGGCAGTCAACTGTTTAAACAGTGTACAAATGAGGCAAACACTGAGCAATACCAAATCTGTTTCTGTACCTCACTTCCATTATTTTATATGTTATTTTCATTTTTCTGTCTATAAATCTTCCACCACTTTGCAATGCTGGAGGCTCTCTGAGCTATTCTGACTTGAGAGGCCAATAATTTTCAGATAGTTCTTTGCTTAATTTAACAGTGTTAACTTTAACTTTTCTATATAGTTCTTCATTTAATAGTATGAATTCAAAAAGCTTACCTATTTTTTAATATACTTTTTTTGTGACAGTAATTTTCCATAAATGTTTTGAAAGGATACTCTATCTTCTGCCATTTGTCATTTCTGGTGAGAGAATGGCTTGTCTAATTACTGCTCATTTGTGGGTAATCCATCTTTTTCCTATGTCTGATGGTTCATTAAGGAAAGAATAGATGTAGATCCATTTATTTATTTGCTTTTAATCCAGATATGCTTTGAGTGAGTTTGTTTGTTGTAAAGGTCAGTGTTGGTCTATTATCATACTACTCTGTCTAAAATTTTCAGTTGCTGACCGCTGGAGCTCTAAGTCCAGATCAGATTGTATTTTGGTAAGTTATGGCTTCCATGCACTGGTATGGTTTAGAATATGGTATATTTCGTCTATGAGACAGTGAACAGGCCTCTGCAGGCCCCGGACATCAGGCTCTGTCTATCTCTTCTCATCTCTCGTGGTATGAAATTTTAAACAGACTGTGGATCCATAGAGAGGTAACGATTTTTTAGTCTCTTTCTAGTCCCAGGTTTTATGCAGTGAGCACAGATTTAGTCAATTTTCTCATTTTCTTAGAGTACTTTTCATTTCTGACTCCATCACAGTCTAATACATGTCCTGCTCTGCAGGCTTCCACACCTAGATTCCAGCACGCATGCAGACTCAACCCTCATCGCTATTTTTTGTGTTGCTTTTCCAACTAGACATTTCTGGGAACACAGAACAGCAATATCTCTCTTTTTTTTTTCTTTTTTTTTTGTTTTAGTAAACATTTTTTAAAAGTGTGAAAGACAGATAAGAGCACCTACAATCAATTTACAGCTTGATAAATCATCCCAAAATGAAGACACACAAATAACTACCAACCAGATCATAAAATGAAATGTTATCAGCATCCCAGAAACTCTTCTCATGTTCCTGCCTAGTTACAAACCACATCCCCCACCCAAAAAGATCCTAACTTCTTCCAATTAAGGCAATAAAAAAAGTCTACGACTTTTCAATTTTCTCTTTTCACATTTTATTTATTAATGCTATGAGTTTGCAGCAGAGGTAAGAGGGAGGCAAGGCTTAAAGAAAGAACAACGATGGTATTTCTTCAGAAAGTGGAGCCAGATAACATTTCTTAAACAATTCTTGCCTTTGGCGCCCCCTACTGGAAGGTTTATGACAAAGCCCCTTCCTTCTTTGTGTGCTTTCATTGATGTCTTATTACTCTGGAACCAGCCTCTGATAATTACAGCCAGTAAGAATAACATTCGCTGCTTCTGTGCTTATATGACCTGAAAAGATCAGGTTTAGGAGTATTTACATGAATGTGAATAATAATAATATAACGGGCTACTAAGTGCTCACACATTCTTTTAACATTACCATAAAACTTCCTTTGGCCTAATTCTCATAGATAACATAGAGTAGTGGAGATTGATTTTAGTCTTATGTGTGTTTCTCAGGTTAGTCCTGTCAGTCTAAACTGATGCCATTTCTGTCTTCCAGATTCCTATTAAAATAAGTGACTTGGGACACTGCACATGTGTCTGTATGTTTTTTAAATGAAATCTAAAACTGGTAAAAATTATTTCGGTTTGACTTTTTTCTACGCAAACCCTAAATGGGGCTCCTGAGAAGTGTCAGGTGAACTTGGCCCAAGTTTCAGGGGAACTCACTCCCTCCCAAAGGATATAAAGAAAAGATTTATGACTCCAGGTGAAACACATAAGAAAGCTGGTGACTATAGATGATTTCAGCTTTGGGTTTCTGGTTCATTGGGAGTCTAAAATGAAACTTGGCGAATGCAAGAGGCATGCTTCTATAAATGAGGAGAAAGGTCTTCCAGAATCTGTGCAAAATGGGCTTTAGTCTGTGACTGTCTATTCGCATACACCATTTCTCCAAAGACCATAGAGTAAACTTGGAGAAAGTAGGCTGTATTTTTATCTTAAGTTCAAATGTTGTGAATGATGTTTTATTAATAGTTTGGAATTCCCCATTTCCTCAATTAAAATGAATCTTGATAACATTTCACTTTACTTGCAAGTGCAACTGAAACACTAGCCCTGAAATGGTCGTGTTCTGTGTTCCAATATGCGCTCCAGTTTTCTGAAAAGGAAATCAAGTCATGTCTGTCTGTATATCCCTCACCAAGTACATAATTCATTAAGGAATTAGAGCTCTGAGTTTTTGGAGAATTTTTTTCCTGTGATGGAATTTTTAATATGTAAGCTAAATCAAGGTGTCTGCTTGTGATTTAAAAGCTCCCAAATTGAAGACTTTTGCAGGTGCATGTTGGCATGTGGGTGGGATCTAGACCATGGACTAGCTCGCATTTCAACACCAAAGTAGAAAATGGGTGTGGAATGAATCTGCTCTTGCCCCGTTAACAACTGGCCTCAGAGGCACCATCTGGAATTCTCATAGGTATTTTATGAATAAAATTGCAGTAGTCATTCCACCATTGGCTGTAGTACTTCTGGGCTAAGAACTGCAACAAAGTCATTGAAAGAACAGTCTTCTCATTGATTAAAAAGCCCGAGTACATTTCTCCTCCAATTTATGAGGATTATGCAAAACTATAGACATTTGCTCTACCTTCTGTTTCTAATTTAGTGTTGTATAGTGCTTAACTGTCTTCTGTCATGTAGGAAAATAGAAGTGAGCAATTCCTACAAAGATCATCCTCCTTTAGTTGGCCCCTGATACTGCTAGCCTTGCTTTGCTCACATCCATAGTGTCAGAGTTCTCATAACACGTAGAAAAGTCAATAGAACTTAAAAATGGTCAAGATATGGGTTTTCTCCTCCTTCACAGTGAAGGCAATTGGTATATTATAAAGCTGATTTTAAGACAGTATTTAGCATTCTATAGTTTCTTATATCTTTTTTTCTTAAAAGAATAAAGTGCTCAGTTGTTCAGATCAATTGATATAAGTGAGATCAAGCACCTGAGGAATACTAAGAAACAGCTGACATCTTCAGAGAAACAAATGAAATAGAGAGAGGCTTCTGAATGCTTAGACAACTTGATCTTGCTGGAGAAAGAGGGTCTTATATTTGAAGAGATAAATTAGGAAGTATTTTTTCAGCCCCATGATAACGCGACAAGACACACATACTACTCGGGAGCTCATCATCACCACAACGTTAGCCCTAATATATACCGAATGCTTCAAGAAGCACTTTCTTTCTTCAACGAAGACTCAAGGACCCTGAACCCAGAATAAATGACACATAAGAAAAGAGCATGGGAACAAACCCTTACTCTCAGGAAATCAAGTTCTCATTTATAAATAAAAGTAGCTGTTTTCTTTTCTGGAAAGGCGAAGTCTTCATTTCTTTCAAGAAATGGATAAATGTTTTAATATTTCAGTCACAGGGTTAGGCTCTGGACATATAAAAGCAAGCCAGACACCTGGTGTCATTAGCCTTATGGAGTTGGCAACCTAATGAAAGTAAGTAAACCTTAGGAATGATTTGATGATCTAAATCATCAGAGTGCTCTGAGAGACTAAAACAGAAGAGGCCACTCTGAAGAAGTGATATCTATACAGATAATGGAAAAAAAAAAATGAGATCTTAGCTTTTCAAAAGGCAGGGTCAGAGAATCTCAAGGCAGGTCAGGGTGTGCTAAGGCCCTGGGGCAAGAAAAACTGCCATTGGTTCACGTAATTGAAGAGAATTGGGCAAGAGGTAAAACTGGGCAGGAAGGCAGAGGATGCATGAAATAAAGGATCCACTGAATTTAGCATGTGCCAGGGGACTGTAAAGATGTTCAAATCTGAATAATTTTAATGTGAGAAGACAGCAAGAGGAAAACTCTTTCTTTATGACAAGAAAACTTGTATATTGGACAGAAGATCATTTCTAATAATCCTGTATATTTGTATAGAGTTTTTGAATGGGCAAATATTTTTCACAAGTGTTCTCTCCTGTTCTACAAAATGTTCCTAAGTGAAGAGGATTTAGGTTTATGGTTAATTTCTCAAAAGAGATATTAATACAATCCTTGAATATACAGGAAAATTGATGCCTATTAATCTAGATTAGAGGTTAGGCAACTTCTATTGAATAAGGTCTCATGATAGCTGTTGACCTGATTTTGAAACACGACCAAATCTAAGTGGGATCTAAAATCTGTTTTTGTCTGGTGTTCTCTAAATCAATGCATGGGATGAAATTCAAGTTATATGAAGTTCAGGAACAGGCAAAACTAATAAGTGGATGCCTCTGGTAGTTAATGTTTGATTGGAAATGGGAGTACATAAATATCTTAAGTTGTTGATAATTTTCTATACACATAAAAATAAAATAAAATAGTTGTGTTTGGATCCACAGAAGATTTTAATTCATGGTCAGATTTGAAAATCTCCATTATTAAAAGAATATCTTGATCAACCAGATTTTACTTGGTGTCATAGAAATAAAGGAAAACAACAAACCACAAAATTGATAGTTATGACAGTTCTAGCTTCAACCCCCTGTGCTAAAAAGGAGCTGTTTTTCACAAGCATCCTTGTAATTGTGACACTGAAAAGATATTGATGTAAATTTCTTTTTTTTTTTTCTTTTTTTGAGGCGGAGTCTCGCTCTGTCGCCCAGGCTGGAGTGCAGTGGTCGGATCTCAGCTCACTGCAAGCTCCTCCTCCCGGATTTAGGCCATTCTCCTGCCTCAGCCTCCCGAGTAGCTGGGACTACAGGCGCCCGCCACCTCGCACGGCTAGCTTTTTCTGTATTTTTTTAGTAGAGACGGGGTTTCACCGGGTTAGCCAGGATGGTCTTGATCTCCTGACCTCGTGATTCGCCCATCTCGGCCTCAGCCTCCCAAAGTGCTGAGATTACAGGCTTGAGCCACTGCGCCCGGCCTGTAAATTTCTACTATAATTGTAATTATGCCCTGAAATTAAACTTTAAGCCATAAGAAATAATTGATGTGATGCTGATATTGAATGCATGGAAAATAACTACCAGGCATTTAGAAATTAAGATTTGTACCTTTTTAAAACTAAAATATGTTTGATTCATCTGTATTGATTTATTTACATTTATTACCTGTCACATTGGAAGTTGTGAGAAGTACAAAATATCCTGAACAAAGAGAGCTCACAAAACACTTGGAGAATTTAGCTATGTCTTCATATGACACTTGCAATAATTGTCAAAATGAAGAATAATAGGTCTCAAATACCTACTAAAAACCTGTTAACATTGGGACTGTGATTTAGTTACTGAAAATGGTTTATAATATAATGGAACATTGTTATTCACTTTCATATGTCTGATCAGTATATTTTCAATCTTTCCTAATTCCTTTTTAATACCAACTAATATTTTTGAAAAAATCACCCCCACTATTTAATGGTGATATATCCACTTTTTAAAAGTATTATAGCTAAACAGTCTAAACTATTTGCAGAAAATAGTACAAAAATCTCAAATCCTTACTTGGACCAGAAATTTTATGGACTGCATTTTTTGTGTGTGTCTGCCTTTAGGTTCATTTGCCTGTGTTCTACCTCACTGACTTTCATTCAGAAAATTTTCAAACACTAATGCTTCATTAATTACTCATTCCAGAACCCACAGAAGTCCTGGTTGAATTCTAAACAACTAATAGAGACAAGAAAGAAAGGAGTCATGTAAGACATGTTTAAAATGCTTTTAAATGTAGATTGCAAAACAAATTTGTTCCTCCAGTGTAAACCTCAAAGTGTTTCATCTGTAGACTTTTGTGGTCTCTACTCTTCTGAAAGAGCAGGAAATGTTTTAACAATTAGAGTGAGCAAATTGTAAAGGGAAATACGGTAGTACATTACCAGCCAAGTCCTTAAATAAAACATTCCTTTCTTAATGTAGTCCTGATGCTGCGCCATCTTCTATTAGTTAGGGCCACTGTATTGCCATAGGCAAGCATCAAATACATAGTAGTTTGATAATGGTAATACATATAGCAATAGAACAAAAATGCTATTTTGACAGGCAAAAAAGACATACACTGCATTTACCTTCAGGCATCTTTTTGGTTTCCCTTGAACAAATTAAAACAGAAACTAATTTCAATGATCTGCCTTTATCTCCTTTGCATTCTTCAAAAAGTTCCAACTTTTCTAAAACCCAATATTAGTTTATTTATTGTACCAAACTTGGAAAAGGAAATGTAGGTGCATCTGTTATATCCATTTATTGTTATTTATGGGACATGACAAAGATGTGTGTTCACAAATTAAAATGTTCAATGAGTAGATAGATAAGAGCTTTAGGTAAAAAATACAGATTTTAAAATTTCTACCAGAAAAATAAAAATATTTTCAAAGTCTTCATATATTAATGTTAAGATGAATTACCTCATCAAAACTTCATCTCATCCAAGGACGCTGAGAGGTGGAGGGAGAAATGCTGAGTGGATAATTAGAGGGTACAAATATACAGCCCGATTCAAGAAATAAGACAGTGTTTCATACATCAGTAGGGTAATTATAATTTACAATATTCTCTTGTATGTTTCAACATAGCCAGAAGAGAATGAGTGAAATGATTCCAGTATTAAAAAAAGAAAAATATTTAAGGTGATTGATATTCCAAGTGTACTGATTTGATCTTTACAGATTATATGAATGTATTAAATTACACCACATGTCCCCAATATATGTACATCTATTATGTAACAATAAGAAATAAAATTTAAAAAGGGAAAAAAAAATCCAAGAAAAAATTTAACATCATTCTATGTGATGTTTGTGAATATTATTTTCCTTTAAGAGTACTGTTTATCCTAGGCCAAATTTCCTGTGTAATTTTGACTAAGAATTAGAATCACAAACGACAAGTGCAGTATCCAATAAGAAGAGCTGAAAAGCAAATCCATAAATTTGTATATATTTTTTGAGTATGTGTGACTGTATAAAAGATACAAAATTAGTAATACGCTTGAATTCAGATATGACCTATGTTTAATAGTATATCCCATTATAAAATATTTGTTAAAAATCTGAGCCTCGGGATGAGACTTCATTGGTTCAAGATTGTTCTCTACCACTTTAGACATTCTTGGACTTCCAAGAAGTATTTAACCTACTAAGGCTCAATTTTATAATTTCAAAAGCCTGGATAATAATGTAATCTGTATTGTTGGGTGGTACAACATTGTTATGAAGTAATTTGTCCAAGGTATTCCACATGGTATTTGCTTTCATATCACAGTTAGCTGATGTCAATTATTTGAAAGGAAATTGTTAATGTATTTGGCGTATCTAGTTTCTATCTCACTTGAGCCTAGTCTTTATTCAAATTATTTTTTCTAATTCATCTGTGTTTGGGAAGATTTTGAAAGAAAAGATAAAAAATTCAGTTGTAACTAGTAGTTTCCTTATGTAGTACCATATTTAGTGAAGAATAATAGTCAATCGAATGGACCATTTTGAATACTGGTAAGTTTCGCAATTTTTTTGTCATATTTTCACTTAGGCTGTCTGTTGCATTGTATAATTTGGTGTGGAATGTAAATGTAGGAATTATTCTTCACCATTTCATGCGGCCTTATTTGCTAAATCTGCAGACATCTGTAGATATTCTTCCTGAATAATATCTTCTTTGATCCTGTATACAATTATTTACATTCAATTTTGATAAAATTTACATTTTACTTGTTTTCCCCCTAAATAATATTTGCCTTGCTTGGCTACTTTTCTCTATAATAGTGTTACCTTTATTATCAGCAGCATAAAGTAAGTACTTAGAATTATCCTTTATTGCTAGTTATAAATGCAATATGCCTTCTGTTATATCACAGCTTCCACATTTTACCTGTTTGCATTCATAGTACTTACCACCATTTCAGGCATATATTTGGCACTAAATAAAGATTTGGTATTAATAACAGATATGGGATTGTAATAACATATATTTGATGATAATTCTAAATTTTTAGACCAAGCATTAAGCTTATACAGTGTTTCAACTACAGCACTCAACATCATAATAAATTTTAAGAATTTTAATTATGAGGAATTTCTCTATATATTATATAAATGTATTTGGAGGAGGACATATATATTTCTAGACATATTATGTAAATGATTGTATTTGGAGGAGAACATATATACCTATTCATTTTATTTGGAAAGAGAGGCACTTTGGACTGTTAAGACAAATAACCACATTCATTAGCAAATAGTCACCCAATACAAAATTAGGAGTGCATTTAAAATAGTGTCAGAGAAAAGAAAAAAGTGGAGTGCATCAGAAGTTTAACAAATCTGACTCAGAGATCTCAACTTCTTCTACATGTGGAATCCATCAAGCTGACTTTAGTGGCACTTGCAAACTTCCCTTTTCTGTAACTGTTCCTCATTAAACTCCGAGGGATCGAGAATAACTTTTTTCAGTAATTTATGACATTTGTGTCTATTTGCAACAGTTGTAAAAATACAGTATAACCAGGAAACATCATAAAACACTCATAAACCCTTCTAAAGGCAGCCAAAGAGCTAGACTTTCCACAGCAGTTAATGATACAAATGTGAGCGAATTATCCCTCGGCAGAGGCTGTGTGAAATCTGTGAACTATGTAATGCATTTCAGCAAATATTTAAGGCATAAAAATAAAAACAAAATCAGTTTTATATAAAAGAAAAGTTCTCAATAATTCCACCGACTTCAAGTTTTTTTTTTTTTTTTTTTTTTTTTTATGGGAGAAGGACCCATAGTAATGTAAAATATCTATTATTTTTTTATAATAGTTTAAAATAAAATTTTCTCTGAGAAGTTACAAGTTACTTGCTTCTTAAAACCAATGAGCTCTGTTTATTATAGGTGTAAAGCAAATTGTTTTCCTAATGGAAAAAATGCATACTAATATTCTATAGATGGACAATGCTATAAAAAATTGCAAACATGGGAGATACCCATTTATAAAATTACAGATACATGTATGTACACATATATCACTTCAGTTTAATTTTATTGTGAGTGATATGTATTTTACAACTTCTTAAGTAATATCTGAAGGACTTTGGTGATTTGAGAGTTCACATTTTCTAGTTCCTTGTACTCCTCCATATGAAAATAATTCTAAAGTAATATTGGCAAAACAAAATTTGCTACCCACTTGATAGTACCTGCTGAATTCAATTTATTTTCTATTTTCTGAGTTCCCAATATGTCTTTGTATTTATTGGAATATGTGAGACCTTTCCTCTCCAAACCATACAAGAAATGCCTTAGAGTTGAATTACAGTCATCAGACTAATCTTTTCCCCAGAAACTAAGCTGTTGAGAAGATTAAGAAGAGATGGAGTTTCATAGTTATGCTACTAGTTTGAATCATTCCTAGACTGAAAAGAACAAAAATTAGGTCACATTCTAGGTTTGCTTGACATCAGTCACACAATTCCCGATGCTACTATTGAATCTCTTGGGGATGCCTCCTTCTGAAATCCAAACATTGTCCAAACACAAAGATGAAACTCTTTTGGCACAGAGATGCTCTGTACTTCAGCCAAAAAAAAAAAAAAAAAAAAAAAAAGGCAATAATAAGTTGGAAGAGTCACTTGCCAAACTCCATTTATTCTAGAAGATTTTCTTCCCAGGCGATTCAGAAAAATGAAATATTAGAGAAAAACATAAACACATTGTCATCTCTGACAGTCAGCTGAAAATAGCAAAACTAGTGATAGGATACAGCAATATAAAGCAGAAACACTAAGGACAGTGAGTCTTACGTAGAGCTATGGCTAACGAATTAAGTTTAGTGAACCTGTATGCTCTCCACAACTTCCCACACTCAACAAACTCCTAGTCTTTGAGTACTCACCTCTGATCATCTATCACTGAACATTTTAACAGTTGAACTGTAGAGTCAGAAAAAAAATAAAGAACGAGTGTATTTTAAAATGAGAAGCGGATTTAAACAAAGCAGAATAGGGGAGGTTAAGGTTTGTCAGAATTGAAAACGTAGAAGAAATAGAAAAAGATTGAGACAAAAAAAGATAATAATATCAGTCTCCTTTATGTCTTTAATTGGGAAGAGCTAAATGTAGGAGACCACATCTTTTTCTGTAATTATTTCATAATGCATATCTATATCAACCAGTCAATTAAATGAACATACATACACCTACATGTAGGTGTGAATTTAAAGATGTGATTTTAATGAAAAATCAAAATTTTGATAAATAGCAAAAACTAATTGAAAACGAGGATGGACATAGTCCAAATGTCCTCTATAATCTCGGTTTCATTGTCCAGGCACCAGCAATGCAGAATATTGACATTACAGAATGTAAACACATCCATGACACTTACATCATTATGTCGCATGCTGTTAATCACTAGCATGCTGTGAAATCTGCTAACCTGCTGAAAAATACACACTTTTTTTTTTTTTTTGGAAATGTTTCAACTTATTGCCTTTCTTTCTAAAAATGACTTGAAATTGATGTTTTAAAGACATGGCTAAACATTGATGACAATGTCGTGAAGAAACACCATCATCATGTATACATTCACTAACATTCATTTAATAAAGTTCGGCTTGCATACATGGTGTTCCTCTAAATTGGTTGCTACCTAGGAGCTTTATTCTAATAGGTGAAGAGAGTTCTCCACCCTGACTAATAAACAATGTGTTGAATAATATTTCAAAAACAAAAAGACAATGAAGAACTCATTGCTGGTGAGATTTGTGTTCCAGATCTTGCTAGTAAGATCTGGCAAGCCAGTCTCCACACCTTCATTAAGATTATAAATACTAGGTGAAAATGAGGAAGAATGGCTAGGATATCACATTAGCCATAAAGGTTGTTTATTTTCTTGACTCTTCTGCTCAGTTCTTAGATGTGGTCTTGATTCTATACCCTTTGAAATATGAGAGTGTTCAAAAAATTCATTTTGATGGATTTTATGCTTGCAATAGCGTGATATTCAAAAGCAGATCTTATATAACCAGAATTCTATCCTGATTTCTGTTGTCTTCCTAAATTCCTTAAGCTATTTTTGGAAACTGTATAATAAGAGTGATTTCTGATCAGTTTCTGCTTCATGAAATTAATTCTCACCCACCTTCTAAATCTTACCCTGACCCACTTCCTCTGTTTATTTACTTTGTGGAAAACTTCTACGTTTATTCTTAAACTAGTTCAAATATAGTGTCTTAATATTGCTGTTCTCACATGTCAGAGCTAAGAAGTTGATCTCTTGGAGGTAGAGAGTAGAATGAGAGATACCAAAGGCTGGGAAAAGGTGTGCACAGGAGGGATAGGGTAAATAGAGATGGGTTAATGGGTACAAACACACAGTTGAACAGAATGAGTAAGTTCTAATGTTCAATAGCAGATCAGGGTGACTATAGTTAACAAAAATGTACCATATATTTCAAAATAACTAGAGGAGAGGACTTGAAATGGCTCCAACACATAGTAATGTTGAATACTCAAGATGATGGATACCCTAAATACCTTGACTTCATCATTACACATTTTATGCATATAACAAAATATCAGCGGCAACTCATAAATATGTACGTATATTATGCATCAGTTAAAAATATGTCTTCTTGGAATTGTTCTCTGCTTCATAGGGAGAGTAATCCCTCTCTCCTTGATGTTCCCATAGGACTTTGTATATAATTATTACAGCATTTATCACATTGTTTCATTTTATGTCTGGTTCTACAACTAATCTGTGAGTAACCCCACCGGAATGGGTAGTATTTTATACATCTTTTTTTTTTCCTTTCTTCTTTAAAACTTCTGGAATTTTACACTAACAAGTCACTAAGTGGCTGCTTGTTAGCTTTCTATTACAGGGGTGATAAAAGTCATTTCTTTTTCCAACCACTGTGTATTTAAGTTTTCGGTAATGAAACTGCAGAGAGATAAGATGGCTGGTTTTACATTTTGTGTAGTGGAATGGTGGAAATGAAGAGTTCAAAGGTCAAGCACAGCCTTCCTATTTTTTCAAACAGTCTTTACATACAAACTTGGCTAATGGTACAAATGAGAAGCGAGCCAGACTCATATCTAATACATTTTCTGAATTTTTTTTCTGTGATTACATCTAGGGGAAGGGAGATTGATAATGTAAAGGACTAGGAGACAACATAACTATATTTTGGCAAAAAAATGAGAATTGCTTCAAATGAAGCGTTTCAGGGAAGAAATGTTTAGAAGACAGATTTTCTATTTTGTTCTCAGTCGTCTAACTTTGCACACGACTCAGGTTACATGACAGATTCCAAAATTTGGAGATAAGCCATTCATCTTATGACAACAAATAGAGAAAGAAAACATAAAAACTCTTGTCAACCTGTATTTGAAATCTGTATTTCAATTCAATTTAAATGAAAATTGTGTAGTATGTTCTTGAAAAATAATTGATGGAGCACCTAAGGCCTTGAAATTATTTTAAATCAATTAAAGTCATATTTATTTTTCAAAAATTACTATTCTTAATAAGATAGTCCTCAATAACAGGAATGAGACAATTTACCAGGAATAATGTGTGGTTCTTTATTATTCAATGTAAAAAAGTAATATTATATGGCTTCTATAAAAAGACCTATAATACTGCTTACACCATGTCCCCTAGGTATGATTCCACAATAATGGGACAGCTATTCCAGCACTTTCTAAATTTGGGCATAACTAAAGATTATCATAATTTTTCAGTTTTGCCATTTTTATAAGTTTTCATAAAGCAAAATCTAGAGTTTATGGTGAATAAAATATAAAAATCTTTAAAAAAATCTGACCTGAGGACATAAATTGTAATATTGTATATAGGACCTGGTATTAATCTTTCCAATAGTTTCAGTGAGGTCCCTGTCCTTTCTATAGTCTAATTAAAAAAACATATTGGTAGAAAAGCAAAGCACAAATTGTGGTGATGGGCAGAAAATTAACTTAATGAGAAAGCCATATTTAGAGAATTTCACCTTATAGAATAAAAATATGATTTAAAAAAGAACATTAAAGGGAGTGTATTTTATACTGTTTCTTCATTAACAAATGGAAAAGAGACAGAATAAAATGATTTAAATTAAAATAAATTATATTTAAACAGGATTAATATAATGAAGTTTCCTAGCGAACAAATTCCCTTCATGAGAATTAAAGTTGTTCTCAGGTTACTCTCTACGACTTGAAGAAAAAATGGAGCACATTTGTTAGATTTAGTGTGGCCCTGTATTGTTAAATGTAAAATCATAATGTATTAGATTGTATGCAGGGCCAAGTGAGACATATTTCATTGCAATATGGCTTCTGTTACTTACTACTTGAGTAAATACTTGAAAAGTAAAAAAACAATATGTGTCACTATTTTCAGCTGTAAAATTGGAACACTTATCTCTAAAAAGGCATGGTTAAAGACATTAGATTAAATGAGAAATGCAACATTACCCATTTTAGATTATTATAAACTGTTAATTTCCTTTCATTTCCCACCTTCATCATTTTTACATTTTGAGAAATAAAAATTTAAACGTTTAAATTGATTTAGGAATATTTGTTTTTGTTTATTATAAAGTAGCCTACGAAGACCAAAACTCTCCATAGGAGTGACCAGAATAGTTAGATAATACATCAAGAAAAAATCTGTTGGAAAGCGCCAGAGGATTGCTAAACCAGTCAGGAGTTCAGCGGTCTAGATTATGGCAGGAAGAAAGCCATAGAAAAGGGCGTTTATTTTCTTTAATCTCTCTCCCCATTGGAGAATCTGTTGATTCTTGGTGTAGGGTCAACAGTTAAGAATCCAGGCAGAGGGGAAGAATCTAGAAGCTTTTTTTTTTTTTTTTTTTAATTCAGTGGGGCTGAGGTAGACAAAATGGAAATTTTGGGGTGCCAAGGTTTGCATTATCTGAGTAACCATGATGCTGGGAGAGAGAGAGATACAATGCAGTACTCAAAGTACTCAACTTTTATTCTCCTGAGACACTTGGCAATCTCTTAAGATTTATAAGGAAAGAGGCAAAGATGTCAAGTAAAAAGTCACAGAGGGCCGGGCGAGGTGGCTCACGCCTGTAATCTCAGCACTTTGGAAGGCCACCTGAGGTCAGGAGTTCGAGACCAGCCTGGCTAACATGGCAAAACCTCATCTCTACTAAAAATACAAAAATTAGCCAGGCATGATGGCACATGCTTGTAATCCCAACTACGCGGGAGGCTGAGGCAGGAGAATCACCACCCGGGAGGCAGAGGGTGCAGTTAGCCAAAATCACACCACTGCACTCCAGCCTGAGTGACAGAGTGAGAGAAAAAAAAAGAAGATGAAGAAATTTAAAAAGCCACTGAAAACACAGTCAACTTTTCTAGTGTCTTAAAATATAGACTGAAGAAAATAGGGATTTAAAATTTTCTAAGTTAGGGGGTCAGTCTTAGTACACTTCCTAGTTTCTCAGTTGAGAAGCCTTGTGTGCTACACCATAGCAATGAAACGAGATCAAACATCACAAAGAATCACACTGTCTCATGGAAATTCAGTACTTGTTTGAATTAAGGTAATTATTCCCATCTCAATTTTGGAAAGGCAAACTTCCAAAAGAAGATAGCATTAACATCACTCAGATGCCATACTTTTTAATACACAGTGACTGGCATTCGATTAAGAAAAACCAGGTATATGGAAACAAAAGAAGAAAAATATAAAGACAAAATGCAATCTATATATTAAACAGATTTGTAGTTTGAAAAACACAGATTTTATTTTATTTTTTTTAAATGTGATTAATGTGATAAAAATAGTAGGATGAAGTATTCCAAACCAATCAGACTGAATAGAAAGGTCATGTAATCACATTTATATTGTTTCCTAAATTAAACTGTAGCAGGCTGAACTAGTTCCAACAAATGCATATTAAATATGCAGAGGCTAGAAAACTATAAGAAAAGTAGCAAATACAAATGTGAGAACTGTGAAATGCAATAAATAAAATTAAGAACAAAATGGGTAGACTTAATTCATCCATTAAATAAATGGATTAATACAGAAGAGAGGAGCATATTGTGTTATAAGAGAGTAGACAATATCCTGGCTGAATCAAAAATAATTTCAAAAAGTTTAAAAAAAAAAACCCTAACACACATAAACACACACAAATATAAAATACATGTGGAATGTAGTGAACATGTGTGAAATGTATATGTTTAGAGTTCCAGAAAGACTGAATATTTCAGTCTAGAAAGTTCAGAGAGACTGGATAAATTACTGGACATAAATAATATTTTAAACGATGGTAGCTTTTTATTTTTCAAAACTGATGGCCTATCTCAACCCACAGACTCAAGAAACGCTACATAACTGAAGCCAGACAACTATAAAACATACCTAAGCACAACTCATTCAAACTACTAAAATATCAAAGACACAGAAAATTCAAAAAGTGATTATAGATAGAAAGATATATTATTACTTATAAAGAAGTGATAACAAAACATAGCTCAACTCTCAACAGATACAATGGAATCTAGAAAACATTGGAAAAAAGTAGATATAAAACTATTAATAGTTAAATGGTGGGTGATAGTTTTAACTCTTTATTGGTATCCTTAACTTTTATCTTGAGTTCAAGCTTGCAATGAATTGTAATAGTCACCTTATAAAACATGTTCATAAAGTAGCAGATTATAGACCTTGTTTTTATAACTCTGAAAACCCACATATTCATTAGTGTTCTTAAAAAGACTTAGAGGACTCGTCAATAGGCGCAGCAAACCACCATGGCACACGTATGCCTGTGTAACAAACCTGCACGTTCTGCACATGTATCCAGGGTTTTTTTTTTTTTTTCATAAGAAATAAAGAAAAACAAAAATTTTAAAGAGAGAAAGCAAAGTTACCATTAGAAGGCTGTGATTAAAGTAGTACAATTGCTCTTTCTCTTGCTTATCTACTATAACTTATTCCTGCAACTGGTTAGTCTTTCAAAACTTCTGAGTTCAAAACAACATGTGGAAGACTTGTTAATATTCAAATGCTTTTTCCTTTTATACATATTTTCTGTGTAATTTTGTGGTTTTCATGTTAAAGAAGAAAGGCAGCATTTCAATTACTTTGTAAAGGCATGCTTGAAATAACCAAAAATTTAACAATAATAATGGACTGCATTTATTAAGACTTTAATAAATTAGATATTGGGTATTTTAAAATACAGAGTGAAGCCAATATTTCTATATTTATCTGTCATTCTTTCCTAAGAATTAGCTTAGTTTGGCACTTAGTATTAATGTTTCAGGTTATAAAATAGAAATAAATCAGTGTAAATGTAAGTATAGCATAAGAGAGTTCCAAAAATATATCATTTTTAAAATGACATTGGTGGAGGGGGATATAATGTATGAGTTATACAAACACACTTAATCTTTGTGAAATTTTTCCCAGCTGTAACTCAATCTTTCCTTCATCTTTTCTTCCTGAATACTCCACCTCCTCCAATAAATGCAGAGCCTTCAACATCTTGCGGTCCATATAGAGGTCACTCTTCACTCTCATATTTTCTACCTTGTCTCTGATAGTCTTTAGCTTAGCTTGAACTTAGTAGGTAACTTATATGTGAATGTAGGAGCTAACCTGGGAATGTGGCCAGATTAATGGTGCTTAAAGTACATCAAAGTGATCAGCTTATATGATTTTTCTTCCCCTTATAGTGGTGTATATGGCCCGATTCATCAGTGAAACCTCCAGACACTTCTTTAGATTCCACAGATACCAACCTATTGCTTGAAAGACTAAACGTTGCACATTCTTTTCTAGACCTAGGCCAACGTTATTAAAGGGAGCTTTGTTTTAAAAGTTTTAATTCAATAATCGCTGATGCCCTGTTTATTCCATACAGAGCCTTACTTCTGTGAAAAGATGGAACATACTAGCAGTTTAATTTTTTGTGATGTCACTGTATACATCTTATCAGCAAATGTTATTGCATCTGAAAGTTTAACTTCTTTTTGATCTTTATTAATAAGGAAAGGCAAAAAACATTTAATTTGGTAAAGAGAATACAATCACCTTCCATTCGGAAAGCAAATCAAGCAAGATGTTAATTTAAAAGAAAAATGAGACTCAAAACAAACTGGGAAATTGAAATTTTGCTTTACAATATTCTCTCTTGGTTAAAAAAAAAATCAAAAATCTGTACTTAAAATAAGATTTCCACATGATAGTGACAGCTTTTGAGACAGGAAAAGCACAACATCTACGAAGCAGTGAATCAAGAAACTACTGAGGTTTCAGATGGTAAAGGTACTTTTAGAAAACAGCATATTTAAATGGAAAAATCATTTCTTCATGTTTGACCTGCTTAGTGCAATGGAGATGTTTGAGTAGAGAGCCAGACCATTTGACTGAATGTTCCTGAAGCAGGAAAATAGGGTCTTACCTTATCCAAACTGAGTACGGACAAATATCTTTAACTTTTTTTTTGGTGATTGACAGTATGTTCCATAAGTCTTTTGATCGGATCAGGGATACAGGGATACAGGGATGAGTTCTTGTCACTGTGTGAAGTAAAAATTCATTCTTTCATTAATTTAAAAGAATATATTAAATAAAAGTTTATTTTATTAAATAAAGAGTTAAAGAGTCATATTAAATAAAAGATGCTGAGTATAAGTAAGATGGATTCTTGTTTGAAACAAGAAGCAACCAGTTTACCCTCGCTTTGCTAATTTAAAAAGTCATTAAAGATTTTATGCTTTAAAAGACAGTGGATCTTTAATCTTCTTCAAATTGAACTGTTTTAATAAGTCATTTACACTGAAATAATAATCAATGTATATGGTATGATCATGGTTATAGTGATCAATAATTAATAATCAATGTATATGGTATGATCATGGTTATAGTGATCAATAATTATTTCGAAGTTATTTTTTTCTAGTTTAGTTAATGATACCATGTAAAAATTACAAAAGTGTGAGTCGTTAGAGTTGTGTAGCAGATAGCCAGTTAAGGCCTACTAAATTAAGTCTAAGAAAGGTATCATTTTGTATTCCAGGAAATAAGAAGCTTAGTTTGTTTGTGTACTTTTTCCTTGTTTTTCTGTACTAATACTGGTAAATATATTGCATCAAAATGGCAATATGTATTTTTTTTACTCTTTACCTCTTAGGAAAGAGTGCTTGTTAGTTATAGCATACACTTGGTTTTATCAACTAGTATGTTAGATATATTACCAATGCTTCTGTGAGGAATAAATGCTCTACTGATCACATGTAAAAACTCACAGCTGCTTCTCCACGGCTCCCAGATTTCTCACATTTTCCTGTCATTGCTAAGTATAATTGTTTGCACATTAGCTTTTAATATGAAACTCAGCCAGATACAGCTAGGTAAGATTTAATAATAATGGCTGTATTTATAGTTCTCCAAGAGCCAGGGAGCTCAACTGTGTTCTCATCCCCCAAATTGTATAAACGTGGATCCTGGGGATGATTGCAGGACATATAGCAAGTTGACAGCAAACCTGGACAACAATAGTATTTTATATGTCTATAAATGTTTTACAACTCTCAACACACTTTCCAAAATTATCTCATTATATTCTCAAAATAACTCTAGGAAATAAGCAGTCTAGACATTATTTCTTTATCTTTCCTCCTCTTATGGAAGAGTAATTTAGGGAGATGGGGAGTCTGTATGACTTAACTAAAGTCACAGGGTTAGCAAGAAGTAACCAGTAGAAAAACCTTCATTTCCTTGGGAATAGTCACGATTGCCTTCAAATATTTACTCAGCACCACTGTGGACCAAACACTATTTTAAGAATATATCAGTCAGTGACCCAAACAAACTCAGTGTCTATTCTTTTAGAGCTTTTTGTAATATATTCTAGCAGGGAAAATACATTCTAAACACATTAAAGTAAAAATACATATTAAAATTTTCTATAATTATACATATTATAAAAATGAAAACACAATAATGGGGTGGATGGTGACAGTGGCAATGGTGACTAGTTTTAGTAGAATGGTCAGGGACACACTATTTGATGAGTTCACAGTGACATAAAAGACCTGAATGACAAGAATAAACAAGTGATGAAAAATTGATGGAAAGGCCTTTTTAGGCAGAAGGAACAGCAGTCACATGAGGGAAGGAATATATTGATATACATTGAACAATGTGGCCTCAGACTACTGAGAGAGTGTGAGGGAGAAAAGGGAAGGGCAGAAGGTCAGCAGACCGATGATCCTGGTGAGAAGCTTGAATTCTATCACTATTTGCATGTGGAAGTCACCGCATAATTTTCACAGGGAAGGGTGCATTTTAAAGAGATCCTTTTGAATGCTGTTGTACTTTTTATTTACAATGTAATCTTCATTTCATTTTATGAAGTGAAACCTAATTTTAAAATATCTTTTATCAAGAAACATGATGGTGTTTAAAATTAGCTCTATATTAACATTTGTCTGCACATCTGCGTGCCAGGCAATATTCTGGATTCCACTTCCTTTATCAGGAAGATGGATGAATAATGACTATCTATTCATCCATGAGGGCTAGCATAACACATGAAGATATAACATATATAAAAGGCAGCAGTATTTTTTTAATTTATAGAGACAGGGTCTTTCTATTTTGCCCAGGCTGGTCTCAAACTCCTGGGCTCAAGCCATCCTCAGACCTCTGCCTCTCAATGTTTTGAGACTGCAGACATGTGCTGCCATACCTGACCAGTATTTGTTATTTTTCTTAAATACAGTACCATTATTAACGTAGAAAAACTCTGTTAAAATTAGGGCTTACCAGTTAGATATAGGGCTTACCAAAAATACATTGATTAAATATCCTGAATGTCTATTGTTTAAGGGGTTATTTTGAAATATAGATGGCCAGAGGATAAGCTATATAAATTTGTCCTTTATATTTTGGTCTTTAAATTTTAAATGAAATGGGAAGTCTTGGACTACAGAAAACAGAAATTTATACCAGATGGCAATAGCACACAGGTGCATTTTTTAAAAACAGAAATATATAACTCATGTTTATAATGCAAATTCTTCAAGAGAAAATGCTGCATTTGTTTATTTAGATTGTCAGTAGATTTGGTAATAAACTCATACACATCTGGATTTTTAAAAAACGTTTGCTAATAAATAGCTAATGAGAGATGACATCAGTGGGAGGTGACATTTATGACAGGTTTTAGATGATAATGGTAAAAGTTTCAAAATTAGGTTTTTCACAATTTTTAAATGTCAGTGAGCATTACAAACCTTGCTCACAGTTCTTTGTAAAGCTATTGGTTCACATCCTAAAGGTTTCCTCTGTTACGAAAAATGTAAAAATAACCATCTTAGGAAAAGATTATTTTTTCCAAAATCAATAACAGCAAAGACAAACACCTTGGAAGTCACATGCCATTTTCACTGGGCTGAATTTTCTATAGACAAATTCAGATTTATATTGGTAAGTAAAGAGAAACAATTTTTATGAGTGTAAGTATTTATGAGCCCAGATGAGCTAAAGTCCATAGCAGGAATCATTAGTCAAGGCACACACACACACAAATCCTGGGCTGTATACAAAACAAGATAACTTCATTGTGTATAACATATTTCATGTAAACTGCATTCCAAAAAATGTTTTACAGTGTTAAATTATAAAAGGCCTTGGATAGTACATGTAAATTATGGACTATAAATTATAGAAGCATGTAAATACATTGCATTGTGGCTAAATTAAGTATTTAATCATAATGCCAAGAGCTGAGATGAAGGGAAATAAGAATCACAAGCAAAAATAGGAAATATAAAAAGAACATTTTAATATAGTATCTATAGTCAGATAAAGGATGCACTGGATTACAGATAGGATGAGAGAAATGTCCAAATACAGAAAACTGTGAATAGATAATTGAAAAAATTATAAGAAAGCAAATAATAATAAGAGACCTTGGAAGTCAAGTGTACTGGGCAACTCTGGGCAGTTGGCTCATAGCTCACACAGCCATTCAGCTTTAAACGCATAGCAATGATAAATGTTAAAAGACAAAATCTCAGAAATTAGAGCTGCAGCTCTGTGAATCAGAAATTCAAACTCGGCAGTTGGACTAAATCTGAGAATCTGTTGGATTCTGGAGGAGGTGGATGGGAGCTCAGTGTTTGTGGGGTAAAGAGAATATAGACGATAGAACATAAATGGTTCTATAATAAGATGGTGAGTCAGCATGAGTTCCAAAGCTTGCAGCTAAGAACAGAAGCAGGACTCCCAAGCATGTGGAACAAAGTTGAAAAAACAAATTGCTGTAGGTTGGGTTTTCATTTTAAGCTAACTGAGAGCCTAGAGAAATGGAGACAGGTGCACAGCCTAATGATAAAGAATAGATCCAAATAATCCAGTAGATCTGTGAAACCATCAATGCATCTTTTGTGATACCATCTTTTGGTATTGATGGTATCACAGATCTAGTTTCATAACTAGAAAAATTATCAACCATCACCAATAACAAGAGACAGCAGGCAAAATCACAAAATACTTTACATTATTTTAACTTATTTTACTTTACATTATTTCAACTTATTTTAACATTATTTAACACTGAATAAAGTCAAAAGCATAACAGAAATCTAAAGACGCAGACTTTAAGTTTTAGAAACCATACAAGTAAATATTAGTCAATATTACATTTTGTCTTGATTCTATCCTAAGAGTCATCTGTTATGCTAACAGAATTATATGAGGGGAAAAAATAAAAGGCTAGCCGGAGTTAAATCATGTGATCTTTAGTCTACTCTGGCATCACTGCTTGGAGAAAAATCACAGGACTCCAATAACATGGACTGTGCTCCTGCATTTACCGTTCCCCCAGAGGTTAAAGTTACTTAGAGTAAAAGATACTGGAGGAGTTATCCAAGATTGCTGTAGAGGATAATCCCCAAATGCCACTAACGTCTTATTTCTAGTCTCAGTGTTTAGGTATCTAGCCTGAGACAACTGCAAAAGTCAGACAAAGAAATGAGAGAAAAACAAACAAGCCAAGAACTACTCAAATATTGAGCTGGAAACCAAAGTCCCAAGTATTATAAGAGGTTCTAATGTTAACAAAAACACCTTACAGAATCAATGACTAGAATATAAATTCGCTCCAAATTTATACATATATATATGCGTATATACAGATAGATACAATCTAACGAACATATGATACAGAGAGGCACAAGATAGGTGGATTGAACACTAGCTTGAACATATTGAAGAGAGAAATGGTGAATTTTATTTCTTGATCTTCTATGAGCAGATCCCTCATTGGTTGTTGCTGTTCTTGTGAAAGTGAGTTCTTGTGAGATTTGGTCATTTAACCTTTTTCAAGTCTACCCTGAGAATAGTTGCAGCTGTAGCATTTACCCTGAGATAACTTTGCCATGAATATCTCACTTTTATTATTATTTTCACATCATTCTAGTATAGTGACTGAAAATAAAAGACATCATTCCATTTACACCATTCTGTTTTTAGTAGTGTTATTTCCATTGACAAAATTAGTAATTCTCAATTGCTGAAAAAATCAAGTTCTGGAAAATGTAGCATTCCTACGCATGATATTAACAACATTCTCCAACAGTTGTTGGCTGGAATCATTTGATGAATTTCATTTTTCTGAAATAGACAATTCTGATCATTCAGATGATTCTGATGTTCATTCTGTTTAGAAATAACTCCAATAATGTTTCTATATTTTCTTTTCACATTGAAAATCAGTCATATTTGGTTCTACCTCAAAGAGTGTGTTTATGTAAAATTAAATGAGTGTTGGCAGCGAGTTGCAGGGTTTGCTTTAAAAAAAAAAAAATAACAAAAAAAGGGTTACAGGTGTGTGGCACCTCCCCTCCATGTTCTCTCTCTCACTTACCCTGGTTTTTGCCATGTACCATTCCCATTTCCCTTCGTCTTCCGCCATGATTGTAACCTTCCTGAGGCGTCTCTGGAAGCCAAGCAGACACCAACACATGTATTCCTATAAAGCCTGAAGAATAGTGAACCAATTAAACCTCTTTTATTTATAAACTACCTAGTATCAGATTTTCATAGCATTGCAAGAACAGTCTAATACATCTTTGTAAAACTAAGACAACATAATTTTAATTCCAGAATTACATATCATCCAAACTGCCACTCCAGAACATGGACAGGATATTGAGACATACAAAGGTAAGACAGTTTCACACTCTATGACTCAAACTAAAAGAATGAGTAAAGGCTATACTTCAGAGATAAGAGTGAAACCAGAGAGAAGAACATCGTAGAGCACAGAGCATCCCCTGGTTAATTTCTTTAAGATTGACTCAAAATTAATAATACTTATTTTGTGTTTATAATTATATAAAACTTAAACTTTATAATTAGTTCTATGAGAAAGAAGGCTCAAATAAGCCATCAGTATTCACGAAAAGTTCCTAAAGACCCCTTAGTTATGTAAAGTACATTTAGAGTTACCTATGTATGTGACAACATTGTCACACCACTAAAATGGTTAAAATATATTCTATATCCTTCAAACCAGAAGTGGGAGAGGGGATATCAAGAATTGATCAATCCCATCAAAATTTTAAAGGAGTGGTGGAGAGAGATTTCAAATAAAATGGAGGGCATACAGAAAACAAGATGGTAGTATATATATACACAACCATAATAAATATAAAATATTAAGTTTTCATATCAAAATTATTATTATATTGGATTAAGAACAATTCCAACAATATAAAATCAGCAATATTCTGTATATGGATCACACTTAAACATAATACAGCTATGAAATCCCTTATGCCATGAAAACACTGGCAAAGGAAAATAGTAGGTAGAGAAATATTAATGACAGATAAAAGGTACTTGATGGTGGACGTATTAGTAAGGATGACACATGGTGCTGCATAATAGTAAAAGATAATATACAAATCTTTTCAAGAAGATATAAAAATCATTAATATGTAATCACTTCACATCACAGCCTACAAATATATGAGTCATAAGGTAAAACACTTTCGAGAAGCAATTAAGAGATCAGCAGTGATGGGGATGTTTTCAGTACATATCCAGAAATTGATAAACCAGCCAGGAAAAGCAGTCTTTTAACAAAAACTATAGCATGTTGAAATTAACTGCCATTTACATAGGCTCTAGCCCTCCCAAATAAGAAGAAGAAAAAAAAAAAAAAAAAAAAAAGGCAAAACCCTTGTATTTGCTTATTTTAATTTACAATATAAGTGTCAATATATGGTGGTATTCCCATATCTGCAGATTCCCTTTCTGTGGTTTCAGTTACCCGCAGCTCACTGCTGTCTAAAAATACTAAATTGAAAATTCCAAATGTAAACCATTTGCAAATTTTAAATCACTGCCCTTCTGAGTAGTGTGACAAAATCTGCTGCCATCTTTCGTCTTCCCCCTCCCAACCACATGAATCCTCCCTTCATCCAAGAGATCTCACTGTAGATGCTCTCCAACTGTCACTTAGGAGCCTTCTCAGGTATCCATCAGATGAACCGTCGTGGTATCACAGTACTTGTGTTTCAGTAACCCCTATTTTATTTAACAACGTCTCCAAAGCACTAGAGTAGTGATGCTAGCCGGGCGCGGTGGCTCACGCCTGTAATCCCAGAACTTTGGGAGGCCAAGGCGTGCGGATCACAAGGTCAGGAGATCGAGACCATCCTGGCTAACACGGTGAAACCCTGTCTCCATTAAAAATACAAAAAAAATTAACCGGGTGTGGTGGCGGCGCCTGTAGTCCCAGATACTCGCGAGGCTGAGGCAGGAGAATGGCGCGAACCCAGGAGGCGGAGCTTGCAGTGAGACGAGATGGCGCCGCTGCACTCCAGCCTGGGCGGCAGAGCGAGACTCGGACGGACGGACGGAAGGAAGGAAGGAAGGAAGGAAGGAAGGAAGGAAAGAGGGAAGGAGGGAGGGAGGAAGGAGGGAGGGAGGGAACGGAGGGAGGGAGGGAACGGAGGGAGGGAGGGAGGGAACGGAGGGAGGGAGGGAGGAAGGAAGGAAGGAAGGAAGGAAGGAAAGAGGGAAGGAAGGAAAGAGGGAAGGAGGGAGGGAACGGAGGGAGGGAGGAAGGAAGGAAGGAAAAGAAGTGATGCTAGCAATTTGGACATTCCAAAGAGAAGCCATAAAGTACTTTCTTTAAGTGAAAAATGAAAGTTCTTGACTTAACAGAAAAAATAAAATCAGATGCTGAGTTTGCTAAACACATTTTCATGAAATTGCGAAGAAGGAAAAGAAATTTGTGCTAGTTTTGCTGTAACTCCTCAAATTGCGAAAGTATGGCTACAGTTGTGTGGTAAGTGCTGAGATAGGATGGCAAAGGTCTTAAATTTATGAGAGGAAGACATGAACAAAACATGTTTTGATTGAATCATTAAGTCTCTGCAGACTTCGCAAGGAATCTCTTGAAATGAATGACAGCAAACCATTTGCTACAAGTAAGGGATGGTTACATAGATTCAGGAATGCAAAAGGTTAGTAGTAGCCCAACACTGTGTTACAATGCCTACATCATTCACTTCACTTCACCTCATCACCTGGTCAGTGTACCATCTCCTATCATCACAAGAAGGGTGAGAACCTTATAATGAGATATTTTAATGAGTGACCACATTCCTATAACTTTTGTTACAGTATACTGATACCATTTTTCTATTTTATTATTATTTTTGTTTATCTCTTACTTTGCCTACTTTATAAATTAAACGTTATCATAGGCATGTATAAATAGGAAAAAAACATACCATATGTAGAGTTTGGTACTATCTGTGGTTTCAGACATCTACTGTACCTCTTGGAAAGTATCTCCTGCAGATAAGTGACGACTATGGTAATTTACATAATTATACCTCGATACAATGCCATTAAAATAAGCACTATCAAAAATTGCTTGAAGACAAAAAATATCTCATGGGTGGTAAAGGTAATCACCATGACAATTACAAAATATATATGATGTATTAATAGAACAAAAGTGAAAGTGTGATGATACGTCAAAATTTGGTAAAAACAGCTAAGATACTAGTATTAGTGGTAAAATTTATAGCTTTAAATGAATTCGTTTATATTTTAATGTTAGGAAAGCAAAGCTAGGAGAAGTTACAGGACAAAACAAAAATATAACCTTTATGTTAGAAATTATAAGAGCAAGAGTAAAAATTATTAAAAAGAAGAACACCAGAAAAGAAAAAGTCAATATATTTATTATTTTAGCAATACTGATCAGATAAGTAAAGTCACATGTAAATTTGCAACAAAAGGGGGGATATAAATGCAGATACGGTAGAGTTTCTAAAAATCATAAGATACTAATTTCTAAAATACTTTCTGTCAATTATTTTGACAATATAAATTAAATGAATTAAAATTCATAAAACATAGTAATTATAAAATGTTCTGAAAATAACAGAAAATCTGAATATACTCAAAAGTATGCAAATGAAAATTGAATGTGTAATAAAAAATTTTTCATTTGTGAAAACACTCTCAACCCAGTTGACTTCACTTTCGAGGAACAGATGTTCCTGATTTTATACAATTTCAGACAAAAAATTTAGAAAAAAAGCTACCAACAAGCTTCTTCTTTCTTTAAGAAAGAAGGAAGGAAGGAAGGAAGGAAGGAAGGAGAGAGAGAGAGAGAAAGAAAGAAAGAAAGAAAGACAGACACATGATTTGTCCCAAGGACTAAAGTCTATGTTAAACCAAAAAAAAAAAAAAAAAGAAAGAAACACTCCACAAATCCTAGAATTAATAATTATTACAACAAAATTACATTATGTATACTTAATATATAAAAAACTATTGTTTTCCTCTATATCAACAATAAACAAAATATTTTATTTAAAATACAAAATGACAAGAGCAACAAAACACAAGAAATAAAAAACAAATTACTCAGGTGTCAATCAAACAAAATATATATATACAGAAAACAAAACTCTGAGAAAAGAAATAAAATAAATAGAATGAGAGGTATTCCATATTCATGGATTGGGAAATAGTGTTTGCCCATATCTTAGCTTGTTAGGGCTACTCTAAATACTTATACTCTGTGGCTTGTAAGCAACGGCAATTTATTTTTTACAGTCAGAAGACCGAGAAAGCCAAGATGAAGTGCGGCAAATTTGTTTTCTGACGAGGGCCTGCTTTCTGGCTCATAGATGGTGGCTTCATGCTGTTTCCCCACAGTGACAGGGGCAAGGCAGGTCTCTGAAGTCTCTTCCGTAAGAGCACTAATCTCATGCGTGAGGGTTCTACTCTCATAACCTCATCACAGTCAGAAAGCCTCACCGTTTACTGTTATTATCTTGTGGATTAGGATTTAAGCATATGCATTTGGGGAGACACAAACATTTAGACAACAGCAACCCATATGATAATGACACCCCTATGGAACTCAAAGGCAACGGTCATTTCAGATCACCCACTGAGCTCGCTCAGCACTCAGTTTCTAATTAGCTAGATTGAAAGGCCACAAGATGTCCCTGAGGAATTATGGGCGTCAGCTTTTGTTTCATAGACAGCTGAGACTACTTATTTTTTTTTTCCATTATTAGGATTTCCCAGGTGGGTGTGGTTGCACAATGTACTCTAGAGCATGAGTATTAGAAAGCAAAGTAAGACTAATTTTAATGGATGTACTTACGGAAGTATTTATTCAGGAGTCTAAAAATTATTACTGAAAAAAATTCACACTATCTGAGAAAAACTTGTGTTTCAAAATATGTTTTTAAAGTTTTACAATTTAATGATAAAAACAAAAATAAGCAGAAAAAATGGAACAGACACTTAATAAAATAAAATATATGACTGGCCAATAAACTGATTAAAATGTTTTAGCATCATTATCTTCAGGGACATGGATGGTAAGATGTCCCTATTGTGAGCTGACTAGAAAGAGTTAAACTGAAATATTGAAAATGCCAAATTATCATGAACAACTTCAATTCTCACACTTTCATGGCAGGACTGTAAAATTGTATAATCGCTTTAAAAAGAGGCTTGGCAGTTTCGTATAGAGTTTAACGAGACCTACCCACCCTATTATCTATAAGCCTTAAAATCTGCTTTCTTATTGTATGTAAGATGTACCTCAATTAAACAAAACACAGTGGGAGAGGCAAAAGGAAGAAGTCTCTCCAAAACATCTGGTCTAATTTTTCTTATAATTTAATTACATTATTTTAAACTCCCATTCTTATCAATGAAAACATACATGGAATAATGTACACAAGAAGTTTTTGCTTATTAATGAGTACACAGTAAATGTTAGCCTTGATTATTTAAAAAATTTGGTTCTAAAATAAAAATTTCTTATAAACATTTTTAATTCGCAAAATTTAAGCCTATATTATGCAAATTATACTTAACAGTAATAAGCTTGTTAATGAACATATACAGTATCAATAGCTTTGAATCTCCATTTACTTAAAATTCCTTAAAAAATAATAGTAATACATTCCTTGCAAATCTGATTTCTGAGTGAATTGTTTATTCCAGTTCTCCTAAGTGTGAAGGAAATAATGTTTGTAGAAGCTTTAATTATTTAAGTATTGCATAGTTTTCAAGCACAGAGATAATACCTTGAGTGCCACAGAGTTGAATTATAGAAGGATTTACTTTATTATTGCAGTAAAAATAATCTCATCTATTTATATGTGACTAAACCATTTATTCCAGCTTTTTCTATACAATGTTAAATATTTAAACAAAAAGGAAGAAAAGGGTTCTAAATATATAATTTCCATATACAAATGTCCTTTTGTCTCTAAATATTTTATGATCTTGTAAACTGTGAGAAAAATAATTTTCCATACATTGCTTTACACATTTTCGGTAACATGTATGATGGAATTGACGATTAACATCTTACAGGGAGGACCTGAGAGGATGTAGTTGCGTCTCATCTGTGTATTCAATACACAACATTTGAGCAAGTAATGCTATCAAGGTCTAAACTGTGCACAGTAAATATAGAGCAGGGCCCTGAAATGTTGATTCTTTAATAGATATCTTGTATACGTAACACAAGAAAGGAATCCTGCAAAAAATGTTAGAGTACCATGATATGGAATCAATAGCAAGGATAAGACAATGATAGTAAGGTGGGACATAGGAGAGATTCGTTAATTTTTGGGAGTAAGGAATTGGTGAAAGTAATCTCTATGGAAAAGAAGAACAGATAATTTATTTCAAACGAGGAAATATCATCTAATAACCACTCTTCATGCTAGGGGATATAGGGATAAAGAGTCCCCGAAATCAAGACATTTATATGACACTGATATGATAGACTGTGACTGCCCTGAGGACAAGGACACTTTTCTGCTTCTGCTTTTTCTCTGCAAGTAGCTCTTCAGTGCTGCTGTCATATTTCTAGTTTAAACTACCATTCTATTTTGCCATGATCACTGTAATTGACAGTAATTGGTCTTCTCCCTTGTTTTATGCTTCATTTTCTATTGATGCTGTTACAAATTGCCACAAACTTAGTAGTTTAATACAACAGCCACTTGTTATCTCATAATTCTGCAGGTCAGAAGTACAGGCCGACTTAACTGATTTCTTTGCTGAGTCTCAAAAGGCAGAAACTAAGTTGTCAGTCAAGCTGCACTCTTACCTGGAGGCTTTGGGGAAGAATCCACTTCAAATCTCATTGAGGTTGTTGGCATAATTAAGTTTGATGTGACTGTAGGAGTGACTGTTAGCTAGAGAAAGCCACTCTGAAATCTAGAGACTTACTTGTATTACTTGTATTCCCTCTGAAATGGTGCCTTCCTTTTGTACATTATTTTATTTTATTTTATTTTATTGAGACAGGATCTCACCTGTTGTCCACTGTTGTCCAGGCTGCAGTGTAGTGGCATGACCTCAGCTCACTGAAGCCTCTATTTACTGGGCTCAAGTGATCCTCCTGCCTCAGCCTCCCAAAGTGCTGGGATTATAGGCGTGAGCCACCACATCCAGCCGTCCCCTCCGTCTTAGCTGGATGAAGTCACTCAGTTCTACAGGCCTACTTGTATTCCTTCTGAAATGGTCCAATGGTCCCCTCCTTTTTTTTTTTTTTTTTTTTTTTAGACAAAGTCTCACTCTGTTGTCCAGGCTAGAGTGCAGTGGTGAGATTTCAGCTCACTGAAGCCTCTACCTACTGAGCTCAAGTAATCCTCCTGCCCCAGTGCGGGCCAACCTGCCTGGCAATTTTTTTTGTATTTTTGGTGGAGACAGGGTTTCCCCATGTTGCCCAGGCTGGTCTTGAACTCCTGGGCTCAAGTGATCCTCCTGCCTTGGCCTCCCAAAGTGATAGGATAACAGGTGTGAGCCACCACACCCAGCTGTCACCTCCACCTTTAATCCAACAAAGTCACCTAAATCCTTCACTAACTTTGCATCTCTGTGATTGCATTTTTGTGAGGAACCACAGAAAAATGTCTTTTTAAAGCACTCATGTGAATAAATTAGTTCCACCCGGATAGAAACTCTCCCTATTTTAATGAAAATATAGTAGTAAAATCAATTACAAGTAGAAAACCTGTTTTGCCATGTAAAAATATAATCATGGTACTAATGGCCAGAGGCAGAGTTCATGGGGAACTATCTAGAATTCTGCTTTACCATTCCTCTCATATTCTTTTCTCTCTCTTACACTATTTACTATTTACACAGCCAATATTGTAACTTTATAACATGAAACACACACGACTCTCCCACTTTAAATCCATTGGACTCGTTTTCAATTTATTGTCTTTTGGCTCTAAAACCATTATTCTTTTTCTCTAATCACTAACAAAAATTAATCTGATAAATTTAGGCTTGTTGCTGGTACACATTGTACACTTTGTCAGATGACAACCTTCCCAAGTTCAGGTTTGATCATCTATATAAATTTATGCAACGTGGTCATTTTGTGACATAAATGAGTTTCTCTCTAAGTATACACACACATACTTACATATGCATACATACACACACACACATACATATATATAAATTACCAAAGGCCGTGACTTAAAGTACACATTTAATAAAGATACATCCAAATCATCCTATCCTATGCCCCATTTGCTTGTCTCCTTAGAACAGATAATGCTGGCTGCTTATCTTCCTTATATTTTGCTCAGCTGTCTTTATAGGATGACCTGTCTTGATAGCAGGTATGACACTAGAAAACAGCAGATATTCATTGCAGCAAACACAGGGATCCCTCTCTGAAGCACTCTTCTAAGCTCCAAGAAAAACGCAAAGATAACACCAACTGTAGACTGTGTCCTTCAAGAGTTTGGGCTCCGATGTTAGAAAAGCAATTAGAAATGTCACGAAATAGAATTGACATCCCTGCTATAAACAGAACTCAGGTTAAGTTTCAGGCATTGGGTATGTCTGTCTCCAAAAGGCGACTTCTCGGATTTGGCCATTTATTTAATTTTGAATTGTGGTGGAAGAAATTTTCTGAAATGAGATTTATTAGACATGTAATAGAATAAGGGAAGTAGTATGAATATGCCCTACTGTTTCCAAAAAGAAAGTTGATACATGGCCTTAAACCACCATTGTAGATAGTCATTGGAAAGCGATGATTCTAATTCATTAAACATGTTTTTCATAATTGCGATTTAGTTAACGACTGCAGTCAAGTAAAACGCTATCATAAGATACTTTATGTTAGATGCTTATTTAAAACATATGTTTTAGACTAAGCAATTATAAAATACACTATTCCTTACTTAAACTTAGATAAATAGATTCAAAGTAATTCACTTTTACATAATTAACAAACATTATTACATTAGTAAGCCTATACTCTAAGGTCAAGTTCATAAAAAGAAGGAACAAAAATTGTTGTGTTCAGCTTCCCAGCTGTTATTTATACTTCCAGATTTTGGTCATCGTATGCAACATAAAATAGGACAAACTCCCTTGTGATTGATAAATTTGAGCTGAGTAAAAGAATGAAACTTATTCACAACAATAGCTCTTAGGAGAGATGCTAAATAGCAGCATGTGATCCTGAGACTTAGTCTCTAGATATTTACTTCTCTGAAATGAACAGAAAGAAGAACAGAAAGATGAACAGGAAAGAAGTTTCTGTTCATCTTTAAACTTAAACTTGAGGGATAAAAATGTGATCAAGCTTGGCCCATACATGTAATTATTTGGAAGGCAAAATTTGATCACAGTTTCACTTTACTTTATATCTATCTAAGTGACAAGTAGACTGTTAACCCTCTGCCTATCCCACTTGGTCCATTGAACATGATTGCCATATTAGTTACTACCTTAAAGAAAAAGGGGTAATATAACAGTGGTTAAATATTTTGAAGCCTTCAGAGGATGATTATAATCTGTAGCAAATTTCTCTTGTGATAATGTGTAGTAAAATTGAAAGAGAACCAACCTTCCCTGTCTGCTAAGGTCACTATGTACTTTTTGTGTTTTCCTAGGATCTCAGTGTAGCCCTGTTTTCTCAATGACCATTACATTACGATTGCATCATTATGTATTTATATTGCCTAGTAAATTATAAGTCCAAGAACGATGTTTTATTTACATATATAATTTCAGCATCTTATAGTGCATTGCTGGAATTTTAGCAGGTGCTGAATAAATGTTTATTGAATGAATCACTGAATGAAGCATGCGGTCTTCTGATTTGGAAATTAAATTGCAAATCATTTAAATTGGTTGTGTCTGACTTTCAGCATCTATTAAAGAAGGTAGTTAAATAAGTAAACTATAGTATAAAGTATCTAGAGTGAGATAATTTAATCAAGAACATAATTTTATTAGTTCTCTGGCCTTAAATTCTCCATGTCTGCATTTTATTTATTCATATATCTAGTCTATTGCATTCTGAACTTTCCTATATTATGTCACATAATCAAAAGATGGTGTCTGAATTTTCAGTATTGGAGATTTTCCTGAAGTAGGATCTATGATTCAGAAAAACTAAAATGATTCAGGGTATTTTGACGAGGAATGTATTAGGCTGATTGGGAATTTCTGTTGTTTTTATTGAAAGCTTTATAGAGAATTGTTAGGGTTTTCTTCTATGTTGTTTATCAGGGTTGACAAGTTTAGAATGGATACAGTAACTTAGGGGAGAATTCCTTCCAGAAATAAAGATTGCATTTCGCTGAAGAAACCACTGTCTTGAGTTCTTGGGAACTTGAAAGTCACTTGGTGATCACATCACTTTCATGTTTAAATTATTATTATTATTATAACTATTGATGAGAGTATAACAAATGGTAATATAATACCTTAGTCAGTATCCTTGTACTGTATGACCTAAATAGCTCCTTCACTTTTCTGCCTCCAGATTTACCTCAATTAAAGTGATGCTCAATATTACTATTAGACAAATTTTAGCAGTTACTTTCTTACGAAACCTCAGTGGCTTTCTATTACCTAAAAGATTGATTCAAAACATCTCTGCTGATTTTTAACACCTTCTGGATCTAATCCTGTTCAATCAACACGATTGCTGATTTCCCACAAAATGCCAGTACACACCATATGCTTGAGCAAGCTTAATTATTGTTATCTTAAGTCTTCCCTCAAGTCTTCAATTAAACTCTTTAGTTCCTTAAGTATTCTTTTTTTTCTCCCTTCTACATACTGAACTTTCACCAAGCCCGTTTAATTAGCCTGCTCAACTTACAGTCTTCATTTAAATAGACTCAGGCAGACATACAGGCACATGCAAATTAAAAAGAATGAAAGCCCTAAAGATCTTTTAGCATTTTTTTCTATTTGGGGTAAATGGTGATCAAAATTTTAAATAGTAATATGTTGGTATCAATGACTTTATTGTCATCATGATAATCATCAGAGCCAACATTTATTTTGCGCTCTTCATGTATCAGAGTTCTGATGCCTTACACGGATACTATCTTACTTAATCTTCCTACCTTGTCTATGAGAAAAATAATATTACTATATTTACTTTGTAGACACAAAATATAAGGATGCGAGAAGGTTGGTTTTTTGCTCAGGGACACACAGCCAGTAAGGAATACACAAGGCTTCAAATTAAAGAATAATTGTACTCTACTGCCTAGCTTTATAGAATCAAGTGCATAGGCACATTTTATTAATAAAAAATAAAACTGAGGTATTCTGAGGATATCCTGGACAGTAAGCTACCCTTGTTGGTATGTGTTGCTAGATGAAAATGAAAAAGCATCAAACTGGTAGTTCTCCTTCTTTTGGTTGGGACACAATGACCACTTTATATTGTTTTATAAAAATGAGTTATTCTGCACTACCTTTTAAATTTATCTAAGTTTATGGTGTTATCATTGTTACTGCCTTTTAAATTTTCTCCTGTGAGTTTCATTAGTCTTTTAATGTGACTCAGCTATTAAGCCAGGATTTGTTTTTGGTTAATTCTACATTCAAATGCAATCAAACTTATTATTATCCCAAGACACATTTCTAAGAAATATGCTTTTGGAAAAAAAAAGGATTCATGAGATTTTGAGATAGATCAGCTTTGAATTCCATTTAAAGGTTTAGTAGAGAGAAGCTGCATTTTATGGTGGGAAGAACTCAAGACATAGAATTGATTAATGTGAACTTAAATCCTATATGTATACTAATGTGAACTTAAATCCTATCAGGTCATTTGTGGAAATTTACCTTACCTCTTTGATTTTCTTTTACCTCATCTACAAACTGTAGATAATAATATACCATATAAGACTTTCAATTGCTAAAAGAAGGTTCAGGCATGTAGTAACAATAAGTGATAGCTCTTATTATTATTATTATTGCTATTGTTCTTATTAAAATTATTGTCATTTCTGAAATTCCCAGAGGCATCACTTTAACAAGCTAGACTTATTCTGTTTATGTACCTTGTAAACACACCTGCAGCATGTATTGAAAGGATCCAATGAATGAGACCTGATACCTTGAAAATTTATAACGTTAATAATTATCATCTTGTCCATGAAACATATTTTTATGGCAAAATCAGACTCCCCAAGAGAATGTCATCCCTAATTGTTGATTTGATTAGTTTTGCAATTTTCATTTGGATCTAATTTAAAAATATATTTCAAATATGGTTTCATTTGGATAGTTAGTCTTTTAACTTATGACCATTTATCTCTTTTGTTCTTTGCTTTTTTTGGAAACTGCCTTACTCCATCGCCCGCGCTAGAGTGCAGTGATGCTATCATGACTCACTGCAGCCTTGAGCTCCTAAGCTCAAGGGATCCTCTCACCTAAGCTGCCAGAGTAGCTGGGACCAGGCTATTTTTAAATGTTTATTTTTTATAGAGATGGAGTCTCACTATATTGTCCAGGTGGGTCTGCAACTTCTGGTCTCAAATGATCCTTCTGCCTTGGCCTCCCAGTGTTGGAATTACAGGTGTGAGCCATCACACCTGGCCCACACTTACCTCTTCATTTGTGCTGTAGTTATCTCAGTAACCTATTAGCAACATTTTGCCTCCTTCACAGAAGAATTGTCTCTCTCTATTGTCAACCATAACTTCCTCATAGGAGCTGCTTTGTTCATGCTGGAGTCACTTTCCTTTGAGGTAAATTTTATGGGTACCTGATCAACTTCTAAGCCAATCAATCTCTTCCCTGGGTATACTGAAGCAGTGTCTGGGCAGGTGTCAAAACTATCTGTCTGTCTGTCTATCTATCTATGTATTTCCCTTGCAAAGGAGGTTAGTCTACAAAAAGAGAAAGTCTAGCACGGAAACATAGAAAGGAGAAAATTCTGATGACTTTTCAGTTCCTCAGAGCATTATTCTTTTAAGTTGAAATGACATGTTGGCCTTCCTGGACTTTTGCTATTGAACTCTGTCTCAGATTCTGTAATAATTCTCAGTATTCTGATTCTATAGGGGTCTTTTTCTCTCATTTTAAGGGAGGAGACCACCCCTCATATTGTCTTATGACCAGTTTCTGCCTCCAAAGAAAGAAAAAGTAAAAACTAAAGGGCAGAAATGAAATCCACAAGCAGACAGACCGGCGCCACACCATGGGCCTGGTAGTTAAAGATCGACCGTGACCTAATCGGTTATGTTATCTATAGATTACAGACATTGTATAGAAAAGTACTGTGAAAATCCCTATCCTGTTTTGTTCTGATCTAATTACCAGTGCATGCAGCCCCCAGTATCTTTCCCCCTGCTTGCTCAATCTATCATGACCCTCTCAGATGCACCCCCTTAGAGTTGTGAGCCCTTAAAAGGGACAGGAATTGCTCACTCGGGGAGCTCAGCTCTTGAGACAGGAGGCTTACCAATGCTCCCGGCCAAATAAACCCCTTCCTTCTTTCACTCGGTGTCTGAGGAGTTTTGTCTGCAACTAGTCCTGCTACATTTCTTGGTTCCCTGACCAGGAAGCAAGGTGATTGGTGGATGGTCGAGGCAGCTCCTTAGGTGACTTAAGCCTGCCCTGTGGAACATCCCTGCAGGAGACTCCGAGCAGCCCGAGCGACATGGATCATGAGTGCTCCCGGGCAGGCATTTGTCCCAGTGGGATGCCTCACCAGAGCAGTGTGTGGCAGACCCCCATGGAGGATCAATGCAGTGGCTGAACACCGGTAAGGAACAGACACTTGGAGACTGGACGTCTAAAACTTGGTAAGACTAGTCTTTGAAACTTGCCCACTCCGTTTGAGTGGAAGTGTGGCCTGATCACCCATGGCATGCCTTTTTCGGCAGTTTGGTTTTGGTTTTGGTTTTGACTTGGTTTGAATTGCTTGACAGGGTTGGTCTTGGGAACTTGCCTACCCCTTTTGACTGGAAGCGTGGCCTGATCACCCACAGCTTGCCTGTACCAACACTTTGGTTTTTGTTTTTGACTTGACTTGCATTGTTTGATACTTTAGTTTTGGTTTTGACCTGACTTGGATTTCTGGATACTCTGATTTTGGTTTTGATTTTGGTATCGTGCAAACTGCAAAAGTGTGTGTGTGCCCTTTTTACCCATTCTGTGTTTTGTGAGGTGCATGTGGTGTGAGCGTGGTGTTTTGTCTTGAAGAAACATAGGTCAGGCACAAATAAGCCCACCCTCCTAGGAACTAGGTTGAAAAATTTCAAAAAGAATTTAAGGGACACTGTGGAGTACTATGACACCAGGAAAACTTAAAACTTTGTGTAAGATAGACTGGTCAGCATTAGAGGTAGGTTGGTCATTAGAAGGAAGCTTGGACAGGTCCCTTGTTTCAAAGGTATGGCACATGGTAACCTGTAAGCCAGGGAACCCAGACCAGTTCCCATACATAGACACTTGGTTACAGCTGGTTTTAGACTCCCCACCACCGACACACAGTGATTGAGAGAACAGCAGCGTAAGCAACTGGCAGAGGCAAGGAAAGACCAGCAGAGAGAGAGAAAGGAAAGAGACAGAGAGAGTGAGAGAGAGAGAGAGAGAGGCAGAGAGAGAGGAAGTGACAGAGGCAAAAGGAAAGTCAAAGAGAGAGAGATAAAGTCAAAGAGAAAAAAAGAAAGAGAGAGATATACAAGTAGTTAAGAAAAAAAAAGTGTACCCTATTCCTTTAAAAGCCAAGGTAAATTTAAAACCTATAATTGATAATTGAAGGTATTCTTCGTAACCCTATAACACTCCAATACCACTTTGTTGTCAGTGTAAACAAGGGCGTATCCTGAAAGCACTGAGGCCTTCCTATCAAAAATCCTTAGCCCAGTAACCAGCGGATGGCCAAACTGCATTCAATCTGTAGCAGCAACTACTTTACTAACAAAAAAACAAACAAAATAAAGTAAAAAAAAAAATAACTTTTAGAGGAAACCTCATTGTGAGCACGCCTCGCCAGTTCAGAAGTATCCTAAGGAAAATTAAAAAAAAAAAAGAAATAAAGGAGGGGCGGAATTTATATAAAAGCAGTATTATATGGTAAATTCTTGTCCTGAAATAAATTAACCGGTTGTTTAAAGAATGAAATATTTGTAATAAGTCAGAAAGTTGAGGCATGTAGAAGAATTGTCTGTGAAAGTCATAAAAAAAACTGTTATAAAAAAAGAATTTATACAAAAAATGTTGTAAAATTTAAAATTAACTAGGCCTACTGAATGTAAAACTATTGAAAAAAGATAGTTTATGTGTAAGGTGTATAAGAAAAGTAAAATATACCTTTGGCAAAAGGATTATAAGGTGGCCTAAGAATATACATTTTTACCTACATTAAAAAGTTTTAAAAATTATTGTTTTGAAGGTTTAAGCAAGTTTTAAAATGTTAATTGTAAAGAAAATTCCGTGTATAAATATATTAGCTAAAATTAAAGTAGTGTCATCCAGTTTTTCTGTGAACTGGACATTAAGGTAAAAGCATAACAGGTTTTTCTTAAAGCACCTGCTCCTTAACAAAAATTATAAAAGGTTAAAAAGAGTCTATAAAATCTTACCTTATGGTCAAACATTAAAAATTAGATAAATATGTCTATAAGGTTTTATTAAAATTAGGTTTAACATTAATAACATACTAATATAAAGATAAAATTTAGCTTATCTGGTATAAAAATCATATGAGAAGCATTGTTAAGTGTAAAATGGTATTTGGCTTTCTTTAGTTTAAAAACTAATGAAAATAGGTGCTAAAGGAAATTTCTCAGTAAAAAGGCACTAAGGACTATAAAGTCCACTGCCAAGGTTCCCACATTTAAAACAAAAGGTCAATTTCTTAAAAATTATATACTTGGTTTATCTTCTGCTTTCCTTTCTAGCAAAAAAAAAAAAAAAAAAAAAAAAAAAAAAACTAAACCAAAAGTCTTTTAGCACATGTATTACCCCTAGAATTTCCGGTAAACCAGCACCAGCCTAAAGATCACGTTCTCATCAAAAGGTGGAAAGAAGAAAAACTCGAGTCAGCCTGGGCAGGACCATACCTTGTGCTGCTAACCACTGAGACTGCCATTCATATAGAAAAAAAAAAGGATGGACTCATCACATCCGAATCAAGAAAGCACCACCCCCTTCAGAGTCATGGGCCGTAGTCCCAGGGAAAAACCCTACCAAACTGAAGCTAAGAAAAATTTAACTCTTTTCATATATTCTATTACTCTTTCTTCTTTCCTCATTCTATTGCTGACCATCTAGTTATTAACGTAACCAAGTCAATTTCACCTCAAACCGTTGCATTTAATGCTTGCCTGTTATACCCTGTGAAGACTTGCCAAGTCAAAGACAGTTTTCTACTTCAGAAAAGTATTTCTCTCCCTCCTGACTCTCCTCAGACTAGTCATTAGTAAACTAGGACCATTTAATCTGGGGAGATTTTGATAAAGACTCCAGTGCCAAACAGAAGTCTTGCCCAACCCCCCGATGTAGAGCTTTCATGCCACAGTTGGTCCAACATTCTGTGGACCACAAAAGAGCAAGGATAGACTGCCCCAACTGGTTTTTGTAATTTCCTAAAACCATACATTCATTTTACTAGAGGATCATAGAAGTTAAAGACTTAAAACAAGCTTTAGAAATTAAGACAGGACACCAAGATGCAAATGCCTCATTAAAATGGATCAAATATTCCATCCGCACATTAAACAAAAGCAATTGTTATGCTTGTGTGCATGGCAGGCCTGAGGCCCAGATTGTCCTCCTTCCACTAAGGTGGCCTTCCAGTCCATCAGGCGTAGGCTGCATGGTAGCTCTATTCCAGGATTCCACAGTCTGGAATAATAAGTCATGCCAAGCTCTCTCTGCTGTATCCCAAAGTCAGGCACCCTGCAAGTCAGCCCTCGAGAGCCATCCAGCTTCCCTCTCCCAACACTAAGTTCACTTCTTGTATCTCTTGACAGGGAGGAAACAGCATTCCTTGGAGACCTGAAAGGATGCAGTGAGCTTAAGAATCTTCAAGAGTTTATCAGTCACTCAGTCCTTGTTCATCCCTGAGCAGATGTGTGGTGGCATTGTGGTGGACCTTCACTGGGCCCTCTGTTGAATAACTGAAGTGGCACTTGTACTTTAGTCCAATTGGCTATCCCTTTCACCCTGGCATTTCATCAACCAGAAGGAAAAGAATAAGACATAGTAAAGTGCGAGAAGCCCGTTATGGGTCTTTCAACTCTCATGTCTATTTAGATGCAATTGGAGTCCCACGAGGAATACCAGATCAATTTAAAGCTTGAAATCAAATAGCTGCAGGATTTCAGTCAATATTTTAGTAGATGACAGTTAATAAAAACGTAGATTAGATAAACTACATCTATTACAACCAACAGCAACGAGCTTTTCATGAGTTAAAAGAAAAACTCATCTTGGTCCCAGCCCTGATGCTACCTGATCTGACAAAACTCTTTACATTCTATGTGTCAGAAAGAGAAAAAATGGCGTTGGAGTTTTAACGCAGACTGTGGGAACCTGGCCAAGGCCAGTGGCCTATCTTTCAAAACAACTAGACAGGATTTCCAAAGGCTGGCCCCCAGGCCTAAAGGCCCTAGCAGCCATGGCCCTGTTAGCACAAGAAGCAGATAAACCAACCCTTAGGCAAAATCTGAATATAAAGGCCCCCCTTGCTGTGGTAACTTTAATGAATACCAAAGGACATCATTGGTTAACAAATGCTAGATTAACCAAGTACCAAAGCTTGCTATGTGAAGATCCCCACATAACCATTGAAGTTTGCAACACCCTAAACCCCACCACCTTGCTCCTGGTATCAGAAAGCCCAGCTGAACATAACTGTGTAGAGGTGTTGGACTCAGTTTATTCTAGCAGGCTCAACCTCCGAGACCATCCGTAAACATCAGTAGAATGTGAGTGGTACGTGGACGGGAGCAGCTTCTCCAACCCCTGCAAAGTGACTCTGAAGAAGATGACAAGCCCTGCTCCAGTCACACCCGGAAGCTGACTGGTCCATGCACGGCCGAAGCATGAGAAAACTCAGCGCGGGACTCATTTTCCTTAAAATTTGGACTTTTACAGTAAGGACTTCAACTAACCTTCCTCAGACTGAGGACTGCTCCCAGTGTATACATCAAGTCACTGAGGTAGGACAAAAGGTTGCTACGGTCCTATCATTTTATGGTTATTATAAGTGTACTGGAACTCTAAAAAGAACTTGTTTGTATAATGCTATTCTATACAAGGTATGTAGCCTAGGAAATGACCAACCTGATGTGTGTTATGACCCATCTGAGCCTCCCATGACCACAGTTTTTAAAATAAGATTAAGGACTGAGGACTGGTTGGGGCTCATAAACGATACGAGTAAAGTGTTAGCCAAAACAGAAGAAAAAGGGGTGCCCAAACAAGTCACCTTAAAATGTGATGCCTGTGCTGTCATTAGTAGTAATAAGTTAGGAATAAGGTGTGGTTCTCTTGATTAAAAAAGAGACTATATGGCAGAAAATAAGTACATCTGTCATAAATGAGGACTGTATGGAAATAAATGCCACTGCTGGTCTCGTGTCATTTAGGCCACTTAAGTGAAAAAAAAAAAAATGAAAAAGATCCAGTCCACCCTCAGAAAGGAAAAAATGGCCCTTCCTGTACTAAGGGGCAATGTAACCCCTTAGAGCTAGTAATAGCCAATCCCCTTGATCCTCGCTGAAAAAAAAAAAAAGAGTGTGTGACCTTAGGAATCGATGGGGCCAGACTGGATCCTCGAGTAAATATCTTGGTTTGGGGAGAAGTTTACAAAAGCTCTCCTGAGCCAGTGTTTCAAACTTTCTATGATGAACTAAATGTACCAGTACCAGAAATTCCAGGAAAAACAAGAAATTTGGTTTTGCAGTTAGCCGAGCATGTAGCCCAGTCTCTCAATGTCACTTTGTTATATATGTAACATGAAGGAATTGTAGTAGGAGATCAAAGGCCATGGGAAGCCCAAGAATTATTATGTACGGACCCATTTCCTGATGAATTCTCAGCTCAAAAGAATCACCCTGATAATTTCTGGGTCCTAAAAGCCTCAATTATTGGACAATATTGCATAGCTAGAGAAGGAAAAGAATTCACTCACCCCATAGGACAACTTGGTTGTCTGAGACAGAAACTGTATAATGGTACCACAAAAACAGTCACTTAGTAGAGTTCAAATCACACAGAGAGAAATCCATTTAGTAAATTCCCAAAGTTGCAAACTGACTCTGGGTGCACCCACCCAGAGTCCCACCGGGACTGGACAGCCCCCACTGGGTTATACTGGATATGTGGACATAGAGCTTATGCCAAATTACCTGACCAGTGGGCAGGTAATTGTGTTATTGGCACCATTAAACCATCTTTCTTCCCACTTCCCCTTTAAAACAGGTGAACTCCTAGGCTTCCCTGTCTACGCTTCCAGGGAAAAGAGAATCATAGCTATAGAAAATTGAAAACAATAATAAATGGTGACCTGAGAAAATCATACAATATTATGGGGCTGCTCCTTGGGCACAAGACGGCTCATGGGGATACCGGACCCCATTTACATGATCAACAGAATCATACGGTTACAAGCTGTCTTAAAAATAATCACTAATAAAACCAGCAAAGACTTGACTATTCTGGCCCGGCAAGAAACCCAGATGAGAAATGCTATCTATCAAAATAGATGAGCTCTCGACTACTTGCTAGCAGCTGAAGCAGAGGTCTGTAGGAAATTTTACCTTACTAATTGCTGCCTACACATAGATAATCAAAGGCAAGTAGTTGAAGACTTAGTTAGAGATATGACAAAACTGGCACATGTGCCTGTGCAAATGTGGCATGGATTTGATCCTGGGGCCATGTTTGGAAAATGGTTCCCAGAGCTAGGAGGATTTAAAACTCTTACAATAAGAGTTATAATAGTAATAGGAACCTGCTTACTGCTCCCTTGTTTGCTACATGTACTTCTTCAAATGATAAAAAGCATCGTTGCCACCTTAGTTCCCCAAAATGCTTCAGCACAGTGTACTATATGAATCACTATTGATCTGTCTTGCAAGAAGACATAGGTAGTAAAAATAAAAGTGAAAACTCCCACCCCTCATATTGTCTTATGCCCACTTTCTGCCTCCAAAGAAAGAAAAAATAAAAACTAAAAGGCAGAAATGAAATCCACAAGCAGACCACCTGGTGCCACACCCTGGGCCTGGTAGTTAAAGATCGACCCCTGACCTAATCAGTTATGTTATCTATAGATTACAGACACTGTATAGAAAAACACTGTGAAAATCCCTATCTTGTTTTGTTCCAATCTAATTACCGGTGCATGCGGCCCCCAGCCGTGTGCCCCCTGCTTGCTTAATCGATCATGACCCTCTCACGCACACCCTCTTAGAGCTGTGAGTCCTTAAAAGGAACAGGATTTGCTCACTGGGGGAACTCGGCTCTTAAGACAGGAGTCTTGCAGAAGCCCCCGGCCGAATAAACTCCCTCCTTCTTTAATTTGGTGTCTGAGGAGTTTTGTCTGTGGCTCATCTGCTACAATTTTAAACTTTATTTTTGTTTTAGTCTGATTGAATTGATTTTTTTTAATTTTTTTTTTTTACCTGAAATAGTCCTGCTTTAAAATGTATGCTTAAATAGAGCACTATGTTTTTTGTTTCATCATGCCCTAGGTATTAAATGTTTAATAAAAGATAGTTAAATTGAAGTTTATCAAATTGATTGGATTGAAGATTATTGGACTGACTGAAGTTGCAGGGACTGAGGAAAAAGAAGACCCCCACAGTTTCGATTTATTAATTTCTTTTATTTCCAAAATAACCTTAACAGAAAAGGAAATTACAAGCCTGTACAGAAAGATACTTGGCTATTTTTACTGGATTGTATTGCTATAGCTCAGCAATAAAAAGCAGTCTTTCAATCTATTAGGGAAAATATATATATAAAAGACCTGTTAGAACCCAAGCAGTTATACAAAACAGAAATTGCCTTGGCCCAGTCTACAGAAATCCTGTTGTTTTTATTGGAAATGGTTTCTCTTTTAGTAAGTGGTTTTTTTTTTTTTTTTTTTTTTTTTTTTTTTTTTTTTTTTTCAGTTGCCCAGCCTGAAACTGTAGCTACAGACCCTTGGTTGAGAAAATGGTCACATGGAGACACTGCCAAGGAATCTTGCCTAAAAGGGAATTCTGGTGAGGAAAGCATGAATATCTAGCAGTGGGATTGTTTATATAAAAATCCATGTTCACTGCTTTATAGTGTTAGTGGTTGAAAGCTTTTCTTCCAGTGAAAATCCATCCACTCTGAGCCTAGTATCTTTCTTTCTCTTTTACAATGTCACTGCTAGAAAAAAGAAACAAATCCAGAATGTTGGCTTCTTTTCAGATATATTCTGGTGAGCTACTCTACTCAGTGAACTAGTTTCAATGGTAACCCACCCCTGGACCATGAATGGCAATTCAGCAACTGATCACTTTGAATTATTCATGAAACAGTCAACCTTGACATTCTGAACATTGTGTTTGAGGATAGAAGAACTTGAACAAGAGACCCACAATGGTCATTATTAAGAAGCAATAACTGCTATTCAGATGATTACTAGCACCCAGAAGGAGTAATCAAGTCTAAAATGGAACTATTTTACATTTGAAAGAGTTCCATACAAATGTCTTCATGAAATATAACTACTTTAGGTGGTCTTTATTTTCCATCCTTTTCAATTTATTAGGTATTTTACGCAGATTTTCTTATCATATTACCTTCCAGGCAGATCTTTGAGCTGCAGTCACAGATGTATTTTGGAAGTAGTATATTGAATGAGGGATGTGTAAACAATTAACTCCTAATTGTCCTACAAGGACATTTATGACTTTTTTCTCCATGTACTTTATTCATAGAGTTTCAAATAAAAGGGAGAAATGAGAGAGGGCTGCTACATGAAGGAGAGCAGTATTCCTAGAAAAAAAAAATCTCTAAATTGCTGAGTTAGAGACATTTCAGCAGATTACTAAGGACATCTGGGCTCAGCAGCATACACGTCTTGATAACACTGGATTGCATGAATTATAATCTTAATGACTGTGGCTTGAATTAAGCCCACACACAATCTCTTACAAATTTCAAGGTCCCCTCATAATTTACTCATATAACCATTTCGGTATATGATGACTTTGATTAGATGCCAGGTTGTATCAACTAGGATACTCCAGGGGCCAAAGGGTTAAATTAGCTATGTAAATTTAACCTAGATTATGGTCAAATTTAGGTACTCAATCAAATCTACTACATTTCTACTGTTGTCTGAAAAACAATAAGCTTAATTCCTTGAGGCAGCTCTGGTGCATGTTTAATGCAGCTCTAGAATGTGTTTTTAAAAACTATAAAAATCTGTGCTTTGGATTTAATGGTTTTATACTAGAATACAAGGCAAGCCTTATGAAAACGGTATACATGACCATTGTTAAAGATACCTGATTAGCTTAATGTTCACATTCATCAAGGCCAATGATAATACTGTGAAATCAAACTAAGTATGATCTGAGAAGGACTTCGTACTTCAATATTTGAGTCCTTGTGGATGAACTGTAACTTAGCTTAATAGGCAGATGAGAGTGAAAACCTAATTTAGGAGGATGTGCTGTAACAATAGCTGCATCTTGCCCCATCCCAGCAGTCATACTTCAACCAGTCACCTACTGCTAAGTATTCAAACGCTGTTCAAATAAGGCAAATGCCAACCTGTAACCACTCCAGCTGTTTCTGCACCTCACTGTCAATTTCTACACGTCACTTCCATTTTTATGTCTGTAAATTTGTTCTGACCACAAGATATCCCCGGATTCTCTCAGAATCTGCTGTGATTCTAGGGGCTGCCCAGTTTACTAACTGCTCATTGCTCAATTAAACTTATTTAAATTTAGTTTGCCTGGAGCTTTTCTTTCAACAGAATGGATTAATTTAATGCACATATCAGGCATGGCGTCTATTACCATGATTATCTTACAGTCTTTGATTCTGGGAGATTTCAAAAAATTTCTGAAGATCACCACCACTTAGGAGATATTTGTGATTTTCTACCACTAAAAATAATTTTCCTTTAATTTATGTTTCAAGGTTTTATTAAACATATATACTAGAATTGGGAGCACTTTAAGCAGTTATCAATCAGATAGTTTAATTAAAATTGTTCCAGAACTTTCAATAAAAACGAATGTTTATTGTGGAAACCATGGAAAAATCTTAATGAGAAAGAAAAAGAAAATTTCAATTAGAGAGAAAACAGTCAAAATAAAGATGGAAGAGTTTAGAAAAATGTCCTAAATCACAATTGCTCCTCCTTTAACACGACACAGAAGTGCTTATAAGTCTATTGGGTTTGCTTTTCTATTTTATTTTAAATAGTAGATTTGTAATGGTTTCATTCTTTTGTTTTTTTGAGACAGGGTCTCACTCTGTCTCCCAGGCTGGAGTGCAGTGGTGCGATCTCGGCTTACCGCAACCTCTGCCTCCTGGATTCAAGAGATTCTTCTGCCTCAGCCTCCTGAGTAGTTGGGAGTACAGGTATGTGCCACCACACTGGGCTTGTTTATTTCTATTTTTAGTAAAGATGAGGTTTCACTGTATTGGAAATGTTGGTCTCGAATTCCTGGCCTCAAGTGATCCACCCGCCTTGGTCTCCTAAAGTGCTGGGATTACAGGCGTGAGCCACCACGCCTGGCCAATAGTAGGTTTATAATGGTGAAAATAAATGAGAAAGAACACCTCATTGGTAAAAAGGAAGCACAATAATGTGTTACTCCCCTAGAGATAGGAAACTGAGAACATAATCTTTTACTCATTGACTTACTCTGGCCTAAAAGACTATCCTTGGTCTGCATGTCACTTCACTCTACAGAGATCATCTCCCACTACTCTTTCCTTATTCATTTTCCAGCCACATTTTCCATCTTTCACTCCTTCTAGAATGTGTTCTAGAATGATTCTCACTTATAGGCCTGTTATAGGAGTTACTTTGACCATCTGTTGCAAAAATTGTAACCCCATCATTAAGGCTAATCCTTTTCAGCAGTCAGGTATCAAATCAAGTATCATTTCCTTGGAGACATCTTTCTTTGACTACTTTGGTTAAAAAACAACTCCAATTCTTTATTTTCAAATGACTTATTTTATATCTTTAGAAATGGTACCATTCCTTTGAAATTAATGACTGATTTATATAAAGAAGGTAAACATCACAAATATATGAACATTGCCTTGTCTGCTAATATATTTCTAGTATCTAGAAATGTGGCTGACAAATATCAAGGACTCAATAAATGTTTGATGATGGAGACATGATTATATTCAGATCCATGACTCTATGATTAGATGTTGAAAAATTTTGGAAGTGTTTGTTGTGGTTAGCATTAACTGTTTACCTTGGTATATTTATTTAATCATTACTTATTCTTAAAATGTTTCCCTGAACTAATTCAGTGGTGTAAACAGAACTGCATTCTCTATGCTGTGGAGAGCCATAGAAATATTTTAATAAAGTAATGTACTAGTTTTTCATATATGTATGTACATACACACATATATGTGTGTGTGTATGTGTGTTTGTGCTGTGTGTGTGTATGTGCTTCTTAGTAGATAATTCTGATATCTGAAAAGAGAATGAGTTTAAAGCAGAAAAGTCCAGTCACTGTGGTAGTTTCAGTGACAGATGATAAAAGTAGGAAGTGAACAGATCTCAGATATTCTTTAGAGGTAAAGCTTTCAGGACTTGCGAAATGATACAAGAGATTTTATGGATGGCTCTTAGGATTTGGATGACGGCCGTTATTGGTGTCACAAATTGATTAAATGAATGCAAGTAGTATGTATGAATTTAGTCTTCGACAAGTTGAGTTTAGGCCCTTTGGAACATCCATATGGAGATGTCCACCAGGCAGTTGGAAACAGTTGTTTGAAGTTCAGAAGAATTGCCTTTATGAGAAGATGTATATTTGGAAGTAATTAGTTACTGTGAGAATATAATGAACAGAGAAAGAAGAATGCACAGAGACAGAGAAGGGAAGTGAACAGAGATATTAGAAAAAACAATGCGAGTAATTTCCAAAAAGATGGCTTTATTAATATTATCAAATGTAGTAAGTAAAAGTGAAGTGTGATTAAGAGTGAAAAACTATTAGAATATATAAACATGCAGTTCCTAGTTGTATGTTTATACAGAATCGAGAATTTACTACAAAATATACTAGTGTGAGGTGTTTTACAGAATACTCTTTTCCTAGACTCTTAAAAACAAATCCTTCTGTGTTTTTTCATTTCCCATACAAAGTATAAAAACTTAGAATGGGTGTTCTGAAGTTATTCTGTTCCATGTTCCTCTTCTTAGCTCAAAGTGATTAACAGATATTACTGTAACTAATGAGAACACATTGTGCAGGTGGGAGAATATTAGATAGAAATAGAACATGAATTAATGAAATCTGAAAACACTGATGGATGTTCATCAGTTGCTAGGGAAACTTTAGTTTCAGTACTCATGCCAATGAAACAGGAATGCTGTCTATGCACAAGGCAGCTAAGATCTATCTCAGAAATGGAAATGTTGTGCCTGGGAAATGATGATCAACAGGATAAGGCTGTGAATATCAGGATCTTCCAAAAAACAGAACCCAATAGCTACCCAATATGATGCTGATTGTGTTACCAGAACAGGGTCCTGATCCAGATCCTGAGAGAGGTTTCTTGGATCTCAACCAAGAAGGAATTCAAGGTGAGTCCATAGAGTAAAGTGAAAGCAAGTTTATTCGGAAAGTAAAGGAATAAAAGAATGGCTACTCCATAGGCAGATCAGCCCCACAGGCTGCTGGTTGCCCATTTTTATGGTTATTTCTTGATTATATGCTAAAGAAGGGGGGTGGATTATTTCATGCCTCCCCTTTTTAGACCACAGTCGTTAACTTCCTGACATTGCCATGGCATTTGTAAACTGTCATGGCACTGGTGGGAGGGAGGGTAGCAGAGAGAGTGACCCGAGGCACTCTCATCACCATCTTGGTTATTAGTGGGTTTTGGACAGGTTCTTTACCGCAAAGCTGTTTTATCAGCAAGTCTTTATGACCTATATCTTGTTCCGACCTCCTAGCTCATCCTGTGACTTAGAATGTCTAACTGGGAATGCATGCAGCCCAGTGTGTCTCAGCTTACTTTATTCAGCCCCTATTCAAGATGGAGTTGCTCTTGTTCAAACACCTCTGACAATTCCATCTTCTGTAACATGCATCATTGTGTTGAATACAGAGATCTCATTTATTTGGTCACCTCAGGACAAAATCTCTTCAGTGTTCCCAATAGTAAAATAATTCTGCATGCTACTATTTAAAACTAGCCGAGAAATTCTTCCAGATCTCCTATCCTTCCCATTGTATTGGTTGACTACCCAAAACAAACAATGTTATCCTATAAAACTCATTGAGTCAAAATTGCTTTAAAAAGAAAAGATAAATCCAATACAAAGAAGTAGCAAAATATAATAAAGGGTATAAATCAACAGAATAGAAAGTAAAAATAAAGGAAATCCACAAACTGGGTATCTGTAACTGGATATAAACATGCCCCTCAATGTTGTCTTTCCTTGAGTCTCTTGTTTCACCTGTGTTTTCTGTGTCTGTGACTTTTTTTGCTATTCCTACATTCCCTTTTTCACCAAAGTCTAAAAATAGTTCATCGTTTTGCTCACCATCAACATATGATCAGTTACCAAATCCTGTAGCTACTACCTCCTTAATAACTCTTTTACCAGTGACCACTCAACTTCCATTGACAGCATTTTAGTGGAATCCAGCTCCTTCTACTCCTAGATTATTACAATAACTTTTGCTATCTATTCTCCTTGCTCCAAGAAGTTCTAAAATGAATCCATAATTCACATTGCTTTCAGAATAATCTTTTCAAAATGAAAAATCTGATCTTACTTCTTTCCTGCTTAGACACCTGCAGTGATTCTCTAGGATATTAAATGTATATTTCAAACTCTTTAGCTGAATACATGGTGCCATTTCTAATGTGGAATATGCATGCTTTCTGACCTCATATCCTTCTAGTATTTATTTAAAGTCTTCCCTCTGGAACCTTGAGTCACTGATTTTAGATTAAACCTATACATTTGTCTCTAAGAATCATTTTAGTTGCAACCTATGAAACTGATATGCTGTGTTTCATCATTTAGTTAATAGCAGTTCCTAATCTTTGTATAATTTCTTCTTTATGCCATAGATTATAACTATTCTGCATAATTTTCAAATATTTGTGTTTTTCTAAATATTTTATTATTTGTGATCCCATTCCATTTATAATAGAGAACTTGTTCTCTGTGATTCCAACTTTTTGAAATATCTTGAAAATATTTTTATGGACCAGCATATAATTTATCTTGATAAATCTACCATATGTACTTGCAAAAAATGTGTACTTTGTAATTGTTGTGAGTATTGCTTTTGGAATATCAGTAAGGTCAAGGTAGTGGGATAATGTTGTTCAGATTATCTATGTCTTTTTTAAAAAATAAAAGTCTAGTTCTATCAATTGCTTAAAGATGTATTAACATTGTTAAGTATGTTTTTGAAAATGGCTCTTTTTTATTTTTGTAAATTTTTTCTTCATGATTTTAAAGTTCTGTTATCAGGTAAATATAGATTTATGATTGGTTTTTGTTCTTGGCAAACTGACTGTTTTATCAATAATAAATGTCTATCTGTGTCTGCTAATTTTTGCTCTAAGTCTTTTTATATATTAACATAGCTAGCCACTTCAGGTTTCTAATTCATACTGTCTGCATGATACATATTGTATCCATTTATTTTCAACCTGTCTTTATGTATAAAATAGCTCTCATGCATAGAGTTTAGTGTTGATTTTTAAAATCAGTTCTGACATTCTTGATTTTTTAATTGAAATGAATTTATTAACATTTAACTTAATTTTCAATATAATGGGAGTTAGGTCTAACTTACTATCATTTGTTTTCTGTTTGTCCCACTTCCATTTTTTTGTCCTTTTCCTTCAAAACAACCAATATTCTCCTATAAAACTCACCCAACATTGAAAATTTGAGTCTGAACTGCTTTGAAAAATAACTAAATCGAGGCCAAACAAGAAGCAAACAAATAATAAAGAGTAGAAATCAACAGAATAGAAAACAAAAATAAAGAAAATCCACAAACTAGTTATCTGTAACTGGATATAAACATGCCCTCAAAGTTGTCTTTTCCTTGAGCCTCTTGTTTCACCTGTGTTTTCTATATCAGTTTTTGTCCTTCCGTCTCTCATTTCCTGACTTCTTTTCTGTTATTTGGATTTTATTCATATTTCATTTTAGTTTATGCATTAGACTGCTAACTTTTACATTTTTAAGTGATACTTAAGGAATAACACCACTTAAGCTTTCAGTCTGCTTAGAGTTAATATTTTATCAGTTCATGCAAAGTGCAGAAATCTTGTAACTCCTTGTGACCCTTGATCTTTATGCTACTGGGTCATTTTGTATTATATATACATATAATTATACATTTATATTTTATTAAGTAGCCATAAACATTTTTAAACTGAGGAAGAAAAACAGTGTCTTATATTTATCTAATATTTATCATTTCTGACATTCTCCATTTCTTCCTGAGGATACAAATTTCCACATCCTATCAGATCCCCTCACTCTGAAGAATGTCTTTTAACATTTCTTGTATTGAAGATCTCCAGATGATACATTCACTTATTTTTCTTTTATCTGAAAATGTCACCCCATCTGTTTTGAAAGATATTTATGCAGATATGGACTTCTGACTTAGCAGTGCTTGACTTTTAGAACTTTAAAGATATGTATTACTGTCTTCTCATTTCTATTGTTTCTAATTAGTCTTTGGCCATTCAAATAATGTTCTCCCTCTATTTAAGTTATTGTTTTTCTCAGGCTGCTAGCAAGATTTTTCTCTGGGTCTCAGCAACTGGTTATGGAATACTTAGTTATGGTTTTCCTCATATATATCCTTCTTGAATTTTACAGGCTCTTGACTGTAAATTTACGTTTCTCACCAGATTTCAGAAAATTTCAGGCCATAATATATGCTTATATTATTCAGGCAAAACATACATATTTTGATCAATCATCTATCAACTCTGGGATTCTAATCACACACGTAAGACTTTCTTTTAATGTTCTGTTATCTCACTGGTCCCTGAAGCTCTCTTCACTATTTCTTTCAGTTCTTCTTTCTTTTTCAGATGAGATATGTTCTATTAATCTATCTTTTTAGTTAGTGACTCTTTTCCTGTGAGGAACTATTATTCCTGTGAGGTGATATCTACAATCTCTAGGATATAAAATTTGTGATGTATTTTTGGCCTTTTAGAGCTTCATGCTTTGCTGTTCCCTTCCTTTCTCAGCTTTCAAATACTCAAGGAATCTGAATATACAAAATATTTTATATATATGTGTATGGTTACTCTAATGTGTTTATATATTTACCCATTATTATTTATATATTAAAGATTATTTTTAAGATGTTAAAAAAAGCTATCCATTTCATGAGAGAACATAACAGTCCTCTCAGGCTCTTGTCGTGTCGTATTCTTAAAGAATAAGGTAAAATATGGCTAGTGCCTTGCAATTGTACTAAGAAAGTCCAGGGGTACAAACCTCTTCCTATGATTCTCAAGCAAGGTCTCCATGCTTGAGTTCTCCATTAACTTTCCTTCTCCATTTTGTATTTCCATATGTGGGCAAAACTAAACTCTGTCTGAGAATCCTTTAAAAAGTGACTTGAGATTCCTGTTTAAAAGCAATACATTTTATTTTTCTGATTCTAAGTTATAAGCAAACAACTTAGAAATTAGAGTGTAGAATTTAGTTCCAAAAAGATCTTCTCTGTGAGTCTTGCTCCTTTTGTTTCCTATTTAAAGACCTAGCTAAGTAACTTTCTTTAAACAAATCAAACACTATATAGTCCTAACTACATGTTTAAATACAGCAGTGGACTCGGTGAACATGCTGTTTTTAAGTGGATTCTGTTCTAAGGATTTCAGTGTAACTAATGCATTACCACCAGAACATTTGCTTACCTCCTTTTCCCAACTACAGCTTGAGGGAGAAAATATGTTTGTTTCTTTTTTCTTTTTTTTTGCTAGCTCCCCATATACTAACAACACACCATACCCAGACACAGGCTTCTGTCTGAAGTGCACTGGCTTCTTAGGCCTTTTCAGCCTATCCCCTGGAAATGGTTTGGATCCCTGTGTCTTGAAGATTAATTCCAATTTTCACGTCGATGAAAAGGTCTTCCAATTTCACTGTGACATTTATATCGTTGAATAGACATCTCATTGCTAAAGTAAATTTATACATAATATATCTCAGCTTTAAGGTTCTTGGATTTTAATTAGAGGATGAAACATAAATCAGAATTCAGGCTACAGTGGTTAAACAGAGCTGTCCTTTTATTTTGTTTCTTATTACACTAACAATGCCAATCACAGCTTTCAAACATAAATGCTCTACACCATATTCCTGTTCATTCTTGAGAAATGCTTTGTACAATGTTCTCTTTTGTATCAGCTAAAGGAGACATTTTTAGCATTTAGGCATTCTAGAGCAGAATGTATATTAAAGTGTCCCACTAAAAATAAGTTCAAAATGTCTTACCTGTCTGGTTTCCTCTTTTCCTCCTTCCATTTTTAATATATAGAATGATGAGTAAAGCAAAAAAACCACGAATTGTGGTATGTATGTTTTTACTGACTGCATTTTAGGGACGTTAAAAATCTGTTTGGCTTTTGTAACACATTTAACTGCTCATATATACGTGTGTGTGTGTGTACATATGTAAATATATGTCTATATGAAGACATGTTTAAATGTAGCAGTTTCTAAGTGTAGTGGTGTATTATAATGGTGTGTTTTTGGAAAACAAAAAAAGAGTATATTTTTGGAAAATATGCCAAGGTTTAATGGTATATTTTTGGAAAACCAGGGAAAATACGAAGCACCTGCTACTACACCAGCCTGCTTACATGTTCAGATCTATTCTTAGGCAGCTGGAGAACCACCAAATGCAGTAGTGTACAAAGAACCACAATGCATTTAGAATTAGCCACATAACAAATGGGACATCCACCCACCCAGTTAAAAAAAAAAAAAAAAAAAAAAAAAAATTGGTCTGCTGTGGCAAAAAAGAAAATGTTCTGTGACAATACAAAATTCCAAGGCATAATTAGTGTCAACATGCCCATGATTTCGTGCCAGCCAAGTAAAAAATGTCAAAAGTATCTTCCTTCAAATAATGCATTCTTTTTTGTTTATTGAAATTGATTCTGAAATGTATAGCTGACGAAGTCTCACTGTATTGTTAATATAGATTACCTTTGGGAGAGGAGTGAAGGAACGGAGAAGGGCAAAGGGTAATTTTCACCCATTTCTGTGTGTTTTAGAATTTTTAAATTTATTGAGAACTTAGACACATGTGACTATTGTAAAAAGAAAGTATATATTTGAATGAACATATTAGAAAAGAGAATTCTAGTTAATTATTTAAATCACTTTTTTAAAAATACTCTTCCCATGTGCAAGGGAATGTGACTGGCATCAGTGATACATTATTTGTAAAAAAAAAAACAAAAAAAAACAAAAAAAAAACACCCAGGAAAGCCTGAATAGAGATATTCATAAGTGTTTAGGGAGCACAGAGGAGAAAGACACATTGTGGGCTGAAATGCCAGGAAGAGGCAGTGACAACTGCCATGCTGCTGAGCACCATGGAAAAAAATAACATAGCTGGGTTGAATGCAAAGGAACACAATCCAGACAAAGAGAAAAGTATGTGTAAAGCATGGATTGGAAAACATTATGGGGACTTTTCAAGAGCATATTAGCAGGGTACCGTGGCTCACACCTGTAATCCCAGCACTTTTGGAGGCTGAAGCTGGCAGATCACTTGAAGTCAGGAGTTTGAGACCAGCCTGGACAACATGGTGAAACTCTGATTCTACTAAAAAATACAAAAATTAGCCCAGTGAGGTGGTGGGCCCCTGTAGTCCCATCTACTCAGGAGGCTGAAGCGGGAGAATCACTTGAAACTGGGAGGCAGAGGCTGCAGTGAGCCAAGATCATGCCACTGCACGCCAGCCTTGGCAACAGAGCAAGACTCCATTGAAGAAAAGAAAAGAAAGAGAGCATATTGCCCATCCAAGAGGAAACTACGAAAGTGTGTTTTCAGGAAACTGACACGGAATGAAACTACACACACAGACCAGAGTCTTTGCACATTAACTAGGGATCTAATATTTAATCCTGGGCCAGGAAGTGAGGGACTAGAAAAAACAATAAGCAGAAGAATAAAAAATCAGATGTACATTTCATGGTGCCTGAGGAGCACAGCCTGCTGACCTCCCAGTATTTATCTGTACTTCATCCGATGCCAAAATCATTGATATTTTGACTAACTGTGATGCAGCTACCTAGCAGAGATTACCAGTGTCCTGTTTCTCATCTGCAAAGGATTACTCTTTAGTCCTTTAAATATACAAGCAATTTAAGCTCAGCATCTCATCCTGAGTGTCTAGTTCCTGTGTCTACTTATAAATCTAGCAGGGAAGAGATTGTTCAAAGGGAACTTTTTTTTATTTTTTTGAGGCGGAGTCTTGCTCTGTTGCCCAGGCTGGAGTGCAATGGTGTGATCTCTGCTCACTGAAACCTCCCCCTCCTGGGTTCAAGTGATTCTTCTGCCTCAGCATCTGGAGTAGCTGGGACTACAGGAGTGCACCACCACGCTTGGCTAATTTTTGTATTTTTAGTAGAGACGGGGTTTCACCATGTTGACCAGGTTGGTTTTGAACTTCTGACCTCATGATCAGTCCATCTCGGCCTCCCAAAGTGCAGGGATTACAGGTGTGAGCCACCATCCTCAGCCAAAGAGAACTATTTAAAAAGGTATGAGCAGGCTTAATAAAAATAGCAGTGAAGCATCCTAGGTCTGAGAACAGTGGACAGCAGTTACAACTCTTGGGTCTAAAAAAAGGGAAAGGATGATAATAACCCAGAACAAGTACCTATAGGAAAATGTCCCCTTAGAAGCTTTGGTCTTTAATAGAGACACTGTCAACTTGCTGTGATTCTACAGGGAGCGAGGCAGGGTAGTAAGTACTAGATTTCTGTCTCATCCTCTGATTCCTGTGGATGCCAATCCTTGGCTGGCCTCAAGTCAGAGGCAGAACGCTCTTTAACGAGCTGACCAGCCACTTGCGACATCAGTGTGAAAATGGTGGAGCTAATTTGGAAGCAAGAATGAGGAATATGAATCACAGTACGTCTTTTTTAATCACAAGGAAGTTTTCATAAAATGATGGTTCTATAGTATGCTAATAATTTAAGAATATTCAAGTAGTCAAGTAAAATTATATTTAATGCAGTTAAGAAAGATGTCCATACAGCTGAGTGACTCAGATATTTATATGCTAATGTGCAATGTACTCCTTCAAAGGGGAATAGAATACGCAGCGTTCTTAAATCTGTCTGAATGTTAAGCTCCTCTTCAGAGTTTAGGTTGGAGGGTTAATTGGGAGCTGTGAGGCTATTCCTATGATATGTTAAAAATTTGACCAATTCAAGAAAAAGAAGTCATTCAAATAAATTTTTACCTTATTTCTTCTGACTGACCCAATATGTTAACTGACTTTAAGGATTCATCTCCCATGTCTCTTATGTTTAAGAAAGTCAACATTTTCTGTTAGTTTGCCTCTTTCATCACAGAGATTTGGTTTGCGGGCAATATTAAAATTTTATCCCAAACTATGTATGTGTACATCATTTCTCAATGATCTGAAATAATACTTATAAAAACTCCAAAATTATAGAGACGTCTTTTTCAATAACTAAATCCTTTTGGCTTAGGACTGGCTTAGACAATCTTTTTCTTGATTTCTCTACTGTTAATATTGTACCTTTTAATAGAAAACTCACTTTGACAGTTTAACTGCAAATGAGCTACCTAAGAACCAATATCATAGTTTCATTTTCTGGTCATGAATGTGGAATGCTATAGGTACCTCCTAATGATTAGTTCTCCAAAATCTCAAGTGTATGTTGTCTTGCCTATTGTTTTTTCCAATGTTTACCTTGAAACCATTCCATGTATTTTTAATGTTCTTAAGGGAGGAATATGTATAATCACTGTACTTTTCATTGCAGTTTGTACCTTTGAATAGCAGAAGAGAAACTGGAATGAAAACTAGGAGGATATCATTAGTTACAGTTTCAGATAAGTGGCAAATCAATACATCATATTATGACAAGATATTTTGGAAATTTGAATAAAGTATCTATTTCGACACTACATTTTTAAAAAATGAGTGGATCTATTTAATCTGTGATGGGCACACTTACTTTTTGCAGATGAAGCTTCATTTGGGATCTTGAGATCACTTCCAAATATGTAGAGAAATTAGAGTATGCCGTTTCTTATTCTCCTACATTTTTTGCCTTTCTCTCATTCACTGCATGATATGATTAACTTAATTAGAAGCAACAAACCGTCATGGAATTTTGCTGCAAATTCTTTTTTCTGACAATAGTTATATATGTTTTGAGTCTACTGATTTTTCTCTTCCTTTCCTAATATGGTAACTTATTTAAACAGAAAATATGGGTTACAGGCCATAGATTATTTATTTTGAATTTTTCAGCACATAATATAGTTTTTGGCAAACAGAGAATTCGCTGGATGAAAAAAAAAGTGTGTTAGGGATTATAACATTGTCCCTCTGTCATGTGTTAAAAAAAGAAAATGCTACTAAATAGGAAAAAATAGTCCAGTATCACTCACTGAATGTAACATTTCAGTGTTCAATATTTTACCCCCAAAATGATGAACTTTAGTAGCAAATAGAAGGAGAATGTTTAATTGTTTAAGAGGTAGTATATTATTAAAAAAGATGGCATCTGTGACTAAAACAGATTACTTAATAAAAATATCAATGATCATGAATGAAAAGATTCTCCAAAACTAAACTATTGAGTTACAAACCTTATTTGAATATTTGGAGCTCAAGTCAATGATGAGAGGAATCATGATATTGGCATGTCATATGCTGAGTGATTTTAACATGACTCATAGTAGAGTGCAGCGCCCCAGATGATGAAATGATTTTTTCCTAAACATTCCTTTTGACATAAATTCATTTGAGGGCTATTTTAATAATTAATTAATAAAACAAAACATTTCATAGTCATATTTTCTGTTAGTTTTTGCTTGTTAAGAATATTTTCCATCAAAAATCTGTGTTTGAAGATAATTACAGTAAAGTTTTAAAAATTTATATGTAAGCATATGTGTGCATGCATGTGTAGTAAAAATGTAAATTGCTTCTACCCAGTGTAAATCAATCATTCATTTATGCTAAGATTGCTGGCATGCTTTTTGTGTGAAAATGAATAAGCCATTCTTGATTTGGTGTTATAATGTATTCATCTCTTGTGGGTAATAGTCTACTCTCTTTATAAAAGAGTGTTTCATAGTACATCAAAAATTGCAACAGAAGCTCTTTCTCCTGCCATTTCTATTCTAGAAAGAAAAACATAGGCCGGACGTGGTGGCTCACTCCTATAATCCCAGCACTTTGGGAGGCTGAGGCGGGTGGATCACAAGGTCAGGAGTTTGAGACCAGCCTGGCCAATACGATGAAACCCCGTCTCTACTAAAAATACAAAAATTAGCTGAGAGTTGTGGTGGACGCCTGTAGTCCCAGCTACTCGGGAGGCTGAGGCAGGAGAATCGCTTGAACCCAGGAGGCAGAGATCGGGCCACTGCACTCCAGCCTGGGAGACAGAGCGAGACTCAGTCTCAAAAAAAAAAAAAAAAAAGAAAGAAAAACAACTAAAGCGACCTGTAGGCATTCGATATCCATGTGAGGCCAGAGTCAAGAGCATCACCTTAATTCATATTTAACTCATATTATGAAATGGGAAATACTAATGGAATAAGAAGAGTTGTTTGGTAGACTCTTCAATTTAGACTGATGATACTAATGTACAGGCACACATATGACTTTCATATCTAGTGAATTAATTCTTAAAAAGAAATGATTGATCAAAATGTTTCCACAACATGTTGCAACACCTTTTCCAAGAGTAGACATGGTTGTAAATAATGGTGATCTTTGGAATCAGACAAATATATGTTATAATATAGATTTTTATCATATTTATACATTAGCTTAATTATAACATAAACAATCATCTATAAATGTTTGCTTCTGTATTAATCAGGGTTCTCCAGAGAGACAGAACCAATAGATTATTATATATATAATATATGATCTCCAGCTTGCAGAAGGTCTGTCATGGAACAGACCACTATATGTATATAATCTATATATGTATATGTAGATAGATACACACATACATATATAAGTGTATATGTTGGGGTCTGCGTGTTTCCTAAACAAAAGAATGAACACACAAGACAAGACAAACATGGCGGCCATCTCGAATGGCGCGATCTGCTTTATTTTATACAGTCGTTTGTGGAATGTTGCCAAGTCACAAGACACATTGTTGTTTTTCTGACCTTTCCCTGACTTTCTGGATTTTCAAGATGTTTACACATAAACAAGCCCCCAGGGTCTGCTGTTAGCAGCTGGCTCCTTTGTCCTCCCTGTAAACAGGGAAGGAACGCCCTGCTTCGTTTGCAAGAGCAGGACTTATCGGGAACACCCTGTTTGCGAGCACGTAGTCCTCTACATGTATAGATACATATATATCTATGCATATGTATGTATATGTGTGTGTATATATACACAAATATATGTGTATGTGTGTGTGTGTATATCTATACATATAGATATATAGATTATATACATATAGTGGTCTGTTCCATGACAAACATTCTGCAAGCTGGAGACCCTGGGATGCCTGCAGCATGGCCTCAGAATCAGAGAAGCCAATAGGGTAATTCTCAGTACAAGTTCAAAGGCCTAAGAACACATGGGGCCACTGGCATAAGACCCAGAGTCCAAAGGCAGAGGGCCTTGAGTTCTGATGTCCCCAAGCAGGAGAAAAAGAGTGTATCAGCTCCAGAAGACACACACACACACACACACACACACACACACACACACACACACACACACACACAGAGAAATGACCTTTTTTTCTGCCTTTTTCTTTCTATCCATGCCCCCAGCCAATTGGGTGGTGCCTGCCCACACTGAGGGAGGATATTTCCTACTCAGTTCACTGACTCCCATGCCATTTCTCTGGAAACGCCCTCACAGACACACCCGGAAGTGATGCTCTACCGGTTCTCTAGGTAATCTTTAATCCAGTCAAGTTGACACCTAAAGTTAACCATCACATTTGCCATATGTCCAACAATAAATTAAAGGTCTTATGAACTTTATCAAATAAAATCCTCAAAGGAACATTTTGAGGCCTTTCACAGATCATAAAAACGAGACAGAGAAAGATTATGTATTAGATTGTTATGAGGAAAAAATTAAAGTTAAACCCAGGTCAGTCCAACTGCAAAATTTGTACTCCCCACTCTTGTGCGCTACACACTTTCAAATTACATAAAATTTCTGAGTTTGTTTTCTCATCTGTAAAATGGGAATGCCATTTCTTCCATACAAGGCTCATGTCAGGATTAGAAAGCATATATATAAAATCCTTTGCATGGTATCTGGCACATAATGGTCTATAAAATGAAATTGTAACTCCTATTACTTCTACAGATTTTGAAAAGACATTTCATTGTAAATGAATGATTAACAAGTATGATTATTATGATTCTTTTGTGATAGCTGAATTGCCAATGTATGCTTCTTCATATTGAATGTACCATTTCTTACAGCGTTAGTAATGGCTGTTTGCCCTGTTATCTCTCTCTACAGGTAAAAGCAAAGAGTTGAGGTTCGTTCTTCCTGCAGAAAAATAATATCATTAACTGAGATAATTAGTGATGTAAAAATAACGGAATAACAGATTGACTGTTAAATTTGCATAAAATATAAATAAATTATAATATGTGCATTGTAAATTTTTTTATCACAAACTTTCTTTTCCTTGATATTGGAATGGGAATATCTAAAACAAAAGTGGTTCTGAATAGCAGAAAAAGAAAATAATTGGCCAATAACAATAACTAACATTTACTAAGTGCTTATTCAGTGCCAGATTCTGTTCTAAGAACTTTTTATATGTAAACTATTTTAGAAATCATGGAAACCCTATGAAATAGGTATATAATTACTGTCTTTTAACATATGAGAAAACTGAGGGGCATATAAGATAAATATTAGCCGGACATGGTGGCTTATGCCTGTAATAAGAGTAATATGGCCAGACCTTGGCTCTACCAAAAAAAAAAAAAAAAAAAAAAAAAGCTAAATACTTGTCTCAAGGTTACACAAAAGATCAGACAGAGGCTGTGTGGCCAAAGAGTTCATGTTTAAAAGCAAGACATAATTGAGTATGTATATTATATTCCTTTTTTTGTTCATATATTCTGTCCCTCTAGTATTTAAATAGGCACAATGACTTTATTGTAAGACTAGTTGGGAAAATATAGTACAAAGGAATAAAACACTGGCTTTTGGTATTTAAAAATGCATAAAATGCCAGTGCTCACAAACATTAGCCATGTCACTTTAGGCTAGGAACAGCTTCTCTAACTCTCAGTCTGCGTCCTATAAGCTGGCATGACACTATTTGTTTCTGTGGTTTGTAAAAATAATTTTCAAAGATGCCTATATTAAAGGATGGCATAATTTGGCATGTAGAATATCCTTCACAAATGTTCACTAAGTAAGAAAGTAGGAGGCATCTTGAATTTCGAGTTGTAAAATATTATTCTTTCAAAGCATTTATTGTGGTTTAATCTACCGAGTTTGCTAATTGTAAAATTAGTGAATATCTTTAACATTTCAAAGTATTAGTGAAAGATATAATAGAAACAACTTTATAATATAAGGTAACATAGCCACCCAAGAAAATATTACAGAGGATTTGAATTCAATAAAGAAATAAATAACTTTTCTGTAACTGGCTTTTCTCTTTCCTATTCAATATCACGATAGAATTATTTTAAATTATATTTCTATTATTTAATGCTTTATGGATGTTTAAAATATAATGTTTTTTAAAAGAATGGTCACAATTCATTAAAAATACCTTTTTGCCATATATAAAGTGCTTTGATATATGCAATCATAATTTGTTCTCTGTGAGAGGTAATCTGTGAGAAGTAATATTTCCTAATTTACAGGAAAAGCACCCGAATTTCACAGAAGCAAAGCCACCTGCTGCTAGCTAGCAAGAACAGTAATCCAGGTTTAAATTCAAGATTCTCCACTGAAAGAAACTGCCGCCCATCACCAGTACAGCTTTAGAAGCCCTGGATGATTCTCGCTGATCATCTGCAACATAACATCTGATTCATTAACATAATATAAATCTAGTCTCGCATTTCAGGTAGCGCAGTGATTTATAATCTATCATTAGCTAAATGTCTGACAGTGGTACTGAAAATTCTTGTTGAGGCATTAACATGCCTTCACAACTGGGCAACTGCATTAGTGTTCAGGAACCAGAAACCAAAAGCTGCTTTCTAATTAGTGCATCTGTTTTCAATTATGATGTTATCTGGATTCCCAGTTCAAGCCAGTGTGCTGACCCTTTAAAAAAATCGAAAACAAAACAGTGCTGTAGGTACAGCTTTCCTGAGTTACTGCTTTCTGAAATAATTTTGCTTTTATTATTGTATAAATTTGCAATTAATTGAAGAGTCTTAAACCATGTCTATGCAGTGAAACCAGACTGATGAGAGACAAGGGAACTTTCATTCTTCCCAGACAGAATAACTAGTGCTTGCGGTGATGAATGATTTTGTACCAATTGCTATATTTGGCCAACATCAACAGAAGTTTTATTAAGCATGCATTAATTTTTTGATTTAGCTATAAGATCAGCTACCAAGCTACCATATGCCCATTGGTCAGGAATGATATGTACGGAGCATACTGTCAGAATATGGGTTATTTAGGCTGTGTTAGGTTTCAGTGAGCTACATGGTGGAATCAGGAATTTGTTGTGAAAATGTTTGAAGTAGTGCAGCAGCACAGAAAACCCAGCCTCCAAACATTCTGGTCATGAAGAGTTGGAACTTTGTTCAGGGTATTAACATGTAGTGGATAAATACCTAGGGAAGGCAAAATTTTACCTCTGCCCTCTTAGGATCTCTGGCTGGGCCTGAGAACTAAATTCTTATAAGACAAATTAACATGAGAAAAGCATACAGATTTTCACATGTACATGAAAACCCACATAAGAAAATGGAGACCCAGTGAAGTAGCAATACTTAAATGTATGTGTAGTAAATTGAATAAAGAATGGTAACTGTGGAAAAGTAACTACAGTGTATTGGGAATCTAAAGGCAGAGTTATTTTAACAAGGTCTGGTTGTGCAGAATTTTCTAGGCCTCGACTCTCCATCTCTGATGATAAGAATATTTCCTCCCTCCTGTTACAGGGAGTGCATCTTTCACATGGGAGTTTTCTCTAGTCTCTAGTGACGAGAATGTTTCTTTCTTCCTATTGCAGGCGCACAGCATCCCTTTACAATTGCTTTTGTTCAAGGGCCTTTAGCTCAAAATAATCTTCATGCCACACTTGCATATTTTTGTGTGCATATTCTACCACCTTTAGCTTGCAATAAGCTGGACACTCTACAAGAATTTTTTTGTCATTGCGTATTAATTCTATCAACTCTAAAAGCAGCCATTATCATACCCATGTTATATATGGTAGCACTCAGATTTAAGAGATTTAATAACATACACATTCTCTCTCTGACACATAGCTGGTAGGTGTCACAGCTGGAATTTGGACTTGGATTTGGGCAGGAATAAATTAATGGGGAGGAGGAAATAAAGCAAAACAAAACAATCCTATCATGTTGATATGTTGATATTCTTTCTGTGCCCCCTCCCCCCACCCTCTTAACACTATGTTATTTTCTTGGCTTTTAATTTTCACAAGGAAAAATTGGTGATATTTGAATATAACTTAAATGTTCCAAGAATATCATAAATATATTAACAGGAGGGATTCCATACTATATCAGCAAAGCCAAAAGAAATATTGGCATGAGTATGCAGTTAGGATTCTGAATTTTGCCTCTTACCAAATATATAACCTTAACCTACCTTCTTCAGACCTCCATTGTTTAATGTCCCTATTCTCCTTACAGTAAATATAATGTAAATAATGAAGCTATTCTATTGATCTTTACATGTCTATTTTCTAGCATAATAGATGCGCCATAAATATTCACTGAATGAATATATAAAGAGAAAATTGAATGTAAGGCTATGATTATTGATAAATAATTTTAAATAAGTTTAAGGCTCTAAGATTGTAGCATTCATTGACATGGTCCTAACACTATATTTAAGTTGTTTATAGTGCTTTGTTATAAGTCTGTGTGCTTCCTACCATAGAACAAAAATGACCAAATATTGATGCAAATTTCTATTATACTTGGCGTTTGTGTATTGTAGAAATACTTAACAACTACTAATTGTACTATAAGATTGTACACTTCAGAAAATTCATAGTTCACGAAGTCATTTACCAATTGGCATGCTTTTAGAATCTCTTAAGAATGTTGCCTCACTATTCTTTAGAGATACTCATTTCATATTTTTCACATATATATTTATATGTGTGTGTATAATAACATATATATTATTTACCAGAGAAATTTAAAAGTGGTTAAACCCTTTTACCTTGTTATAAGATGCCAGTCATAATACAAACACATTTGCAGTTTAATCTATGGTGTTTTAATTCATATCAGCAACTTAAATTATTTAGATAAATTTGTTCTAATGAAAACATATCCAACTTGAAGAGCATTTACACCAAATACTGGTGAAGAATACATTTTGCGTGTAATTAATTACTTTAAATAAAGTTTTTTTGTACAACCCAGACAATAATGTCTCAAAATGATACTTTTATTCTTGATGATCCATCATCACAATGGTGCATTTCTTATCAGTCAGTACCGAAAATCACTTTTCCTAGTTAGTACACTATAAGGATTTGAGTTCAAAGGTTATTGTTTAAATAGGTAGGATGGTTTATGTGGAACAGATTTGTAAGTTTTCTCATAGCTTGTAATATAAAATAATCTATGACTTATTGTTAATGTTTAGCACATCTCTAGTTTTAAAACAAAATACACTCCTGCAGTGTTCTCATGGAAATTGTAGGCCCCCCAGGAGAAAAATATACACACACAGATGTAACTACTTACCCACACATTTTCAAGTTTGTAAGTATCCTTAAACTTATCCACGGACCTCAGGTTAAATACTTGTTTTCAAGTAAATAGTTAAAAGGATGTTGCTTCTGAACAAATATCTAGCATTGTGCTATGTGGTGAAATGAGTCTGGGATAAATAGGAAGATTTATTCCTGCATTTGTGGAGGTCATGACTAGAGTTACATATAAATAATTCAAAAAAATAAAAATAAACAAATACTCACTTAGAAATATTAAAGATCAGTAATAAATTTGCAGGAAAAATATTGGTTAAATGAATGAATGAATACATTAGTCAATAGGAAAGATCAAAGAGCAAAATAATAAATGAAATCCTTATAGAATAAGGAACACATGACCGGTATTAAAAAGATTCGCAACTGGGCACTGTGGCTCACGTCTGTAATCCCAGCACTTTGGGAGGCCGAGGTGGGTGAATCATGAGGTCAGGAGTTTGAGATCAGCCTGGTCAACACCGTGAAACCCCATCTCTACCAAAAATACAAAAAATTAGCCAGGCGTGGTGGCAGGGGCCCGTAATCCCAGCTACTCTGGAGGCTGAGGCAGGAGAATTGCTTGAACCTGGGAGGCGGAGGTTGCAGTGAGACAAGATCTCGCCACTGCACTCCAGCCCAGGTGATAGTGCGAGACTCTGTCTCAAAAAAAAAAAAAAAAAAAAAAAAAAAAAAGGCTCTCAACTTCAGTCATAATTAAATAAATCAAAATATTACAAATAGAGTTGTCATTTCTTTTCTATACATTTGGCAAGGGTTAAAAAGATTATTACCTATCCATGAGGAAATAGAAGAGCAATTTTATATTATATTAAAATTGTATAAAATTTGAAATTTAGTTTTGTGTTAAATGTTCCATTAAAGTGTATATTGTATTAACATTTACTGCTTCCTCTTTCTCTTTCCCTGTTTTTTCTTCCAAAGTAACCCCTTATAACTAGTTAGTCCTGTAGTTTTTAGGGAGACAGAACAAGTTACATGTTCACACAGGGGATGAGAGGCTATTTTGGCTCAGCAAGAGGTGACAATCTAAGCAGGGCGAGGAGGACAACCTTACAGAAGAGGCGGTGGTGACTGACCTTTTCTTGGTGTCAAAGTCCAAGTAAGGTTGAGGAAGGCATCTGCGTGCAGGAAGGACGGCAGGAAATATATCAGGAATAACAGATCCAGTGAAATATGTTACAAATACAGAAAGGGAGTAATATAAAAGGAAACATTATGTTGGATAAGAATTGCTTGTATGTATAAAAATGTATGGTTTTCAATACAGAGAGGTGAAGCAATAAATACAGTTGGGGAGACATAGAAATAAATGTCATGCAAAAGATCTAGGTAGAAATATATATGTTTATATGAACAAGCACATATAACATAGCTCTTCCCTTTATCAGGTCTTAGAAGCAGTGATACTTCAACAGCAATGATGATACCTAGCTCTGCACTTTAGCTTTAATGTACCAATCTCCACTAAAAGGGTCTAGGATTTTTTGGAGAAATCACTTATTCCAGGAATGCACAGGGAAAATACAAAAGCTTGTAACTTTTTTGGGTCAGAAAGCAAGGAAGTGTTTGAGAAATGCTGGAGCTGGTCATAGAGAAGCAAAGAAAGTGTGACAGGCTTAAATATTTGTAGTTTATAGCCCACTTTATTAGTTAGGGTTCTTCAAAGAGACAGAACCAATATGAGAGAGAGAGAGAAAGAGGGAGGGAGAGATGATAGATTAGATAGATAGATAGATAGATAGATAGATAGATAGATAGATAGATAAATAGATAGATAGATGAGAGAGTATTTATTTGGAGAACTGGTTTATGTTATCATGGAGGTTGAGAAGTCCATGATGGACCGTCCACAAGCTGAAGATGCTGAGATGCTGGTCCAAAGCCTTGGAACCAAGTCCAAAAAGCCTTGGAACCGAGGAAGCCAATGGCATAACTCTCAGTCTGAGACTGAGTCCAAAAGCCTTGGAACCAAGGAAGTCAAGTCCAAAAGCCTTGGAACCAAGGAAGGCAATGGTCTAACTCTCAGTCTGAGACCTAAGGCCTGAGAACTCTGGGCAGTGACTAGGGAGCATATAAGTCCTGGAGTCCAGAAGTCAGGAGCCTACAGTTGTCCAAAAACAGAAGAGGAAGAGTGTATTCAAGCTCCAGCAGATAGATTGACATGTTCATCTTTTCTCTCTCTCTTTGTTTGTTTGTTTGTTTTCTCCAAGTTCCCAGCAGATTGGATGGTGCCCAATGACATGGAGAGTACATTTTCTCCCACTTAGTCCACTCAGACTCACATGCTAATCTCCTCTGGAAACACCCTCACAGATACACTCCAAAATAATGCTTTATCAGGTTTCTAGATATTCCTTAATCTAATCAAGTTGACACCTAAAATTAACCATCCTATCTACTAAATAAAATAAGAAATCCTGAACCCAATAAAATAAGTTATAAACTAACAGAAATATTGATGAGGAATGGAATAATTAAATGGTTTCAAAGGAACACATTTCAAAGTACAAAGATCAAAGAAAAATAAAGGTACTGTACAATGAAGAAGCCCGGAAAGTCACTTAACAAATAATTAAAGTGGACATTATCAACAATTGCACAAATCAGAAATGTGAACCAATTGAAAGGAAATCATGAAAAGAAACTGCATGACCTACCAAAGGCACTTTAACTAAATCTAATCATAAGAAAACTTCAGACGAACTAAATTGAGGAACATTCCACAAAATACCAACTCTCCACCGTCTAAAGCATCAAGATCATAGAAGTCAAGCAAAACTAAGAAACTATTAGAGACTGGAGAAGATTAAGAAAGATGTGAAATAAATGTAAATGTAATTTTCATCTGGATATTTTCATTGTATAAAGGAAATTAAAGAGACAGCAGTCAAAACTTGCAAAGAGTCTGAGATTTAGGGGGAAGAAATGTATCAATGCTACATTCTTTCGCTTTCATGGTTTTACTCTGGTTGTGTCTGAGAATGTCTTTGTAGGGAACATATGCTAAAATACACAGGGTGGTGAAGATCAGGAAACTTACTCTCAATTTTGAAAAACAAAATTCTTTTATGTTCTTGCAATTTTTCTATACATTTGAGATTGCTTCAACATTTTGAAAAATAAAACAACTGTTTATATATTTCAACTTAGTAATATTACAGAAAATAACTTAAACCAAATAAACACTGTACTAGTGTTTCAGATTATACACCCATGCATACAAATGCATACATATCATAATATTTGAGATTGAGATTTATGTGCTAGATTGCAGAACTGTGTAAACTCTAGTTTTAAAATAAAATTAGTGGCTGTAATATATCACAGCATAAAATATGAAACTTTTTATAGTGACACGTGATTGCAAATAATTTTGAACTTTAAATTTTAGAGTATTTCTGTAAATGTCAATCATGTTTAAAATTACAACGAGGACTATACTTGTAAATTTAATATTATAAATACCTACTTCTCCTTTTTTAAAGTGTAGTTTTTATCAGACCAACTCTCCCACCAGAAATAATTACATAAACGTGGATGAAATTTTACAGTGGCTGTTTAAAAGCACCATAGAGTGTTTGGAGTCAGTTTGCACTTGTGGAGCTAAGAATAAAGTTGTAAATTACCAACTGCCTTGGAAAACTGGGAGTATCTACTAAACATGAAGGTATGCCTATTCTATTACCTAGCAATTCCACTGCTAGGATAAGGTGTATGGTAAAAGTACTTGGCTATTGGGATAGTCCATTTTCACACTACTGATAAAGACATACCGGAGACTGGAAAGAAAAAAGAGAGTTCATTGGACTTATAGTTGCACATGGCTGGAGAGCCTTCAGAATCATGGCAGGAGGTGAAAGGCACTTCTTACACGGCAGGGGCAAGAGAAAATGAGGAAGAAGCAAAAGCAGAAACCCCTGATAAAACCATCAGATCTCGTGAGACTTATTCACTATCCTGAGAATAGCATGGGAAAGACTAGCTCCCATGATTCAATTACCTCCCCCTGGGTCCCTCCCACAACACATAGGAATTCGAGTTGAGATTTGGGTGGGGATGCAGTCAAACCCTATTACCTATGGATACCAAAGTTGTGTAAAAATAGTCGTACATGCATTATTCATAATAGCAAAAACTCAGAAACAACTCAAATATTCCTCAGCAAAAATAGGTCATGCAATGCAATAACATAAAGCAATGAAAAAACAGTAAACCAAGATTTCCTGTTTCTCCTTAGGGTAGAAAGATGTGAAAAGAGTTGCTCCTATCTACACAAAAAAGAAAAAGCTGAATGATAAAAAAATCATAATTTTCATGAATCCATTAAGGAGCTGAAGTGGCAAGAGAAATCAGCAAGCCTGAAATCTAAAGAAAGAAAGATATTTCCAAGTAGAAAAAGAGAGAGGACAGGATGAAGTCAGGCTTCCAGAAAAACAGGTAAAAAAGAATTCAGCGACTTTTAAATGAATACCTAAAGGCCAAATTATGAATATATAGACTCCCTGGCAGCGGCAGGTATAAGGGAATTTGCACCTACTGGCAGGCTCTCCTCCATGTAATTTTTTTTTCCTTTTTTTCTTTTCTTCTGAGACAGAATCTCAGTCTATTGCCCAGGCTGGAGTGCAGTGGCATAATCTCGGCTCACTGCAGCTTCCACTTCCCTGGTTCTAGCGATTCTCATGTCTCAGCCTCCCAAATACCTTGGACCTCAGGTGTGTGCCATTATGCCTGGCTAATTGTTGTGTTTTTTAGTAGAGACAAGATTTTGCCATTTTTGCCAGGCTGGTCTTGAACTCTTGACCTCTAGTGATCCACCCACCTTGGCCTCCCAATGGACCTGGATTACAGGCATGAACCACTGCACCTGACCTTGCACATTTTTCTTTATTATTATATGTCCAAATAAAATCATATTAAACATTGAATATTAATAGTTGAAATGTTAATCTAATAATGATAATACTGTTAAAATTATGTTATATAGTCACTCAAATAATTTTAATCAATGTTAAATGTTCAAATTTCCAGACAGATTTGAAATAACTTACTGAAGAGAAAGTATTATGAAAATGATGTCCCAAAACCATGACTGGTATTGCAAATTATATTCCTATCTCTAAGTCATCATCACTTGCATGTAATCAACATGATTTTAGTGAGAGAGGAAAAGAGTTCAATACAGTAAAAATCATAAGCTAAGATTTTTTTAATGCCCACATGTAATTGAAAAATAATCATTTGTATATTCAATACCTTAATCCCTATTGTAGAATTTTTTTTAAGCCATTGAGATAATTAAGTCTTAACCTAGTGAGGCCATGGTCTACTGCTAGATAAAAACATACAGTGGAAAAGAAGAATAGATAAATGAGTTTGTCATTTGTTTAATGAGATACACATGCTATACTTTTTTTTTTTTTTTTTTTTTTTTTTTGAGACAGTGTTTTGTTCTGTTGTCCTGGCTGGAGTGCAGTCTCCAGATCACAGGTCACTGCAACCTCAACCTCCCAGGCAGTAGCAATCCTCCCACCTCAGCCTCCCAAGTAGTAGCTGGTACTACAGGAGCACACCACCACACCTGGCTAATTTTTGTATTTTTTTTTTGTGGAGACAGGATTTTGCCACGTTGTCCAGATGGATCTTTAACTCCTGGGCTCCAGCAATCCACATGCTTCAGCCTCCCAAAGTGCTAGGATTACAGGCATGGGCATGCTATGCTATTTTTAAATTTAAAACAACTATTAAGTAATGTTGTTAATGTGAATGAAAAAATGCTCATGAAACTAGTGAATGCATCAGGCAAATATATTGATATGTTTACTAATAGTGTATTTACTAATATTAATGATCTTTGAAAAACAGTGTAATTCCAGTTGTGCCTGTGAAATTCTGACATCAGCCTTGCTCTCCATGAGTCTTTTCCTGCGCATCATGTATGAAGCACCAAATTGAAATATAAGATTGCTTAACATTCATTATATCAAAACAACTTCCTTTCAAATTCATGTTATAAAATTCACTATTTCCCTTCCCGTATGAAAAAATATTACAATGCTTAATATTCAAAGCACAAAAGAGGGTGTATACTTCATGCTGTTTGTTTTCAATTTACACTTCTCCATCACCTCAGCATATCCATGAACCTGTAAAACTGTTACTTTTCAGCCATCTGGGAGAAAGTGTGAGTTCTTCTTGTAAAGTTGTTGCACTCAAAAAACAAGAAACTTTCCTGTAAATAATAAATATTAAGGGATTGCACTAAGAGAATAGTAGATAACTGATTTTCCTTAAGTTGTAGTTGAAAACTTCCTGAGATGAACCAATTGATTTGGATACATGCTAAAGGCTATTTGAAATTGATCTGTCCATTCGCTTTTAAATTGCCCTCTACCTCCTTATGATACAGTATTGCTGTGTGCCCAAGATTTTGGCTAAATAGTACAGATCTCTTTCCCAATAACACATTTTAGGCTGACTTTTCCCTCTATCTTCTACATTAAGTTACTATTGTGGTTTCTAAATGTATTTAATAAAAAAATTCATAAGTAATTATTAGTAAACATGCAGAGAGGTGGATTTTTTGTTTTCACAAAACTTTTCATTAAAATATTTATTATACTGTACTATATTATACTTAGTTCTATATGTTTGTATCCTCTTAGCTGTGTTAATAATGCAGAGAGAAGAATCCTTTGCAACATTTCTATAATTTTGAAATATAAAATAAGTCTTTCTCTGTTCCTGGACTCCATACTAACTTCTACCAGTTTTTATATCAGTCTTGCCACATATAATTTTATTTTTAAATTATGTTTTGTCATCCTAACACATCTTCACTTCACCCTCTACTACTTCATAACAACACTGAAAACTCAATGATAACCTTTACTCATACATTAGGTCACACAATCCCTTTCTATTTTCATTGAAAATATAAGAGGATATATAACAATATAGTTACAGATATAAATATATAGTGAATAATGCCATTTAAAAGTGTACATATTGGCCGGGCATAGTGGCTCACATCTGTAATCCCAGCACTTTGGGAAGCTGAGGTGGGTGGATCACCTGAGGACGGGAGTTCAACACCAGCCTAGACAACATAGTGAAACTCCATCTCTACTAAAAAAAAAAAAAAATTCAAAACATTAGCCGAGTGTGGTGGCAGGCACCTGTAATCCCAGCTACTAGAGACACTGAGTCTCAGGAGAATCGCTTGAACCCGGGAGATGGAAGTTGCAGTGAGCCAAGATCACACCATTGCACTCCAGCCTGGGCAACCAGAGCAAAACTCCATCTCAAAACACACACACACACACACACACACACACACTCCACACAGAAGTGTACATATTTTCTGTTTTCTGGGTATACTTTTTACAAAGTTGAATTATTTAGATATTCCAGGATCCGTAATACTGAATACTTCTGTTTCTGGATATGGCAAAGGAGTTTGTATCAGACCAAATCTCCCCAAACATCCAAAAAGCTGTAAACAACAACAACAACAACTTTAGACAAATTAAATTTAACAGAGTTCATTTTAGCTAGGAATGGTTTATGATCAGATCACACCCTGAACCAATAGAGGTTTGGAGAGTTCCACCTAGTAAGATGAGTAGGCAGTATTTATACACACAATAAAAAGAAGTAAGGTGCAGAAATAGCTTGACTAGTTACAGTTTAGCATTTGTTTTGTATAGACAGACTCTGGTCTGTTGGATGCCTGTGATTGGCTGAAGCTCAGCTGCTGTGATTGGCTGAAACGCAGCAATTTGTTACAAGAATGTATTAAGTCAGGTGGAAACTTGTTTTCATACAAAGTTAGGCTGCAATTTGCTATGTAAGAATGCAAAGTACAGAGGCAGCTTTAGACTAAATTTAATTTAATTTAATGCAACTAAAAAATGTACAACAAACAAAACCCATATATTTGAAGGTATCAGAAGAACACCAAGGCTGTCTGAATTTGAGGAGCCAAAATCCTTGAAAGGATTTTAGGAAGCACAGTGAGGTGAAGTTGACCTTCTCTGTAACTTTCTGCTGAAAACATTTGTTGATTCGCAGATATTGGCATTTAGGCTCAGCAGAAAGTAGCAACCTAGAGCACATTTTAGTCTCCTATGACTGGAGAGACCAAAAATTGAAACTTAGGAGTGAAGATCCTGGAGAAAAGAGACTAGGTATGTGAACCTATAATTTCATAAGATTTTACTCTTGAAATGTTTGCTAAATCCTAAGGTTCCCTGAGGTAAGAAGCTGAGAAATCAAGCAGAAAAAAATTGATAATTGCTAAAGAACTAAGCAGAATTTTTTAGCAGTTTCATAGTGCTGGACATTTAAAAAATTGAAATTATGGTCTGGTCAAGAGTCAGGGCCCTAGTTAATGCCCAGGCTTTCAGTTGAGCCTGCTGAAGGATTACATCATTTTAGTAAGTGTAAACTGGAAATACGCTGTTGCTCAAAATGATCTGTCCCAGCTCCAACCCAGAAGACACTCCATAAAAAGAGAAGCATTCATAACCACTACAATTTTTCATGCACTATGTCTATGAAAAAGTACACAGTGTGCCAGTAAATAAAATCTAATAAATACAAAACCGAGAGAAGAAGTAGCCAATAACAATAGATCTACAGGTAATTCAGGTATTGGATTTTTCAAACACAAACTTTAAAATAATTATGACTAATGTTAATAAATGATTGATTTACCTGATTGGATGTTCTATTTGGAATAAGGAGAGATGGATGAATTCACATATATTAATTTGTTACAAGGTGTGAAACTCTTGATCATTTTTACTTGTGCTATAGAATTTTATCTTTGCGTTAATCTTCTAAGAGTTATCATTCATTTTTCTTTTATTAAGAAAACGGGGAGATCAGGCTTAGAGAAGTTATATATGCCATATAACTTTAAAAATATACAACATATTCAATTCCACCTACCACAAAGACAATACTTATTTTAAAGAGATTTTTAAAAGAAGAAATTGATAGCATTCCCAAGGATTCTATAAGATGAAAAAGTAGATGAGTCTCACTCTGACAAGGAAATGAATCGGGCTTAGCATAATCAGTGAAAACAAAATCTATTTTTTTTAGCATTTACAAATGGGATCATAATGGGCCAACAGAGATTGGCTATTCTACCTGTGAGAGAATCAAAGTCTATTTAAAGGAGATTCTCTTTCATTTCTCATAATGTTTATCTCTTCCTTCTACACTGCCATCAGGCTAAAGAAAATGAGGTATTTCCGAGATCTGTCTATATGAGCTCACTGAAACACACTCCAGGCAGAAACCCCCACAGTTGATCACCCCAAATGAAGAACATAGACTACTTCTGCCCCCCTACCCCTGGATCTGACTACATACTGGTTTTGTCCCCAGTTCCTCTTCTATTTGCGGGATAAAATGAAATTACAGTTTCACATACTATGTAACTACCATGGAGCTACCACATGAACACATTGTGAACCCACTTTTTGACTGATTTGTTCAGAAGTGAGAACCTAGTCTTAGAAGGATGGTCTATGACTTTGTAAATGAAAGAAAAAGAGAAATCCATTTCTTTGCAGCAAAATGGAGGTTATGTTAACTCTGGAGATTCTGGCAACCATTTTCTGCCACATAGTTTAATGAAAATATAAATAAACAAGGTTTTTAGATAATGACAGAGCTCTAGCTAGGCTCCTGCCTGTGAGTCCTCCTTTTGAGTAGACTTCTACCTTGGCCTCTAAAGATTGAACAAACACTGACAGTTTCTCACAGTTCAAATATGCAACATTAGGATGACCCTAGCCTTCCCCTTAATGTGACTGACTGAGAAAACTCAAGGCTGCTGAAAAAACTTACTGTTTGCCAGTTCCGAAAGATAGGACCCCTATTTCCCAGTTATTTTGAGAGGGAAGAACCTAACATTTATCACCGCAATTAACACACCCATTTAGGTTTCACATGGGCCCGTCCTCATCTTCCTACATTTTGTAGTTTTTCACTTCCCTCCTCCTGTTGAGCTCCTGCTTACTCCACCTCCCTGCTCCCTCATTTTCTCCTTAAAAGGCCCAATATCCTCTGAATACATGGAAAATGAGTTCGTTCACACTGGATTCTTTCCCTATTGCAAAGGTAAGTTAAAATCTGTCCTTACCATTTCAGTGTCCGGCTTTTTTTTTTTTTGTTTGTTTGTTTTTTGAGATGGAGTCTCGCTCTGTCCCCCAGGCTGGAGTGAGTGGTGCGATCTCGGCTCACTGCAAGCTCTGCCTCCCGGGTTGACGCCATTCTCCTGCCTCAGCCTCCCGAGTAGCTGGGACTACAGGCGCCCGCCACCTTGCCCGGCTAGTTTTTTGTATTTTTGGTAGAGACGGGGTTTCACCGTGTTAGCCAGGATGGTCTCGATCTCCTGACCTCGTGATTCACCCGCCTCGGCCTCCCAAAGTGCTGGGATTACAGGCGTGAGCCACCATGCCCGGCCTTCTTCTTTTTTAAATAGCAATTACAATAAATACTTTTAGAGTTTCTGGCGATCATATTATACCATATGGATCCAGGAAAAGAAACAAATTAAGGCTTCTAGGTAATTACAGTTAATATTACTTTCTTGGAACGGGAAAGAATGGAGCTAGAAACAGGAACACTCCTCGGGTCTCTCACATAATTTTGGTCCTGTTTCTACAAACAACTCTTGACCTTGTTTCCCATGATATAGATCAAGATTCCTCCAATAATTTTCCTTGTGTATTTTTTCCTAAGCAAGCCAGAGTTGATTCATAGACTTGAACCAAAAGCCTTAATAATTAAAAATCATTGTAAAATTTTAAAATCAGAATTTTAACAAAAATCTCAGAAATATTTACATGTATTTTTAGGCTGGGCACTGTGAGTCACTCCTGTAATCCCAGCACTTTGGGAGGCCAAGGTAGGCAGATCATTTGAGGTCAGGAGTTTGAGACCAGCCTGGCCAGCATGGTGAAACCCCATTTCTACTAAAAATACAAAAAAAAAAAAAAAAATTAGACAAGAATGGTGATGTGCACCTGTAGTCCCAGCTACTTGGGAGGCAGAGGTGGGAGAATCGCTTAAATCTAGGAGGTGGAGGTTGTAATGAGCCAAGATCATGCCATTGCACTCCAGTCTGGATGACAGAGTGAGAATTCTTCTCAAAAAAAAAAAAAAAAAAAAAAAGGTACCTATATTTTTAAAAAAAGTAACATGTTACAAATTAGAAAATTCTATAATGGTAATTTTACTGATACAACAAATTTTATTAAAAGTTTGTCGATAGTAATATATACATGCAGTGTTAGCATTATCAGGGTAGAAATATACATATTTTCATATAAAATTTCTTTAATGTTATTGAAATATTTAAACCATCAACTTTATTGTCCCAATCTTGTCATTTCTTTCTGAATATCCTGTCCAAAAAGAAAGTTTTTGCCAAGATTTGCTTTACTTTCATATAATCTTTGGAGTGTTGGCAGTTTCATATGAGCTTATCAGAGTGTTATGAAAGTGAACTGTGGTTGTAGTGTTAAAAAAATTTTTGAGCTATCGCTTTATGCGACTTCAAAAGCACAAGAAAGAATGGTCTTAACAACAATGCCAAAGCAACACCAACAGTATCGGTACAGATGTGTGATTCCTAATCAAAGAAATCTCTTCACTGTGGATAAGGGTGAAAATGTAATCGGAATGTTTAGTCCAGGTAATAGGAGGAATTCCCAGCAAAAGGAATTGATTTAAGGTAGTGCCTATAAAAGTCAAAAACTAAAGTCATCTTTCTGTGTTCTTTTACCATCTGCCATGAAATTGCATCAGTCTTTTTCAGGAAAAAAACTGGCACAAATAAATCTAAGTTCACTGGGAAAAAGAGTTTGTGTTTACGACAGTGCCCAGTGTGCTGGTATTGCTTAATAAATGTCAAATCTGATGGATAATATTCATTTAGATGTTACATGGCTGCTTTTATATTTCCCATTGCAAAGCTTTGAGTTATAGACAGCGTTGTTAAATATCTTTATTCTAATCTAATTGTGCAATACCTAATTTTGGTAGCTCACCATTTCAGCTAAAGTGTTTTGGACTAAGAAAGCATCACACATTTTTTTCATTCATGCGTACATGTATTTAACAAACATTTATTGAGACCTCTTAGGAGCCAGACATAAAGATGTATGAAAGACAATTTCCATCTTCAATAATATTCAAATCTAATGGAAGAAACAAATAAAAAATTAACTAGGAGTCAATAAATTAATGTTACTTTGGAGCACACATTTTGTACATTTACCTACTTTGGTTATAGCTATCTTTAACATTATGATTTTTTATTTTTTTTATTTTTGAAAATTTTCTCCATATTCTATTTTTATCTTCTGTTATATCATGCTCTGTGGGTTATATCAAAATCCTGTTTTGGAACAAGTTTGAAAATGGTAAATAAAAATTGGATTAATAAATGGAAAAATAAAGAATAATTTACCATATATAATTGTGGCTATTAATGTGCTATGAGTGAAAAGAGGAAGCAATTCATTCTGTATATCGTAACTGAGGAAACTACATGAAATAAATGGTTTTTGAGATATACTAAAGAACAAGTACAATACCAAGTTACTTAAATAAATTGATAACCAGAATAAAACTACCAGATTTTTACCTACGAATCTTCATTTATTCAACCTTGATATTTTTTCTCATTTTAGTATTTAGCACAGTTTCTTGGAAATAAATTAACTGATTTAAAGCAGAGGTTTTTTTTTTTTTTTTAAGGTTCTTCTTTGGCATAAACACCATTAAACAGTGAAACGTGCTAAAAAAAAAAAAAAAAAAAAGAGGAATAAGAAAATAATGAGGCAAGCACAGTGGCTCATGCCTGTAATCCCAGCACTTTGAGAGGCAGAGGTGGGTGGATCACCTGAGGTCAGGAGTTCAAGACCAGCCTGGCCAACATGGTGAAACCCAATCTCTACTAAAAATACAAAAATTAGCTGGGTATGGTGGTGTGCGCCTATAATCTCAGCTACTCAGGAGGGTGAGGCAGGAGAATCACTTTAACCCGGGAGGTGGAGGTTGTGGTGAGTCGAGATTGTGCCACTGCACTCCAGCCTGGGTGACAGAGCAAGACTCTATCTCAAAAGAAAAGAAAATAATGGTTATAAAGTTGGCTATGGAAGTTTTACCAAGTAATCAGGGATTCAGCTTGTGCTCTGGTGAGGAACGTGAGAAAAAAAAAAAGTCTATTTAAAACCTGAGAAAATAAAAGTAATTTTTAACTATGCATAGGATTTTTTTTTTTGTCTTTGATGCTTAAAAAGTCAAAGTCAGATTTATCGTGCTTGTTTTCTTCCATTTAATTCATTCTTCTTGGAGTACAAATGAAAAAACAACATGCTTATAAAATACTAATATCATCAGTTCACTCTTACTCAGAAGCCTCCATTAACTTTTTGTTGCCGACATAATAAAAAAAAGAAGAGAAAAAAGAAAAACATATATTAATGTGGACTATGAGTTTCTTTAAGGTGTGTCTTTTGCAATTTGTGTCTCTTACACAATCATGAATGCCTACCATGATTTTAGTTCCTTGAAAATGTCATGCTTTGTGTGTGTGTGTGTTTGTGTGTGTGTGCCATGGACAAGTGGTTGTTTTGGAATAGAGTGCATTACTCTGACAACTAACTCCTAATACCTAACTGTCTCCTAGTTTCCTCATCTATACAATAGGTACTATTACAGTATCTACCTCAGAGAGTTATAAAAAGAAGATCATTAATCTACGAAAAGCACCTAGAGCTGAGCCTAACTCATAGTAAATGCTCAATAAACCTTGGCTATTAGTGTCAGACATTCATTACCCTCAGCTTAAATGTCAACATACTCTGAAAACATTCTCTGGTCATCTCAAGTTGAAAATGCATAATTTTGTCACAACTTTCCAAGTTGGAACATTTATAATTACCTTTTTTTGGTGACTTTTGGATTCATAAGGACAGAATCTGTGTTTCTGTTACTCATTAAGGTATCACCAATGTGTAATACTATGCATTTAATTAGTAATTCTTATCTATATCACTGGATACTTGAGTGAATAAAAGAATGTGTTTTTAATTCTACATTATGAAGATTTGTTTTTTTATTATTTTGAGCCAATTAAGACATATGGACAAATTTGTTGAAGCTCAGATTTATAAGTAGGCTTTCTAACATTATTCCATTAATAATTTCAACATTAAAGTTTTGGGAAAAAACACCTAATACAGTTTTCATGACTGTTTTAATTGTAAGAAAGTATTCTTCTACCTCTAATTTACCTCTAATTTAGACTATCATGAATTTCTTATATATACTTAAAATCAAACTGAAAGTATCTCTAGAGGAAGTCCTTCATTAGAAGGACTAGAATTGATGTGTGTAATATGAAAGTACTACAGAAATATTAGGGGGAATAGGGTCAAGAGTTTAACATTTATTTTGTAATTTTAACTGAACAACCATTCTTTATTCTTAAGATTAAACTAAAAATATAAATCAAAGAAAGTTAAAAGAAAAGAATAGCTGAAATATACCTGAGATATGGCAATGAGGGAAGATTTTTTTTAAATGTCAACTTTCCTGTTTAAATAAAACTAGAATATGGAATAGGTTATAGTCAGGTTATAGGAATACAGTGTGAAAAATTTGAGACAATATTTGCTTGTGTAATAGTAAACATAAAGTGACAAAAACTCTATTCAATTTAAGATGTCTTATAGTAGGAAAGTTGGAAATATGGCACACATACAGAGAGGCTGGAAATATTCCAGGGCCTCTAAAATTTCATGTAGTTTCAGAATGAGAGAATAAGAAGAGTTCTATTTAAACTGTGGTTTAGTTTAGCAAAGAGCTTGGTGATAAGAAATGTACCAAATGATAGAACTGGTGCCTAAGGATAGACCATTAATAGGAATTAGCAAATGGCTTCTGTTTCATTAAATATACATGAAATGGGTAAGCACCTGTTGAACCAGTAAGAGAACTCTTCAATACCCCATTTGTCTCAACCCTCTGGCTGTCTGCTGGTATGTACAGCATGAAAATGTGCTTATTTCATAATCATTGAGCAGTTTTCTCTGCTTGTTGGGTTTCTTAATTTCTTTTTTTTCCCCAAAGAAAACATTGGGAATATTAACTTCGCCTCATTCTTCAAACTATTTTGGAATGAATTCAATACATAGCTTAAGTTGTTTTTGTTTATTTGTCATAATTACATGCTTTAAAATAAACAGATGCTAATATGCCAACAGGAAATCTTTGAGTGAAAATTACAAAGTTAGAACAAAGCAAGCAGATGATCAAATGTCATTCCTAGTTTTGATGATCCAGGAGAAACAAAGTAAAGATGTCATAAATGCAGGTGTTTTTATTTCAGTGATTATACATTGAGAAAATGTTGAAACCAGATGGTACTTTTCAGAATGATTAGAGAGCAAAAATAATTTTAAATAATATGATTACTCTTCTCAATTTAACAAAAAATCTGATGCCAAGTCTTTTCAAACTAAAATAAGAAAATATAGCCTATAGTGTACAGGAAATCATAATGTGGAAAAGCTATATTTATATTTATTCCAATATTATGCTCTGACATTAAAATTATTAAAAAGGAAACAGAATAAAACAGAAATATAAATCTGCAAACATATAGACTGAAGATAATTTTAATATTTAATAATTATATATGTTATATTCAGTACAGAAAATGACTAGGGTTAAATGCATTTACAGTTGGTAGAATCTCTCTTATTTTCCCAACATCCACCATAATTATTCTTGACCATATGCTGATAGCTCATCTCCTGACATATCCTTGTGCCCCTAAGTTGTCACCAAGCTCTGCTATGCAATATGTTAGAAATCTTTCTTATATACTTTTTTTTAGCATTCTGTGTCTCTACAACATCAAGATGATCAGATGGAATAATACTCAGACAAGAATTTGAAGTGTGTTACCATATTACCCTTCCAACAGAACAAAAAATTTTCCCATCTCACTCTGTGGCATGATCTCAGCTCACTGTAACCTCCACCTCCCAAGTTCAAGTGATTCTCATGCATCAACCTCCAGAGTAACTGGGATTTACTGGAGTGTGCCACCACGCCTGGCTAATTTTTGCATTATTAGTAGACACTGGCTTTTGTCATGTTGGTCAGGCTTGTCTTGCACTCCTGGGCTCAAGCCGTTCACCTGCCTCGGCCTCCCAAAGCATTGGGATTACCCACGTGAGCCACCGTGCCAGGTCAACAAAAACCTTTTCAAAGGGAACTGCAACTTTACAAAATCTTCCATGACATGGATAATGCTGAACTAATATTAATTAAACAAATGTTTATTAAATGCTTGGGAAATCAAAGATGAAGAGACATGGTTTTACTGTTCATGAGAAGAAATTATCTTCTTGCCTCTAACAATAGCTAGAATATCCGCAGAAGGAAGTATGTCTGGAGGAGAAGAAACAAGGTAAATGGAAATCTGAGATAAAAGATGTCTAAGAGAAAGGTCATTGATTAATATGTATTACTAACAGAACAGGATTCACTTGAGAAGGGTTGTGGTAGAGGAAGGAGATACTATTTAAGGTGCTATAGCTGGAAGTGAGGTCTATTCAGCAATTATTTATTGAGCTCTGAAAAATTCAGAGATGAAGAGACACAGTTTTAGTGTTCATGGAAGAATTGCTAGATGGGAGTAACTGTTATATGATCCTCAAACCTGCTTTATTTCTTTTGGACATAGAAGTAGACTACATCAATCAAATTGGCTTCAATGGCATTTAAACAGAAAAGATATTCAGTGTTTCCAAAATGCACTTCCAACAGGATCCTCGATGGTCTTTCCCCTTCTAAGGTGGTTTGTCATGGCATAAAGGTGGTAGAGTCATGAGATGGAAATAACTTGGATTGCCAACCACCTCTTGAACGATATCGAATTTATGAGTTAAAAAAAAGGTAAGGGCCAGGCGCAGTGGCTCACACCTGTAATCCCAGCACTTTGGGCGGCCGAGGCAGGTGGACCACCTGAGGTCAGGAGTTTGAGATCAGCCTAGCCAACATGGTGAAACCCCGTCTCTACTAAAAATACAAAAATTAGCCAGGTGTGGTGGCGGGCGTCTGTAATCGCAGCTACTCAGGAGGCTGAGGCAGAAGAATAGCTTGAACCTGGGAGGCGGAGGTTGCAGTGAGCCAAGGTCATGCCACTGCACTCCAGCCTGGGCAGCAGAGTGAGACTCCGTCTCAAATAATAATAATAATGACAAGTATTATTTTAAGTCACTGAGATTTTAATTATTTATGCCTCAGTTAGCTTTACCTTAATGAACACAATGCAACAATGCATGACATTCATTGCCAAGTAAGAAAAATTAGATGTGTATATCATTTAAAGCGAGAATGTAAACAAGCCTCAACCTAAAAGTCTAAAAACAAACAAAATTAAATGAGAAACAGTCGGGATAGGCTTAGACTAACTAGTGCTAGATTTAGATTGGAAGAGAGGGTGAAATGTTCCATTTTTCTGTGGAATAATGGCGTCAACTGAAGCCCGGGGGCTCCCCGCTGTCCCCAGCCTCCCTTTTAGCCAGGGCGCCTTTGGCCTCTCTTCACAGCCTTCCTTAGGGACTCAGAGTCACGAGGGACTGCGGGCTCCACCGTGGGTGGGGGAGGCGTGGGAACCTCTTGCGGAAAGTGAAGAACCCGGTGGCTGTGACTCCTCAGGAGGCTGCAGCAGATGGTGGCAGTGGCTTTGCTCCAAGTCTTATGTAAACGAACACTGCCACAGTTTTTGTTTTTTGTTTTTTGTTTTTAAGTTAGTGAATGAGTTTGGGTGTGATTGATCGGTGAACCAAGAGCTGGCGGCCCACTAAAAGACTAGTGTTTCTTTGCTGTTCCTACCTCCCCATTTGTGGTAAACAAACAAACAACAACAACAACAACAACAACATGGGTTATGTAACAAACCTGCACCTTCAGCACATGTATCCCAAAACTTAAACTAAAAAAAAAAAAAAAAAAAAAAAAAAAAAAAAAAAAAAAAAGGCCGGGCAAGGTGGCTCCGGCCTGTAATCCCAGCACTTTGGGAGGCCGAGGAGGGCGGATCACAAGATCAGGAGTGTCAGACCAGCCTGGTCAAAATGATGAAACCCTGTGTCTACTAAAAAAATATAAAAATTAGCCGGGCGTAGTGGTGCATGCCTGTAATCCCAGCTACTCCGAAGGCTGAGGAAGGAGAATCGCTTGAACCCGGGAGGCGGAGGTTGTAGTGAACCTAGATGGTGCCACTGCACTCCAGCCTGGGCAATAGAGGGAGACCCCATCTCGGGGTAGGGGCAGCTAGGTAAAACCCAATTCGTACCCCCTCTCCTCCCTGCCTCCACCACCTTTTCCCTCGGCAAATGTATCTAAAGGCTCATGCTGTTTTTCTTTTTTCCCCAAAGCAAGATGAGAAGAGTAAAAGATAAGGCATGTCCGTGTGTGTGTGTGTGTATGTGTGTGTGGAAAAGAAAAAAAGAAAGACAGAGAGAGAGTAAAAAGAGGAGTCAAAGAGGAAGAATCAAAATCTGATAAAATAAATTTTCCTAAAATTCCAAGGAATTTAGTATCAAGAAAGAGGACAGCTAGTATACAGGCTTCTAGGTGTATCTTACTAGAATATATTCAGCAAACCTGTAATCAACAATCATTTGTTATTTGATTTTTACAGAGTGATAAAAGATGGTTGCGGAAACATATTCTACACATCAATTGTTACTATCAAGATGTAAACTTTATTTAAGGTACAGGTTAACTTAGAAATAAAGCCCATGTTACAAGACACTGTGACCAATAAAAACATTGACCGAGGCAGTGTTTAAAGTGAAGATGTTTAGAATGATAATACTCATCCCCTTCATTTGTAAAGGACTTCAAAGCTCTAAAACTCTTTTCATATAATATTTAATTTAAATATTTCTGGAAAATATGGTGAGCGTTCCAATGATCTATTATGTAACTACCCTCTCCAAGCCTTAGTTGCTTAAAGAAAAAAGCAACTGTTTGTTCTGCTCACAAATCTACAATCTGAGAAGGGCCCACAGAGGACAGCTCGGCTCAGTTTTATGAGCCATCACCTGGAGTGACCAGGAAGACTTTAGGGGTTGGAATCTTGTAAAGGATCACTCACTCAGTGACAGGCAGCTGATGCCGGATGATAGCTGAGACTTTAGCTGAAGCCTTCAGCTAGAACACATGTACAAGCTTTTCCTTCCTCCCTCCCTCCCTTCCTGACTCCAAATATGGCTACTCTTCTAGCATTTTCTTGAGGGGGGAATGATCCCGTCATCTACCAGGTCCTTTAAAGCAGACTGCACATATTCATTCACCTTCTTTCTTCCTTCCTTTCTCTCTCTCTCTCTCTTTTTTTTTTTGAGACGGAGTCCCGCTCTGTCGCCAGGCTGGAGTGTGGTGGCGCCATCTTGGCTCACTGAAAGGTCCGCCTCCCGGGTTCACGCCATTCTCCTGCCTCAGCCTCCTGAGTAGCTGGGACTACAGGCGCCCACCACCACGCCCGGCTAATTTTTTTGTATTTTTTTTTTCAGTAGAGACGGGGTTTCACCGTGTTAGCCAGGATGGTCTCAATCTCCTGACCTTGTGATCCGCCTGCCTCGGCTTCCCAAAGTGCTGGGATTACAGGGGTGAGCGACCGCACCCGGCCATTGTACAAGCTTTTCACATAGCTGTTTGGCTTCCTCATAGAATGGATGCTGAATTATGACAGCAAGAATCCCAACTGAGAGATCTGTGTGGATGCTCTGTTAACTCTGCTGACCTAGCCTCAGAAATCACATGCACTTTCTCTGCTTGTACTAGGTTTGTCCAGGCAATCTCAAAGGCCTGTTCAGTTTCAAGGGACGAGAAGGCAGAGTCCCTTTTGAAATGAGAGTGACAAAGCTCTGGAAGAGCAGGTGAGGTGGGAAATAATGTTGCAGCTATTTTGGAAAATATCATCTGCCAAATACACATTATCGTTTTCATTTTTAAAAAGGAACATTCAGTCTTAGACGATTTAAATGATTAACCCAGTGTTTCAGAGCAAATGGGAATGCAGAGGTTTAAATGAAGTCTTTGTGCTCCAAGGAGAATATTATTTCTTTTGTATCAAAGCCACCAGACTGCAACGGCAATTATATCTATGTACATATTCAGAGTTAAATATATTCCTAGTGTGCCAGTAGTATGTAGCATTAGCTCCAACATTGTACTAAATACACATACATAAAATGAAATTCAGTGCAAAATTAGGCAAATAATTTTAAAGGTAGTAATAATCAGCATAATTATTTTATAGTCATATTTTATTCATCTTACACAAATTATATATTGTCATCAACTATACAAGTGAACTTACACTATTGTAAAACATTATGGTATTAATGCAATTCCTGGGAAGATTTCAATTTTAGTTTTCCAAATTTGAAAATTTTCCACATCTGTAGCATATGGACACACATTTTACACATTCCAAATGAAGCTATGTACCTTGACTCCCAATATAGCTACTCTTCTAGCATTTTCTTGATGGGTGAATGATCCCATCATCCACCAGGTCCTTTAAAGCAGACTGCACATATTCATTCACCTCCTCTCCTGACCTTTTCTATTCCTCCACATAAACATATTTAGTCAAAAACTTGGTTTATTCCACCTGTTACATACTATTTAAATTGTTCAACACTTCTCTCTTTCTCATGCAATTGTTGAAAATCAATTTGGTTTTCATTGTGTACCTGGAATATTTCAACATTTTCCTGTCTATTCTAGCTTTCACACTTTCATTGCAGTCTCCAAACTACTGCCAATATGATACTGATCTTAAAACACAAATATGACTCTTGCATTTTTCTAACTCATCACTAAAAAAGACAAAGGCTCAAGTACACGGAACTGTAAAGTAATGACAGTCACACCATCCACAGCACCACAATGACAGTTCCATGGGTCTTCATCTTGTGCCAAGCATTAAAACAATAAACCACATAGATTCTGTCATATAGTTCTGATTCCAGTTGTGGTTAATGTTATTCTGGTTTTACAGCAGCTGACATTCATTAAGGATCACTAACCTGTGGAAATAGAGACTCAAATAAGCAAACCTACAATTCCAAGTTTATTTTCATTCAAGTTCCGACATCTATTGCATTTTCCACATTCTTTTATAATTAGAAACTAATTATTAAAATATTTTAATTTAATATCAGTATTAAATATTAAATAATCAAAATATTTTAATAAGCAATAGTGAAAAATAAATCTGGTAAATTTATAATAGCTACTACAATGCTATGTACCGTATTTCTACAAAAGATTAATTTCAATAAATAAATGAAATCTAAATAAAATAAAAGAAATACTAAAATACTAAAATAAAAGAAATCTTCACAAATACTTCTTAATATCTGATAGCTTTGTGCTTACAATGATCAAAATATCAGGGTCAGTAAACAATGGTTTTTAGATTTAGAGAAAGAGTTTTGGAAGGGATTGAGCATTCACATCGTGTTTGACAGATAGAAGAAAGTGTCAAGACATCCTTATGTGAGAGATTGATATTACAAAATCCTCAGATAGTATTGAGAGCGGTTCTGAGACTCCTTTTCTTCCTATTTTCACTGCCAAGGGAAGAAAAATAAAATGATATCCTACCTCAGGCTCCCAAAATAACTAAGTTTGGAAGTATTTTTTATCTTAAATTATTCAAGACACTTTTCACCTTTTTCTCCCCATTTGGCACACAAGGGACCACAGAAACCATTTTTTTACAGTGTTTCCTTTTGTATAACCTCAAAGCTCTAGGGCTTGGGGAAAGCAGAGCTAAATCTGCCAGCTAAAATAGAAGCCCCAGCGTTTCCCTATCCCCATATTCCAGTACAATCCTTGTTGCTGGCAATGTATAACTTATTTAAGATGAGGAGACTTAATTTATGTACCAGGTACTTCTGCATTCAAATTCCACCGGGATAATTGTATTCTTTGATTACAGTGATAAGCTTGCCTGTGAACCAAAGATCAGGACAGACAGCCTTCTGACAGGATCCCATAGAACCCTGTTCTTGACTTAAAATTATGTGCATCACATTGTAGCTAAGTATATTTATTTTGTTGCTCTTACCAGACTGTAATAATCATGAAGATAAGGACATTGTGAATCAATTTATTGGGCCATTGCCAATACTCAGCATTCTGCTTTGAAAATACTGGTGAGTAAAATGTTTTCATGAATGGATGGATGAGTGGTTGATATTTTTCTAGTTCTATACATGTGAATATCTTATGGTAGCAAAAAGCAACATTTGCATATACACATATTTACCTGTTTGCAAGTATAAAGTGAGTTAAAAATATCTGCAGTACATGGAAGAGTGTCCTCCAAGTAGAATGTGATGAATAAATGTTTCTGTTGTTATAAGATTGTTGCATATCATCACAGGAAAAAGGATAGCTATAGGCCCATTTGTAAAGCAGATTCTCTCAGGATAAAAGAGAAACTTAAACTTTATCCCAGAAGTGATGCTATTGTAGAAAATGGCAAATTTCACTAAAATATGTAGCAAACAGTCTCCTGTTACATACCTAAGAAATCAATACAGTTTGCATCGTACTTTGAATTTTACATCTTTAAACAAAAACTAGCTGCCTTAAAAAAAGTCCTAACATGGCTGGACAAGTCACCTATCCTAATACTAAGAAAATTGACTTAGGAGAAACAAAATGGAAACACTGACACAAGTGGCAACCATGAGAAGCAAAAACTTTACATTCTTGAATTTATGAAATAACTGTTTATTATGAGTTATTATTTATACTAAAGGTTAATAGGCGGGTCACGCCTGTAATCTCAGCCCTTTGGGAGGCCGAGGCGGGCGAATCTTGAGGTCAGGAGATGAAGACCATCCTGGCTAACACGGTGAAACCCCGTCCCTACTAAAAATACAAAAAAAAAAAAAGAAAGAAAGAAAAAAAAAATTAGCCAGGTGTGGTGGCGGGTGCCTGTAGTCCCAGTTACTTGGGAGGCTGAGGCAGGAGAATGGTGTGAACCCGGAAGGCAGAGCTTGCAGTGAGCCGAGATTGCGCCACTGCACTCTAGCCTGGGCCACAGAGCTAGACTCCGTCTCAAAAAATAAATAAATAAATAAATAAAATAAACAAACCAAAAAAAAAAAAAAAAAAAACACTGACATGTGAACTTTCAATGATTTTCAGTGAAATGAGATACTTAAGGAAAATATAATGAGTTTTTTGTCCTTCCAACTTTGGGGGAAATGTCAAATATATTCAATAAAATCATGATGATAAGCACATAGTAGTTTGGCTTAATGTCATGACTTGGCCGGCCAGGCGTGCTGGCTCAAGCCTGTAATCCCAGCACTTTGGGAGGCCGAGACGGGCGGATCACGAGGTCAGGAGATCGAGACCATCCTGGCTAACATGGTGAAACCCTGTCTCTACTAAAAATACAAAAAATTAGCCGGGTGAGGTGGCGGGCGCCTGTAGTCCCAGCTACTTGGGAGGCTGAGGCAGGAGAACGGCGTGAACCCGGGAGGCGGAGCTTGCAGTGAGCTGAGATCCGGCCACTGTACTCCAGCCTGGGCAGCAGAGCGAGACTCCGTCTCAAAATAAATAAATAAATAAATAAATGTCATTACTTGGCCAAAAAAGAAAAAAAAAGGAAAGAAAAAATACTCTAACATAAATGTCTATCTTTAAAATATATATATATGTACTTGTTCAAGAAGGTCAGAGACACAAAAGGCTTTTAGCACTGGTATTTCATGTAGGAAAGAAATTTGGGAAGTACAATAGAAGGCCTGACATTTAAGATGTAATATTAAGAGCTTCCTTGATAACTTTGAGCCTCACAATGCCCCAAAGGACAACTGACCAGCTCCACTGCTCTCAAAAAACATGCCATCCACACAATAGAAAAGACTTCTCGCCCACACCTGGCTAGTTCTCCTATCACCTAGATGAGCTACTCCAGCTGGTCCCAAACCTAACTTCCCTGCCAGCCTGCAGAAATATTCAAACAAGCCAATTACATCCTCTCATGGGAACCAGGAGTCACCCAACTGCTTCTTACTACAAAGCTTGCCACTTGCAACTTCTACCTGTTCACTCTGCTCTGAATGCAAGCCCTTTTTGCCCTGCATGGTGTATAGTTATCTTTTCTTCCAGGCTATGAGTTTATGTGACTAATAAACTGCTGTCAAAGTGATCTATCCAGGGTCAAGTGTCATGAGTTTGGCCATCTCTAAAACCCTTGAATGGGACTCAAGCCCTCATCAATGGGTGAAGAGGAGGCAAATAAACCCAAAAGATATTTTACGTTACTTTCATTATTTTATTAGCTAACTTAACGTGTTATTATTATATAGTGAAAAATAGAAATCGCCTCTTACTGCCTAACTTCCTTCACTCATTAATCAGCAGGTTTTTTCAGATTTTTATTATTGCCAAGTAATAAAGACCTAAGCATTCTTATACACTGCATCAGTTTTCTCTTGTGGCATAACAAATCATCACAAATTTTGTGGCTTAAAATAGCCTTAGTACGTAGTTCTGCAGGTTAGAATCTACTGCATGATTGGATTCTCTGCTTAGGGTCTCACCAGGCTGAAAGCAATGCTGTGTTGGCCAGGCCGTGTTCCCATCTGAAGCTACTGATTGTTTGCAGAGTTCATTCCCTTCAGGTCGTAGCACCAAAATCCTCATTGATCTGCTAGTTGTTGTCTGGGGACCACTCAGTCCTAGAGAATACCAGCAGTTCCCTGCCATGTGGTCCCTCTAGGCAGTGTGCAGAATGAATGTTTGCTTTTTTCAGGCTAGCCAGATCACAGCTCTTCGACTTCCTTTTCTTGCATCATCCAGAACCATCTTTCTTCTTGTAAAGGGCTCATGTGATTAAATCAAGCCCAGCCAGGTAATTTCCCTACTTGAAGGTCATCTAAATTGTAACTTTAATTACATCTGTAAATCACTTCATAGTAGTGCCCAGATTAGTGTTTAATTGAAAGACTGTAAGAAATGTGTGAACACCAGGGATTAGGAATCTTGGAGGCCATGTGAAAACTCTACCTACCACATACATCAAATTGTGTGTACTCATATGAGGTTTTCTCTGGTTTAATATTGAGATATGACCCCCTTTGGTCAAAATGTGCTTTTCACTTTTCATAACTACAACCAATTCATCTTTTAGAAAAGTCATCTCAGTTTTCAATTGTAGATACTGTTTTCCCTACACTCTTACATTCTTTGGGTATTGTCAATGTTCTTAATTTGTGCCAATCTTTTAGGTGAGATGGATTCACATAACTCATTCTGTTTTATATTTCATGAATGTGAGTGATTTTTAAGAATATAATCTTGGCTATTTCCTTTACTGTGAACTACTTTTGCCTACTTTATCTTTTACCTATTTATTTGCCTATTTTCTTTGCCCATATTATTATTTGTAAGAGCTCTGATATAATAAGGAAGTTGTTCCTTTATCTATCATGATTATAACAGACATAGAGATAAAGATACAAATATGTGTTTAATTAGTACATAATTATATCAGCCTTTAACTTTTATGCCTTAAATAATTGGGAAATAATATTTACATAACTATTTTAAAATATTTGATGCTAATAAACAGTGAAAAATCCCTTAATATTTTAAATGTGTTCTGAGACTTAGATTTCTTTAAAAAATTGTTATTATAGCTGGGCGTGGTGGCTCACGCCTGTAATCCCAGAACTTTGGGAGGCCGAGGCGGGCGGATCACGAGGTCATCAAGACCATCCTGGCTAACACAGTGAAACCCGACTCTACTAAAAATACAAAAAATTAACCGGGCATGGTAGTGGGCGCCTGTAATCCCAGCTGCTCCAGAGGCTGAGGCGGGAGAATGGCTGCTCTGGAGGCTGAGGCGGGAGAATGGCGTGAACGCAGGAGGCAGAGCTTGCAGTGAGCTGAGATTGCGCCACTGCACTCCAGCCTGGGTGATAGAGTGAGACTCCATCCCCCCCCAAAAAAAAAAAATTGTTATTATAAATTATAATATCTATTAAAAGCTATTACATTTGCAATTAGACTAGCAGTCTACACTCTTGATCCTGCTCTTCCCTGGTCTAACCGTAACACATTTCCTCTTCTATCACATTACATCAATTACTTATTCTAATGTTTATTAATATTGTCAGTATCCTCCATCTAGGTTATAAATTTTATAAAGGTATGGATATTACTTTTATTCAGTAATGTATCCCAAGCACCTAGAACATGTGCCTGATACATATAAATTCTCAATAATTACAAATTAAGTGCATAAATAATAGCATGTCTCAAATATAATTTTAAAAATAGTAATAATATCTTTTGTGGTTTTCTTTTATGCACCTAGAACATGTGCCTGATACATATAAATTCTCAATAATTACAAATTAAGTGCATAAATAAGTAATAGCATGTCTCAAATATAATTTTAAAAATAGTAATAATATCTTTTGTGGTTTTCTTTTATGCAAATGGTTAGTGGGTACTTTTCTTCCCTCCAAACAGTATGTAGTGCACAGATATATGTTTTAATTTTGGTAATTTCATAAAGACAAAAATAAGATACTAAGCTATGAAGTCAAATACCTGACTTGAAGTTCTAGTTATACCAGGTGGTTACTTTGTGAGCTTATACACACTGAGTAACTTACTGAGCTTCATTCTCCCAATGAGCAAAATAAGGATATTGATATCCACCTTGACTTTATTCAAAGTTTTCTTAAAGTTCAAATGAGCTAAAGTTTTTGAAAACATTTTGTAATGTGTTAAACATTCTATAAATATAGTACTACTAATGATGTATTTTACTTATGTAATGGCTACTCTAAATTATATAATATTGTGAGTCCTTCACAATAATTATTGCGTTTTATCTTTGCATTGTCTCTATTATACACACTTTATAAGTTAGGAAATTGAGGCACAGATGAAGCCAAAGTTTAAAACTAACCATAGCGACCCCAATGACCACATTACTAGCAACTTTTTATTGTTGCCACATTGTTGCCAATACGTTTTTGATTTGATTTTTGTCTTAATGTTCTCATTTCTTCCTAATTTTTCATTCACATTTTATTCTTTAGTAAATATCACATGATCTTTTTGCCTCTCATTTCTGAATAATTTACTGCCTCTTTTTTTTCTATCTGGTATTTTGCTTCAGTGTGCATCAAACTCTATTTTCCCTTGATTATCTTTTCTTTTTTTACATGATGCTTTTTCTTTCTGCTCTCTTATGCTTATCTGCAGGGGAAAAAAAGTAATGAAAACTATGCATTCTATTTATGCACGTGTTGTCTTTTTCAGTAAAATTACTCTGTGTGAAAATTGCCATCAGTCATGTTGTTACAAGGAAAAATAAAGTAGAATAAGCATTTGATGTTTTAAACTTACCAACTCTCAATTTGTAACAAGCAAAGCATTTAATATACTGTGAGATATCCTGAGATAGTGAGCAAGTACATTTATTCAGAGAAAACAGTAAGTCGTTGCCTTAGTGAATTAAAAAAAAAAGTATCTAACTTTTGCTTTTTAGTTGTGTTTGGACTCCATTTAATTTTCTTTTAATAGATTTACTGAGGGGCAAGGGGAATTTTTAAGTATGTTAGTCCCAATTATAGCATTGTCTTTGAATTTCTTCCTTCATTTCATCTTTAATAGGAGAATTATCAAACCACTGTTCAGGACCAATTATTGGCTTTTTCTTTGTTTGTTTATATTTTGTTTGTTTTGGTAAAATTTAACACAATTAATGAGAGCTGGAAGTTCTTTTTAAATTGTCTGTGAGATTCCACTCTTGGATAACCATGAGATAAGGGTCTGAAAAATTTGTTTAAACCTCTTGTGTAAATCATAGTTTTAGAGTAGAGATGGCCTAAGTAAGTCGTCTCAAGGTAGTTTCGGTAAAGCTGTGTAGGATTAAACAAGGAAATGAAGTTCCAATTAGGTTTTGACTTTTTGACCATATTTTGAAAGAAATTTGGGATACAGAGAAAATTAATCATGTTTTGTTTTAATCATCTTCAAGTGGTAGTAAAATCAACCAAGTACAGTGCAGTAAGTTCTATGAGCAAAAATTCCAATATGTACAGCAAGAGACACCAGACACCCAAGAGTTTACTAGCTGATAATTGTTGTGAAAAACTGAATTAGAGTTTGTTTTACAGTAATTATGAGCCTGGGGCCAAAGTCAGAATTCTTTTTTTGATTTGTTACTTCTATTAAGTAATTTTGTACATAGTGAAGACTGTCTTGACAAGGAGAATTAGATTTTCTCCTTCTTTCCATTCATTTCCTTTTTCCTTTGTATGACTTTCTGTTCAATCTTAGGCCAAAAATACAAAATTAATCATTTTCTCTAGTACTTTTGGTACCATCTTCCCAAAAATTGAGCTCTATAACAATAATTACAATAAAAATAGATATTTCTGATAAAATTACAAGCCTGTGTGACTTCCTTTATCATGACATAATTATGAAAGCATATTTTAAAACTTTAAAATACCATTACAATAAACAGTTTTGTGCCATTATGTATTTTAAAAATGAGATTATACACCAAGAATTATAATTAAATGTTTTCTTCTAATCTGAAAAAATACAAGGAAGAAAAAAATTGCAATTTCCCAAAATTGTAAATGATTATGTCCCAAGATGATAACAACTTTTAACAGTTAAGAATTCCTATAAGTTTAATATCATTGGCAAATTTAAATCTCTGAGGAAATCAGTGTAAGCTTTTCTCACAGTTTCATCATTGCCCTTAAACAAAGTATCATAGGAAAGCAGTATATTTTCATCTGATTATATCTAACACATATGAAAAGCTGTTAAAATACTTAATTTTGAATTAAAACTATACATACTCATGGTATTTGGAAATAGCTGTATTTAAAAGAGATTTTTAAACAATGATATATTGTGAGGCAATTTATTTGTTCATGCTTTGATATATTGATTCATAGACTCAACAAACATTAGCACCAACTGTGAACCAGGTGTTATGTGCTGTGGGATTTAGAGATAAACAAATAACTTGGTTTCTCAACGAGTTCACAGTTTTTCAGTTTGATGGGGAAGTAGATATTTACATTAATTTTTTGACACATACAACTTATAAAGACTATGCCTTTTTTGTATCTTTGAACTCACAAATATAATTTCCATGACAAAAATGAGGTGTATTTTAATGAAATATTTGTGAATTTTATAAAAAATAATGATTTAAAAAATAAACAGCATCCCATGCTTTCATTTGAAATAAAAAATAAATTTTCAGAGTCTTTATCTTTATACTTATGAATAAAATATCAGTTAAATGTCTCAAAAAAATTCTGTACAGATTAATTTTGTACTGGAGATAGAAAAATACATGAAATAATACTGGGGAGGATAGTAGACTATGGGCACCTGCTCTCTCACTTAACACCCACACATGATATAAGCAGTATTTTTCTATTTCAGTGAGATTGATTTACTTGGCTTTTTTTCTATATGTAATATTTTACACATTCCAGCTCATCTTGAGAAGAGTTCTCTACTCTTCAACATATTTTGAAAAAGGCCCATGGCACAAACAAGGTTAATAACACTTAAAGGAGTGTGGGGCTGGTCAAAAAGTCAAAAGCTTTAAGAAGGTCATAAGATATGTTGATGAAAAAACATTTCTGGGCTAGGAAAGAAAAGTAATGAAGAAACATCATTTTAGGAAACAGCACATGCTAAAATATAGATGATCGTAATTATTAAGGTGTTACAATTATAGTCTACTAGAGTTATTTCTTGTTCTTTTTAAAAATGTCCACTGTTATCCTTGGTTCACTGATAAGCTATGCCAAATTTCAGCATAAAATGTCAAGTCATGTGTAAATTCTATTGTTGTATTGATTGGAATTTCATCAAAGAAGCTTATTTAGAGGAAAAAAAACATTTTATGATATTGATCTTTCACATTCATGAAAGTGCTTTGTCTGGTATGCTGAGGATGAATTTTATATTGTTAAAAGCTTTATTGTTTTTCATATGCCTCTATCTTAATTGCAGATTAATTGGTAAGTTTCTATTTTATTTGTCAACGTTATAATTGCAAAATACTTTTTTAATTCAGAATTTCATTTTCTAATTGCTGATGCTTATTTATAGGAATGATAGTTGAACAATGACCTTATTTTTGATAAAATTTGTTTTTTGTTAGTTTTAAGAATCTCATCAATACAGTTATTATCTTTAGTGTTCTTCTTTCTTTCTAAATCATACTTACACCCTTTTCTTTCTTTGATTCTTCTCTCTTTCCCTTTACCTCTATATTTCAACCCCTGTCTAATTTCTTATTATGCACTGGCTAGGACCTCCAGCATAATGTTCATTAGAGGCAGTGGTAGTAGGTATATTGTCTTTTCCTTGATGTTCAAAAGGTATATTTTATATTACCTTTCTGATAGAGATTCTGGTGAAGAAGATCTTCTACTAGTAGTTTTCTGAGCAGTGATAAAAATTAATGGAGAATTTATCAAATTCTTTTTCTAAAACCATTGAAATTATACTGTTTTTTTTTTCTTTCTCCTTTATTCTTTTAATCCAGAAGGTTAATTTAAAAAATTTGTAATACTGTCCAGGCACTTTGGGAGGCCAAGACAGGCGGATCACGAGGTCAGGAGATCGAGACCATCCTGGCTAACACGGTGAAACCCCGTCTCTACTAAAAAATACAAAAAACTAGCCGGGCGAGGTGGGGTGCCTGTAGTCCCAGCTACTTGGGAGGCTGAGGCAGGAGAATGGCGTAAACCCGGGAGGCGGAGGTTGCAGTGAGCTGAGATCCGGCCACTGCACTCCAGCCCAGGCGACAGAGAGAGACTCCGTCTCAAAAAAAAAAAAAAAAAAAAAAAAAAAATTGTAATACTGAAACTTCCTTTTAATTCTGAGGGAAAACCTAAGATTTTTCAGTCTGTTCATAAATGAGATAGTAATTACAATTTTGATGAAAGTGAATGTACTAATATTTTAGAATTTTATAAAGAAAAAACATGTTTTCAGAAGCTATTAAAAAACTGAAATTAAAAATATCACACACGTTGAATAAAAGCTAGTTGACACATATGATTAATACAGCTAATTTTTCTGGCTCTGCTACTTTCTTTATTTGTTAAGGATTTGACAGCAAGACTTGAAATAGCTTGTAAGTTGGGTTTCCTTCAATATCTTTCTATCATATTAGCTCTACACATGAGTTCACCAGAATTAGACATTTGGCCAGTGTTTCTTGGCCTTAGATCTCTCACCTTTTACCAATGCAGTGATTCACCAGCTTCAGTAGCTTCTGTTACCTGGAAATGTTCATTTCCAGCATTTTGGGAGGAAGTTGATTTAGGAGAATTAGGAGTTAATATGTATATGGTGCTAGAGTGTGCAGTTCTCATACATAGTAAGTGCTCAGTATGTTATAATAATTATTATTTTAATCATGGAAATGGATGTGACTTGTACAAAGAAAAATGGAAGTTTCCTTTTCCCCTTTGCATTGTGGTTTATAATTGTCCTTGTACATATTTTGTATTTTAGCTATGTACATTAAAGAGTTTGATTTGGGTTAATATTTCCCAAATCGCTGTGTTCTGAAAAATGTCAATAGATATTCTGGTGGAAAAAAAAAGACAAAACAAAAAGAAATTATTTTGTCATCAACCCCTTTCAGCAAACTATAGTTAAACACATTTCTTTACTGAAGGGATTCTCCAAACAATTAATGTATACTATAAAAGATCAAATGAGATGAGATGGTATAAAACATGCTCCATTCTTGTTTAACTACTGAACTCATTTTCACCAAATATCTATTTTCTAGTTAGTAAACTTTGCTGGTTCTGATATTATGTAATGGCAAAAAATAGCATGATAATTACAAGATACTATTTATTTAAAATAAAGGCCAAATTTTTAGTTGTTAATTGCATTCCTCTTTTTCACTAACTTTGGTTCACTTTTAAAATAAATCACTATACTTAAAAACTAACCACCTTCCCTAAAAACCTTTCAAGGCTAAATTAGACCTTTTAAGGAAATACAATGGAATTTCTTAAGTCTATTTTAAAAAGTTTTCCAAGAAAGCTATCTAAGTATTTAAACTAAATTATAATGTGAATCAAATTAATGTACTGAGTCATTAGCTTGATTGAAACAGTCTAAAAATCAAGGATACCTTTAAATCGGTTATCTTTATCCAGTTTTATCTGGCATTCCAAATTTCAGACTTTGAGTTCATATTCTAAAAAATAAAAATACTAATACAATTTGAGGAAAGCATAGATCGTTGCTCTGTTTCAACTTTGCAGTTAGTAAACAAGCCCGATGCCGAGCAGACACACTAGTTTCTGTTGAAAACGTTTCAGTTTCCTAGATTCCTGCTAGTGATGTTTAGGAAAAAATGTAGTTGTGCTTCTTTTTTGCTTTGTTTAATTTTTTAAAAACCCACATTATCTTTGGTTATTGAAGCTAAAATTAACATGCCATGATTCTTTACTGTGTTGGCATGTTGCATATCTTCTTGAGCTGTACTGTTCAGTCCATTCTCCTAACAAAACTTAACAATTTTTGACTACTTTTTAGATAAATAAAAGCTTTAAATCAAAGAGTTAAGACATTGTCCCTGACCTGAAAGTAGGAATTAACACGTGGTGGACTTAGGCTCAGTTATAGACTCTACAGCCTTGCATATTGGATGCTCAGGCACTTAGTGTTTCTAACCCCCTTATCTCTCACTTTCAACCACACTAGGATTCCTTTGTCATTACATGTGTGTACTTCTTGGAATATAGACCTCCTTTGTTGGAACCTAGCATAGTAATCATATTGAGATATTCATTTGAATAGGCCTTCACTCTGAATCATTCTCTTGGCAAAAGTGCTCCCTAATAAACAGAAAAAGAAGCCACCCTAGAGGTGAGAGGTGAAGCCAGCTGGACTTCCTGGGTAGAGTGGGGACTTGGAGAACTTTTCTGTATAGATAGAGGATTGTAAATGCACCAGTCAGCATTCCATAAAAATGTACCAATCAGCACTCTGTAAAAAGGACCAATCAGCAGGACATGGGCGGGACCAAATAAGGCAATAAAAGCTGGCTGGCCACCAGCGCCAGCACCCAACCTGTGGGTCACCTTCCATCATGTAGAAGGTTTGTTAATTTCGCTCTTCATAATAAATCTTGCTGTTGCTCGCTGTTTGGGTCTGTGCCACCTTTTTTTTTTTTGGTGAGATGGAGTCTCTGTCGCCCCGAGGCTGGAGGGCAGTAGCACCATCTGGACTCACTGCAAGCTCCGCCTCCCAGGTTGACACCATTCTCCTGCCTCAGCCTCCCAAGTAGCTGGAACTACAGGCGCCTGCCACCACGTCCGCCTAATGTTTTTTCTATTTTTTAGTATAGACTGGGTTTCACCCAGTTAGCCAGGATGGTCTGATCCTGACCTCGTGATCCGCCCATCTTGGCCATCCAAAGTGGTGGGATTACAGGCATGAGCCATTGCCGTGCAGCCTGGGTCCTCCTCATCTTTAAGAGCTGTAACACACACTGCCAGGGTCTGTGGCCTCGTTTCTGAAGTCAGCAAGACCATGAACCCACTGGGAGGAACAACCCTGGAGGCACCACCTTTAAGAGCTGTAACACTCACCGCGAGGTCTGCGGCTTCATTCTTGAAGTCAAGCAGACCAAGAACCCACCAGAAGGAATACATTCCAAACACAGAGGAACTTCCATTGGGTGGTTTAAAATTACAGCTGTATCTGTCAGATAGGGACATCCTAGGAGCTAGAAAGGAAGGTATTATCAAAACAGGCATTGAATTAGACAAACTATATTTGCAAGACAGATTGTCTAGTATTCAGAGTTCTTGTCCTATGTATTTTCATTCTCATTTCTAACAATTATTTTTATTCATAAATATGATATTGCATATATTGAGGTTATGATATTTGATATATAACAATTTAGAATTACACATGGAAAGATTACTCTTATTCGCCTCTTTGGAATGTAAATGTAGATATCTGAATTTTTTTGATCCACTAATATAAACAGCAGTGATGGTCATTCCTTCAGGTCAGAAGTTCTGAGAGTGTATGATTTGCCATGTTCTTTTCCAACTATGCATTGACAGTAGGAGCAATTTTTGAGAAGATTCCTACTTCGACCTGGCTCATGTAGTGATTATAATGGTTCATGCTATCTATTTAACTTATGGGACGTAAAACATAAGTGAGAATTTTTTAAAAGTTATTATTTAATGTCACTGAGCTTTGAAAATAGACAATCTAGCTGCTGCTTCTAGTCTGCTTTTACTAGGTTAATATAGCTACAATTTTTTCCCAATATTTGTTTATTCTAATGTTTTAGATGTCTCTTCAGTAAAGACCATACAGTTAGGGGGAAAAAAAAAAAAAAAAAACCAAATAAAAACCAAAAAAAACCCAGTCTGACAACTTTTGTATCAACTTGATACTAATATTTAATGTCATTATAGATATAGTAAAAGATATACTATTAGAATATGCTTTTTCTGAAAAAACTATTCTACCTGTTTTTGGTTCTTTACTCTTTTGACTTTAGATTAAACACACACACCCCTCAGTCAATAGTCTCCTCTAATATTTAGGTATATAATCATTCTTTTTAATTTATTTTGTGTTTGTTGTATTTGTAAGATGCATCATCAAATGATCAAATGGTATGTTATTTACAATTATTTACAATTTTATCCTACTTAGAGTAACAGAAAGACATTAAAATACAAGCAATGTTTTCTCTACATTTTTATTCTATTATGTACTACACACAAACCACACACACACAGATACACACATCCATAAGACATTCTTCCACTTATTTTGAGTTCATGTTGATTATGTGCATTTTTATTCGTTTTTGTCCTAACTTTTTTGTCTCTTTTGATTCCTATCTGGAATCATTTTTGTTCTGCCTTAGGAACTCTCTCTATAATTTCTTTTAGTATGGGTCCTCTCTTGTCATTTTTCAAGTATAGGGATGTGTGTGGGGTGTGTGTATGTGTATGTGTGTGTATGAAAATGACTTTAGTTTTACTTCATTTTGAATAATTTTTTTCTAGTGTTAGCAATAATTTCCCTTCAGGAAATTAATAATCCCTCCTAGTATTCCTGATATCCAATTTGTTAAGAAGTCATCTGTCAGTCTAAACACGTTTCTTTGATGATCATTTGTACTTTTCTCTGATTACTTTAAAAATTTCCTTTTTCTCTGATTTAACTATGATATGTCTGTGTTTATATTACTTTAATTTTTCTTCTTGGAATTATTTTGATTTCTTCAATCTGCGTGTTGCTGTCTATTTTGAATACTATCTCATCCAATATTGCCTGTGCTTCATTTTCCCTTTCTATGGCTCTGGGACTCCAGTTATACCAAAATTTGGCCTTATCGTGTTCTGTATGTCACTCATATTCTCTTCATTCTCTTTTATAATTTTAGAATATTTTGCCCCATCTTATAGAGTTATTTGGGCCATAGTTTCTACTTTATTCTCTTTTTTTGCTACAAGTATTTATTAAAGTCATCCTTTTTAGTTTTATTATTTTTAATATAATTTTATTGTATTATAACCAAGTTACTTTTGTAGTTTCTAATTACCTGACAAATTATTTGGTCAGCTTTAATTTCTAGTTGTACCTTCTGCATCTAATAATTCCAATATATCCAGGCATGTAATCTGTTTCTGTTTATATTGTATCTAATGACTTTCTTTTTTTTTTTTTTTTCAGACAGAGTCTCACTCTATCGCTCACGCTCACCTAATTTTTTTTGTATTTTTAGTAGAGACGAGGTTTCACTATTTTAGCCAGGATGGTCTCTATCTCCTGACCTCGTGATCCAACTGCCTCAGCCTCCCAAAGTGTTGGGATTACAGGCCTGAGCCCCTACGCCCGGCCTCTTCATTGTTTCTTATATTCCACTACCTCTTTCTTTATCACTGCATTATGGAAAAAGGAATTGTACATGTAATACAAAGCCTCAGATGATGGTATTGTCTTCTAGAGAGGATTTTTGTTTACTTCTTCAGAGCAATTCCATGACAGTCAGTGGAATACCTTCTTAATCTACATTCAATGCTTTCGGTTCTCTACACAACCAAGACTATAGGAAGCCAAGCCCCAAGTTCATTCAAAGGCTATTTCATCTCCTTTGACTCATTATTTGGGCTTTTCCTTTGAGAATTCCAACTTTATTCAAAGTTGTTTAATGGGTACTTGACTTTGTATTGTCCCTTCGTAATTTGATGCCTTTAATGTCAGTTTAGTTTTAAAGTCTTTTTTGGTTGGTTGTTTGATTTTGTTTCAGTCAGCAGATATTTTCAGGGCAAAAGCAATTCTGATGTTAATGTTCTTCTTCTGAATTCTACTGTGATGTACTAAGTTTGTTTTACTGATGCCTCAGTATCTTGTTAATGGTTTTGTGCTTTTGAGATGATTATAAATATATTTTGTTTAGATACTTTAGCTCTATTCAGCAAGACATTTGTCCCAAATTACCAATTATCATTAGCAAATATCTTTGTGAGTTTTTATTCATAATATTCTATTACCTTTTTCAATCTAGTGAAGTCCAGCTTAGCGGTATTGAATATTTTGAAAATATCAGTGAAGGTGACATTCACTTATCACAGTAAGATGTTTATGATGCAAGAGCAGTGAAAATTATTGAGAGGATTTCGTGAGGATATCAAGAGATAAAGTGAATAATTTAAAGGTCTTTCTGATTTTTCTCTTGTAGAGATGAGCTGTATATTGGATGCATTGGATAATCATGACTTTAAATGTACCAGGAAAGGTAGTTTTAAGTATTCAGTAACTTCACAGCATTTTCTCCCCACTGTGTTTCCATGAATCACTATTAATTTCTTTCTTCCTTTCATGTCTCAACATATATTCCTTAAAGTTTAGGGAAAAACCTGAAAATGTGTTTCTCCTCACATAAATATTTGAGAAGTGTATTTTAAACCAGATAAATGTCAAACTCAGAACCTTGTATCACAAGATTCTGTGATTTTGAAATCCTTTTATCAACTGAAATTTGTTGATTCTATATTTTGAGTACATTTTAGATTATGAGTATAAAAAAGAAATTGAAGTAAGTATGGAGTGATACTGTAGCCTACATTATTTTAAAGATAGGTTCTTTTTGTGAAGGCCTCCTTGTATACATTAAGTTTGTTATATTTGTAATTCCAAGTATAGTTTTTATTCTATTAGGAAGAAGTTATAGTGGCAGTATGAAAATAAAATTAGTTTACTATTATCAATATGGTTTAATTATAAAATTATGGTTGAAAATGCTTCAAGAGAGCAGAACAGGGTTGATAGAGACAGAACTTCATGCTTGTAAAACTTATAATAAACTTTCAGACCCTGATTGTAATTTTTTAAAAATATAACTGATCTGGAGCTTTTGTAGAAATGTAACCTGTCAGTTTTTAATCTGTCCCATACTCCCAATCTTTTCTTCAGAATTGACAGATCTTTTCTGATTAATGTGCAGAATAGAGAGTTAAAATTTAAGCAATCTATATTTTAAGACTGTATTGGAAGCTTGATGAATAAAAATGACAATGGAAAACAGAACCTAAACTTTTTCAGTTCTCCTCTAGGAGAAAAAAAAATGTAAAATTAAGATTGCATTTAGGAAAAAAAAATTGGACATATATGGAATTATAAAAGTTGAGAAAGGATGCTACTCTGTAAATGTTGCCCCTAGAATTGTTCAGTATCCAAATGCACACTATATATGGCGATTGTGGTCATGGGAAACATGGCTTAAAATTCCTACAAAAAATTAATCATTCTTATTAAAATTTAATCTTTTATAGTAATTGCCTTGGTAGACTTAGCACTTACTATAATGTAAAAAAAAAAAATAGCCTTACAAAAAGAATTTCTCAGTAGAAATTCCTTTAAGAATCAGTTGGTAGAGGGTGGGGCCAAAATGGCTGACTAGAAGCAGTGGTGTTCGGAGGCTCCCATCGAAAAAACCCACAGTAATCATGTGAATCCTTCACTGGCAACCAGGGTATCCAGGTTCTCTCATTAAAATTGACTAGAAGACTGGCATGACCCACAGAAAGAAGGACGAACAGTGTAGTGTGGTGGCCCACCTGAGAATCATATGGGGTAAGGGAACCCCCTCCCCTAAGACAAGGGAGGCAGTGAGTGACTGTGCCATACAGCTGGAGAAACTGTGCTTTTTCTACGAAACTGTGCAACCCATGGATAGGAAGATCCCACGTGCAAACCCATGCCACTGGGACGTAGAGTCCCAAACTCAGAATGTGTAGATTCTTACAGCTCCTCTGTGAGAATCTACTTAAGCATACTGAACCCCTTGTGGGAGGGGTGACCAGCATGGTGGCTGTGGCTGCCTGCTGTCTAAGCTCTTTGAGCTCCTTGGGGGAGGGACGGCAGCCAGCACTGGAACTTGCAACTGCCTAACACACTAAGCTCCTGGGGCAGGGGAAGAGAGGCACCCATCTGTATAGCTCCAGGCTGTACTTGTACCTGCTGGAGCCAAGGAGGTTGGACAGCTTGGTCCCAAGACTTGTCCCCACAGCCCAACACACCTGCTGTAGTAGTCTGCAGCCAGAGTACCTCTTCAGGCCTGACCCTGACCTATCCTTTCTCATTGGGCAGGGCTTCCCTATAGGAACTCCAATAACTCCAGCCAGAGACTCAGGGATAGAATCCGGATCTCCCTGGACCTAAGCCCTTAGGAAGGAGGGGTGGCCACGGTCTCTGTGGACCAGCAGACTTAACGTCTCCTCATGGTAGTTCTGAGGAATCCAGGCAGCCCAGATATGTGGATTTCCACCCCGTGAAGCACACTCCCTCTGCCAAGGGACAAAGTGCTTCATTCAATGGGTCCTGTTCCCCATGCCACCCAACTGGGTGAGGCCCTCCAACAGGGGTTGTCAGACACCCTATTATGCAGTGATCCTACTGACATCAGATTGGTGCCCCTTAAGGCCAGAGGTCCCAGAAGAAGGAGCAGGCACCCATCTTTGCTGTTCTCCAGACTCCTTCAATGGCATCTCCAGACATGGAAGCAAATCAGATTAATAAAGTCTGAAGTGAACCCCCAGCAACCTACAGCAGCCCTACAGAGAGATACTTGATTATTGGAAGCATCAACGACAGCATCATCAACAACAACAAAAAGCCCCCCAAAACCTCACCCAAGGGTCAGTGACCTCAAAGATAGAAACTTGACAAACTAATGAAGATGACAAAGAATCAATGAAAAAATGCTGAAAACCCAAAAGACCAGAATGCCTCTTCTCCTCCAAATGATTGCAACATCTCTCCATCAAGGGTACAGAACTGGACAGGAGATCAGATGGACTAATTGATAGAAGTAGGCTTCAGGAGATGAGTAAAAGTAAAAACTATGAAAAGGAAAGAAAAAAGAAAAAGAAGAAACAAAAGTAAAAACTTACCTCAGAAGTAAAAACCATGCTGAGCTAAAGAAGCATGTTCTAACCCAATGCAAAGAGGATAATAACACTGATAAAAGGTTAGAGGAATTGCTAACTAGAATAACTAGTTTAGAGAGGAACATAAACGACCTGATGAAGCTGAAAAACACAGCACAAGAACTTCATGAAGCAAAACAAGTATCAACAGCCGAATTGACCAAGCAGCAAAAAGAATATCAGAGTTTGAAGACCACCTTGCTGAACTAAGGCATGCAGACAAGAATAGAGAAAAGAGAATGAAAAAGAATGAACAAAACCTCCAAGAAATATGGGACTTCATAAAAAGGCCAAACATATGATTGATTGGAGTACCAAAAGGAGATGAGGGAAATGGAAACAAGCTGGAAAACACACTTCAGGATATTATCCAGGAGAACTTCCCCAACCTAGAAAGATAGGCCAATATGCAAATTCAGGAAATACAGGGAACACCATTAAGATACTCCACGAGAAGATCAACCCCAAAACACATAATCATCTGATTCTCCAAAGTTGAAATGAAGGAAAAATGTTAAGGGCAGCCAGAGAGAAAGACCAGGTCACCTACAAATGGAAGCCCATCAGACCAACGGTAGACGTCACAGCAGAAACTCTACAAGCCAGAAGAGATTGGGGCCCAATATTCAACATTCTTAAAGAAAAGAATTTTCAACCCAGAATTTCATAGCCAGCCAAACTAAACTTCATAAGTGAAAGAGAAATAAAATCTTCCCATGACAAGCAAATGTTGAGGAATTCTGTTATCACCAGGCCTGCCCTACAAGAGTTCTTGAAAGAAGCACTAAATATGGAAAGGAAAAACCAGTACTAACCACCACAAAAACATATATAATTAGATCTTCTTTACATGTTGGAAGATTTCAAAAATAAAGCCATCAGGTACTGAGTTTCCTTTGATGGCAGAGTTTTCATTACTAATTCATTCTCTTTAGTTATTATTGATTTATTCAGATTTTCTCTTTTCTCATCATTAAGTCTCGGCAACTTGTATGTGTTTAGGAATGTATCAATTTTTTCTAGGTTATCTAATTTATCGATGTATAACTGTTCATAGTAGTTTCATAATCCTTTGTATTTCTGTGTTATGAGTGGTGGCATCTCCTCTATCATTTTAGATTTTATTTATTTGAGTCTTCTCTTTTTTTCTTAGTTAGTCAGCTAAAGCTTTTCAACTGTGTTTATCTTTTCAAAAACGCATCTCATAGTTTCATTGATTTCTTTCTGTTGTTTTTCTAGTCTCTATTTCACTTCTTTTGTTCAGATCTTTACTATTTCCTTCTTTCTACTAAGTTTGGGTTTAGTTTATTCTTCTTTTTCCAGTTTCTTAAGGATAACCATTAGGTTATTTATTTGAGATGTTTCTTTCTTTTATGTAGGCATTTATTGCTATAGGCTTTCCTGAAATAACTGCCTTCTCTGTATCCCATAAGTTTGGATATGTTTCGTTTCCCATTTAATTTCTTATTTGACTCTTTGGGCGATTGGAGAATGTTGTTTAATTTCCATGTATTTGTGAATTTTTAAAAATTTGTCCAGTTACTGATTTTTGGTTTCATACCATTGTGATCAGAAGAGACATTTGATATGATTTTGATCTTTTAAAATTTGTTAAGACATGTTTTGTGGCCTAATATATGGTCTATTCTGGAGAATGTTCTGTGTGCACTTGTGAAGAATGTGTCCAGTACTGCTATTGGAAGAAATGTTCTATATATGTCTGTTAGATCTATTTTGTCTAAAATGTAGTGTATCTCCAATGTTTCCTTATTGATTTTCTTTCTGCATGATCTGTCCATTGCTGAAATGAAGTATTGAAGTTTCTTGTTTTATTGTATTGCCATCTGTTTCTCCCTACAGAACTATTAATATTTACTTTAAGTATTTAAGTGCTCCAATGTCAGGTGCATATATATATGTATATAGTATTTTGTATTGCATATATATATATTATATTTTGTGTTGTATGTTTGTATTCCATTTGCATGGAATATCCTTTTCTATTTCTTCTTTTTGTGAGGCAGAGTCTCACTCTGTCACCCAGGCTGGAGTGCAGTGGCGTGATCTCAGCTCACTGAAACCTCCACCTTCTGGGTTCAAGCGATTCTCCTGCCTCAGTTTCCTGGGTAGCTGAGATTAGAGGTGCACATCACTATGCCAGGCTAATTGTTTTTTAAATTTATTTTCCATTGTTAAGCATTACATGATTGCATTAAAATTCTGAGAGCTAAAGACTTATTATTGCCATTTTGTTGATTGATTTCTGGTTGTTTTATAGATATTTATTTTTTTCCCCACTTTTAGTGATGATTTTCTCTAGTGGTGCTTTGAATCCTTGTATTTTAATATTTTTAAACATCTTTGGTGTGTCTGTGGATTTCTGCTTTGTGGTTACCATAAAGCTTACATAAAACATTTTAGTTATAATGAGCTGAAAACAACATAACTTTGAATGCATTAAAAACAACACTTTTACTGCATTCCACCCCCATATTTTATATTTTGATGTCACAGTTTACATCTTTTTATACAGTGTATTTTTTAACAAATTATTATAGCTATTATTATTTTAAATAGTTTTATCTTTCAACCTTGGTACTCATCATACCATTTAATTTCCAGTCAATGAGAAATATTATTTCATCACACCAAAGCTTAGAGTAACATTCATAATCAATTCTTAGTCCTTTGGCGAAGAAATACACAAAGTTCATCTTCAACAAATACTTAAATGTCTTATCCTCACAGCATGCCACTCTTCTAATTACTGGGCATAGACTAGAAAGCAAAAACTGACAAAATGCCTACCATTGAAACTGAATTTTAGCTGCAAACACAGACAACAAGTTGTAGGCATGCTTTCTCCGATGTCTTTCCTCCTTTCATGAACAGGAGGTAAGAAGATTCTGAGGCTGTAGGTCACAGTGGAATGACAAATGGATTCCACAGGAAGGAATACAGTCTTTCAATTAACATACAGATGAAACCTACCTGCCAACAGGAGGTGCCCATTATGGATAGTATATAAAGAACAAATAAATTTCTATTGCTTTAGAACCACTAAATTAAGTGTGCATTTGTTTTGGCAAGCTAGTGATGCATTTTATCTTTCTCCAATATCGATATTCCAATATAAACTTAGATAAAAATTTGACATCTTTTTTTACTCCCAATGAGAGAGTTCAAATTAGTACTTTGTCTTGCTAGTTTGAATACTTCTAATCCTTTAAAAATAGAACTTCATAAAGGAAAAACTGTCAAAATGTCTACATTTCAATTTCTCTTGTGTATCACCTTCATTCATACTCTCAAGGGAGATACTTTATGTTCTACTCTTCACCATTGATTGAAAAGAGATTCTCTCACTTGATTTCCACTCTAATAGAATATTGTTAAGAAAAGGACATTTTTAGACTCAATTTAATGATTTCTTGTAAACAATTATATGAAAAATAATGGAAAGATTGAAGCAGCAAATGTTATGTTCTGAGAAGCAGATCAACTTACTGAGAAGCAACTTTTCTGTATCTTCAGTAGTTATAAATATTGGACAACTTTCCTAACTTTAGTTCTTATTTTTTTTCGTTTTTATAGTGAAGTTTTAAGTACAGATTAGTGATTTTCAACATTATTTTTATGCCTTATTTTGTATGTAAATATTATACATATATTAGCTATGTATATATCTGTTAGAATATGTCACAATACATTTATATTTCTTATGTATCTGGAGTGTACAAATGCTCTAAGTCTGTTTTCAAATATTGGGGATCACATAGGGCAGAAGTTGGTGAAAGATAAAATGATATATATTTTATAACCCTTCTGACTTTCTCTTTTCCTGAAATGTTTAAACTCCCACCATGACTAAATTATAATCCTGAAAAAGAGAACATGTTAAAATGCATTGTATTTGTAAAATCTTAATCTTGCATGGAGAAAAATTCTGAAGGTAAGAGGAAATGCATCAGAATTCTGTCCTTCATCTATTTGCACTAGGGATTTAACAATTACAGCAAAATACGTTAGGGATTCATAAATCTTCCTACAGACTTTTTTTTTCTTTTTCTATCTTTCATGAATTACTCCCTTTGTTTTCCTCTGGCCTACATACTTTTTAAGGCTTTGGTAAGTACTGAATTTCCCTTTGGTACTTAAAATTTTAGCAACTCAAATTCTCAAAAGCACTCTACCAGCCAGTCTTGGCTTTATAAATTCTGTCAGGATGGTGCAATTATCAGAACTGTTTGCTAACAATTTCATTAAGAACAGATGACTCAGAAGTACAGATGTAAAAACATTTTCTCCAACTTTATATCATGGAAAAAATAGGTTTATGTGATGATGGGTTCCAAAACTTCAGATAACACTCCTTTGAAGTGAGTTTGGAATATGATAATGGAATCTGCAGGCTTCTCCTAACAAAAGAGTTTTCTAAGTTATCCAAAAGTAACTCAGTCCTTCACTTTTCTAGGAGAAAGGATTCCCGTACCTTCTGTCTCCAAAATTATTTTCTTAAACAGGTTATAGTAGAGTATTTATATCAGAAAAGACTCTCCCACAAAAATCAATTTTGTAAACATTTTTACAAAAGTCCTCTAAAGGGTATACTAATAAGCCTCCTCCACTTGACAGATGTTAACAATCTAAATTCATATTTAAGTACAGTAAATAAAATGTAGCCCCAAATTGAGGCTTTTGTACTGATATGCTGACACAATGTTAAACCATTTCAATGAGAATTATGTAATCCCATCTTTAAGTCATGAAAGCAATCAAGGTAATGACAAAAATAATGCGTATTGCTTACAATCTTATAATATGTAATAGAAAAAGGATAATTATTTTTCTCATAAAATTCAAAGTAGGTGATGATTTTTTCTCAACCATTATCTATTTATGTAACTACTATACAGTTTGAATTACTAACAAATTATTTAGTAGATGATGTTTGTGAACCCGAACATTCACTGGACTCATAAATTTGAAAGTCACTTATCATGGGGAAGATATATGTAAATCATTTACGTTTTTTATAATATCAATTAAATATAAGAATTTGTTCTAGTGTTTCCTATAAGAATAATTTATTATTTAGGATAATTGTTTTAGGATAGAGTATGAAGAGAAGAAAACACTCATTTGGAAATACATAACAGAATTATGCTTCTTCCCTGGTCTTTTTACAACCAAGTCCTAACATGGTAAAGTCTGGTGCAATGATTAGCATCCCAGAAGAGATTTAAATCTCAACTTTATTTTTATCCTCATTATCTTTGAGTTCTACTAGTGTTTGGGGACATGCTCTGTAATGAGCATGAGCATGTTTTACTCAAAGGAGTATACGTCATCTCTTCTTTCTAGAGGATTTGAAATTGTTCTTATCAATTGGGGCTCAGGGATTCTTCCTTTAAGTCCCCCCTCCGCCATGCAAAAAATGGAGGGATGTACTACTTCAATGCTTTAAACTATTTGCAGTGAAGAAAAGGGCAGGAAACTCATGGTCCTGAGGTGGTTGGGAATTACTGTAACTCACCTGAATGACTTTTCTATTCTTTATTGTTTCCTTTGCCTTTCCCTAACTTCTACTCTCTTTTCTTCTGTTTCTATGTTTGTGGCATGAATAAAAAGCACATATCTTACTTTTTTCTCTGTCTGGACATTTCTCATCTTTAATGTTTTGTATGTTTCAAATGCTCTAGCTTCCCTGAATGACTGTAACCCCCACAAAGGCAGAGAGCACACAAGCCTATGTACCTTATGTGGTAGAAACTCAATAGATGCATTCAATAAGTTATTGAGGTAGGCAGTTATCAAGTTGTAATTACAAATTATACCTGGGTAAGAGTTTTGTTCCCTCTTGTTACACATATCTGACATTACATCTAGGGTTTTAGTTCATTTGGATTAGAATGTGTTCCCGTCTTTCTGATGCTATTTTATCATAAAAATTTCTCAGGGAATTGTTTAGACATTTAGGTAAAATTTGTGACATTGACTGTACTGAACAGGCACTTGAGGACAAAAGGTGTGAAATCCAATGTAAGTGCTCAGTATTGATGAGGAAATTGAAAAAAGGGTAGGAGTAGGTACCAGGAGAAAAGAACATTGCTCCAACAGAACAAGAAAAGCAAAAAGCATCAAACTAAATATACCTGCTTCTCACTTCTTCACTAGACTGCCACATGACTTCTGGAAAATCTGGATAAATGATTTGGGTATTCTATGATTCATTCAAATCTAAAGAGGCAATTAAAATAATTCATCAGTTATTTTCCAGGGTCATTTATAGATCCTAGAAAATCTGTTAAAACTTCTACATATGAGTTTTATGTATTCCTCTTCCAAAATAGAACACTTTCCATTCCAGTAGTACGATTTTTTTAAGCAAATTGATCAACTTTGCTGCATCTCAGCTGTAAAATCAGTAAATATATTTAATAATATGAAGTATCTCAAAAGTTATTATAATGAGTAAGTTAGATAATAATTTAAAGTACCTGAACATGGCTATACTAGGAATCAGATAAATGTCGGTTATTATTATGATTAATATTAATTGAATCAACATTATGTTCGTTAAAAGATTAAATATATTATAACCATAAATTAAAGAGAAACTTTGAGTTTAAAAAATCTCCCTTTATATGGCCTAAATGGTAGGTTAATACAGTATAAATGATTTGTCGAGTGGAGTGGCTGAGTCATTCAGAATATGAAGAACATAGTTCAGGGTCAAGGTCAAGGGACATATTGAGAAGAGAGAGAATGCAATTGAAATTATTAAAGACATCATTTCCATGTTTTATAAGTGAGTCCTGCCTGGCCTTACCATCAGGAAAAGACTCTGGAATATACCCACTAACTATGATGTTAGCAAAATGTACAATGGAGGTAGATCATTCAAGGCAAATAATTTAATATTTTTATCAAAACTTTTCAAAAGCTTGAGATACGAAGTCTGTGTTGACTGTCATTCCAGTTTCTTGCTAAGCAGACCTATACAAACAGTAGATATTGTGAAAATCACAATATTTTGAAAAGGAAATGGAATGAGTGAATCAGAAAACATATTTGGGAGGCAGAGTATGGGGAATACAGCACAATTACGATGAAATGTATTTTTAATTTCAAAATAGTTGTAGAGGGTGGAAAAGCTCCCAGAGAAGTGGTAAGCTACTTTGAAAAGAATAGGTTTAAAAAGGAATTTGTGTGAATATCAGGGCAAAAAAATCTTTAATACCATGTCAAATAGTGAGAAGAATTGACTGGGTAATATACAACCAATTAAGGAGATACAAGAAATGAAATATTCAGTGACATATACTAGACAATGATCATGAAGTTATCTCGTCTCAAATTTAGAGTAGTTATATTCCAGAATAATTGCTGATCTGTAAGACTGCCTTTGGGATTTATCATCTGTCAGTCAGAGTATTGACATAACTTTCTTCAGAAAACTTAATGTAAACTTGAGTGGGGGAAAGGGTATTGAATTTTCTGACAAATAAGTGATGATTTACATTGATTTAAGACTCTCTAGTTCATTATAGAAAGATTGTGCTCAGGGAATAAAAGAAGACAAACATGAAGGAATTCAGGCATTAACTATAGTAAAATAAATACAATGCTCTTGGTATCTATGTTGTCTTTAAAAATGAGAGTTTCTTCTTTTCTGTCTTCTCCTGTAAAAGCAGATCCTCTACTCATTTGAAAACCTATTGTCATGGCATAATTCTTCCATTATTAACCTTCCATTATTTAACCTTCAAAAATGTGTGTACTGTCATTTCTAAAACGAGTATTAAAATGTCTAACCCAGAGGGGTACAATGGGAATTAAATGCTGTAATTTGCTTCAAGATCTTCTTAAATAGCATGTTCTTCCAGTACTTAATTTCTAATCTTTTCATCATGAACTTATACAATTATCTATATATTATATATATAAAATTATATGTGTATGTGCAAGTTGCTTGATAAATCTTATTTTGTTGAGGTTCTGATTTTTGTCTTTTATTTATCTGTTATGACATAGAAGGCTTGTTAGTTTGTTATCTAATTTATTCTGTAAGGGAATCTGGTACAATTTTGTTTATACTGTTTATTCAGCAGATTATTCAAAATTTTATTGAGTGCTGTTAGGGAAAAAAGTATACAGATTTCGAAAATTAGGCTAAAAGATCAATTGGGTATTTTTTCAGGTCCTAAGGAGACAAACCCATTTAAGGATTACCTAAGGGGATATGCTTTGCTCTCATTATTCTGTACCGTTGAGTAAAGGTACATTTGGCAAAATTATATTTTAACATGGAGACTTTTGTCTATAATGATGCTAGTACTTTCTGTATAGTAGAAAATATAACTACAAAGATTTCATTTTATTGCCCCAGAGGAGAGTAACCAGTTTTCCATTTTTCTTTTTAATCTCACCTGGTAATTTTGTTTAAAAATGTATTTGTAAATTGCCTATAAATATCTAGATTTTCAAATACTTTTTGAACCAGGATAAACATTTTATTGCTTCACTTATTAATTAGTGAAATGATTAAAATATTTGATACAAATTTTGCTTATTCTTATGAAAGTCATCAGTGTTTAACTTTTTGAAAGTTGTACTTTTCCAGTGCTGTGGGCTCAAAGTTGGGGTAGGTATAGGTGTTTTGTGAGCTGATATCACCATATATGAATAATTGTAGACTATTATTCTACTAGGATTAAAACCATCAAGGGGTTCAGCATTTCTACAAGAATTTTCTTTTAATATCACTTACAATAATAGCAAAGAAGGGTTAATAAATTGAACTGTACTGGATTTCTTCTGTCCCAGCTTCTCTGCCTGATCTTTTCATGCTGTTTAAAAATCGTCTACACATAGGTTCAATATTAAGTCATTTTTTGTGACTTTCAGAAAGATTGATATAATCTTGCAATGACACATTTGCATTGATAAAACATAGAAGAGTGTATTTTCCTTATAAAATGTAATGCCACTTTGATTTACTTTCCACAAGGTACATTAATTTTTACCCTTAGGAAAAAAACCATATTTTTAACTCAGAGAATTCTAGTACTCAACCAGAAACAATTATTTCTGATTAACTACCTTCCCATACTTTGACTTCCATAACTAAGTGTATTACTTACATTCACATTCAAAGATTATTGAGTTTTCTCCATTTGTAAAAATTACGTTTTCTAAAAAAGAGTTGACCACTTTTATAATACTATTGAGATATTTAACCCCTTGGGCTATTAAACTCCATTGTACAGTGAATAAAATACTTTAGATAGACAAATGGCTAAACCAGTTAATTTCCCAACGTCCCTTTCAGAGTTAGTAATGTCATCCATTAAGTCAGCCACTACAATATAAGACAAGTGTTCATCTTAACTCTATTTTCTGAATTGTTTATTGATAAAACAATTATTTGAGACCACTTTTAATATACCTTCTAATCCCTCCATATTAAATAAAAGCATCAAATATACATTATTATATTTAACATAGATCTAAAATACAGACCCAGTAAAACTGCTCTTAGTTTCCTAATAAATGGAGACCTCTAAAGGACTTATTTTCTATGTCTATAAATTCACAGATGTGATGGATTGCCTTTGTTTATAATAAGCATAATTTAATAGCTCTAATTATATGTTTGCAGTTGTAACTGAGAGATATTTAAAATGGGATGAGAGAAAAAGGGGCAAGAGTTGAGTGAAGTGTAAACCTAATGGCAGATAGTTGTGATATGTTGTTTGATTCTTTCTTGGGAGGACACTGGGGTCTCTTGAACCTGTTCCAGTATGTTTTTTAACCAAATAGAGTTAATATGAGCAATTGTGCCACACTACAGTGACTGACTCAAAGTATGAAATTACCAAATCTGAAATGGGTTAATTGTGAAATTAAATGATTTAGTTATTTGTGTCCATGTGCATTTTTGGAGAGAAAAGATAAACAGGTATGTGATAAACAGGTATGTGATAAATAGTGATTGTAATTATTTAGTAATTATAAATCTACTGGGACCAATGCAACATAAACATTAGAAAAGTGATTTGATATAATAGAAGAGTGGATAATAACACCTCAATATCCATTCCCCCATTCAACAAGAGTTACATACATATTTCAGCATTCATTAATTCATTAAGTAAACATGTACTAAGTGAATATAATGTAGTAGTCATTATTTACTGCTAAAAAACAGAGTTGCTTATTAAGCTGACACACTAGCAGAAAGGATAGATAATCACACATGAAACTATACTGAAATATAAAGATTGTCATAAAAAGAATATGTCATGGGAACATGAGGCTGTACTGGGAACTCTTAACACAATAGTAAGGTCCAGGGAAGACCTCCATGGTGAGAAGAATTACCCTGGTAGTTGAAGCACCAAAGGATGAATTCAGGAAAAGAGAAGAAAATAAATTCTAGAAAGAAAGAAAATAGAAAGTGAAATTGTGCAGAAATGTTTCTTCTCACTATTACAGTGACTATTTGGAATAGACAATAGAGATAGAGGTAGAAAACAACAAGTGAAATTGTTCAGAAATTGTTTTTTTTTTTTTCTCAGTACAGTGGACATTTGAAGAAGAGGCTAGAGAGAAAAATCAAGACTAGATTGTCAGGAAATCATGTATTAAGCTTTTCTCTACTATCATTGTAAGGTGTTAATCATGCAGTAATATGTTCATATTCATGTCAGAAAGGTCTCTCTCTTAAAATTACGGAGAATAAACTAGATGGAAGAAAGAATAAAGGGGAAAGGACAAATTAGAAGGTAACTGCAGCAGCACATGAAAGAAATGGTAAGAGTAAAAGTGAAATTAATAGAGTGGGAAGGGATTTGAGATATAATTGCACGCCAAAATGACAAGACTTAGTTGTTCACTGAATGTGGATGATAAAGGAGAAGAAGGAGATAAGGAGGAAGGTTGTATTATTGAAAATACAAGCAGGTTCAGTGGGACTAATGAAAAGTAATTCAGTACTATTGGTATTGAGCTTGAGATATTACATGATATCCACTTGAAATGAGCAGGAAACAAATAAATATTTTATTTCTTTTAAGAAAAATTCTGGGCAAGAGAGCAATTGTGGAGACAACCTGTAATATTTGTAATTTAAACTATGGAAGTGAATCAAATTGACCAAATGGAGTATACAGGCCTGAAGAGTATTCTGATTTAATTACAAGTAAGAAAATAATGAGATAATGTAAAATGAGAAGAAGAACATAGGTAGTGTGGTTTCATGAAAGTGAAAGAGGTTTCAAGGGAAGTTTTCCAGAGTGTCAAACGTTGCCAAAGCGAAACATTGTAGGGACGAGAACTGTTCATGGTAATGGTGTATGGTTACAATGATAAGAGGAATTTAGTGTATGGTAATGTAAAAATAAAAATCATAGTCAATTTAGTAATGAATAGGAAATTGAGAAAGCACAAGCAGTAAGTATAAGCAATATACCTTAAAACAATTTGGCTGTAAAAAATAAGAAGTGGCACTATGGTGTCTGGAGGACACAAACAGAGTTTTAAAAGCTGCTTAAAATTCATGCAAATGAGTGGCATAACCAGGTCTCTTTAATAACCAAGTCCTTCCACGAATTCACTTAATCCATCCTATCACCCTTGTGATAGTTTATAATATAATTACTCCCAGATTAGAAATCTAGCTATTCAGAGGGAACCCCACACAGGATGATATTTTTGTCTTTGATTAACTAAAAATATCTTAAGAATTTGGCACATAGAAGGTATTTATAAATGTTTCTTGAATGAATTAAAAAAAATTGGCCAAGATCTTGCATCCAGCAAACAATGGGACCAGATTGCTTCCCCACATCCTTTTGCTTTGCTATGACTATCTACCAATCCCACAATGGAAATTCTTGAAAACTGTTAATTTTTAAATAATATGAATAATGATAAAAAAGGAGAAGAATATAAATTGAGAAAATTATACTATCTAGGCAGTCAGAGAAGATGACGTCTCTCATATATTCAGGGCAGGGAACCCTAAGCATTTGTGTGGGGGAATATTGATGTCTTTATTAATCTAGCAATTAGTCATCTTGCTAGAAACATGGCTCCCAGATGAATTCTCTGAAAGCAAGTGGAACTTGCATAATCAAGAATTTTTGACTTTAAATTGAAGAAATTATGATATGGAAATAAGTCAGAAAGAATAAAAACATAAAGTTTTACTGGCACTCTCTTTCCCTAATAGTCTTAGAGACTCAAATTTGTCTTACCTCTTTGACAACTCATAATTGTAATAAATGAGAAAATATAACAGTCAACTGTCACAGCTAAATTTTCCTTAGTTGACTTTTATGTGTCAAAGATTATTCTCTGGAACGCGTCAGGGTCCAGCAAATATTGTATCTTCTTTCTAAATGTCTGTGTGTGTGAGCGTGTGTGTGTGTGTGTGTTTTAGTTGTCAAATGTGAACAGTTTTCTAACATTATGTAATGTGTAAATGTTCATGCTTAAGGCTATGTCTGAAATAGAGTGTTCTATCCTTTTGATAATCTACACATACATGTTGTAGGTACTCTCAAATCCCTCCCTCACCAAATTATCTAAAATTGTATTTCTTGGCAATCTCTATCTCCCCAAATGCTGAAGAGATCCCTATACTTAACTACATTAATTGTGTTTCAAGTTATCAAAAAGCAGTAAGTCCACTCTTTGCACAGTATTTGGATGATCTCATTAGTAACAGGGGAGGGTTAGAATGGAGGGAACAAAACTTTTGTTTTGTTCTTTAAGTAATTTTTTGTTTGGCTTTATGTATTATATATTTACTTGTTTATCGTTAGTGTTCCAATTAGACTGCAAATCCTTGAGGAGTAGGCACGTTTTCTCTTATGCACTTCTAGGTGTTTCACTAATCTTTTCAAGCCAATTTTTGTCATTATCATGTTAATTGTGATCTAAGGTGAGATTTAGAAACACCAGGATTGAAAAGTAAATTTAGGATCCAGTCACAATTTACTTCTACTAAATGAGAATTTAGTATCCGTACCTTCGGCTAAAATGTACTGGTCCCTCCATTCCAACCCTCCCCTGTTACTAATGAGATCATCCAAATACTCTCTAAACAGTGGACTTACTGCTTTTTGACACTTTGAAACATACTTAGTGTAGTGAGGTATAGGGTTCTACTCAGTCATATTAATGTTCCTTGTGCTTATGCGGAGACAATTGAGGATCAAGCCCAGATATTATACATCGTTGGCTGGGAGTACGTAGTATAGTGTTGGGCATGTTATGTGCAGTTAAGAAATATTGCCTGAACTAATGAGCTCTGGCTGGTTTGTGATCATCAAACTATGAAGATATAGTAAATAATAATGACCCATCACCTATTGATGACCCATTTTGTTTGAGGCACACAAGTGTTTAAAATGGATTTTATGACTTTCTGCTCATAATAACCCTACAAGAGTGAAAATATTGTCATCATTTGTAAACTAGAAAGGTTATTTTGAGAAGTTAAGTACCCACTGTGTAAAATAGTTTGGTAGCATCAGTCAAATTAAACATATGCCTATCTCTTGGACATAAATTCCATTCTTAAGTACATACCAAGCAATCATGTGCAACCCAAGGTGTATATATATGACTATTCACATCACCACTGTTATCAACAGCCCTTGAATGGAAACAATTGAAACACACATTATTGGTAGAATAGAAAAAACTCCTGATCTATTTATGCAATGGAATAGTCAATATAACAATGAGAATAAATACATTACAACTACACACAACAACGTGAATGACTCACAGAAGTTGATGTTGAGCAGCAGAAACCAGAAGCAAATATACATCTCATGAGTCCATTCAAATAAAGCACAAAACAGGAAAAATTAATCTATGTAGTTACAAGTCAACATAACGGTTACTCGTGAAAGGTATAGTTACTCCCCATAGTCACTAACTACATAATCATATTTTTTGAGTAATAGTTATTGACCAAATGGTAAAATCAGAGTGGCCATGTATTTTATACAAGTGTGGTAGGCTGAATAATGGCTTCTGAAGGTATCCAAATTCTACCTTCAAACTTCATTAAGTGGATGAGACTATGGGGAGAAGAGTGCTCCCGAAATGCTCATTTGCTGGATGAGCTGGATGATACTGTTCTTGTGTGATTCCAGGTTAAGACTGGGCAAAAGAGAAACTTGAGCTCAGTAAGTAGTCATTGTTTTTGGAAAGTTACCACAGTCAATACGATGATAGACAGGCAAAGTGGTGCTCTAAGGCCTAGATAATCCTTTCTCTCATCTTCTCTACATCCAGCTCACCTTTCTGATTACTAGCTCTAATGACCAAAAAGAGACACCAGACCTACCACTAGATACATGGCTACACGTCACATCGGATGTTGCATTGGAGCAACAGCATATCATAAACCTCTTTATAAGTCCCCCATTTAATATTTTGCTTTGGCAGTAGAAGGTTTTGGAAATTCTTATTTCCCAGCAAATTCTGAGTTGTCTATTCTCACTAGTGTCTCGGCCAGGTTGGCTAGAAACTCTATGATCATCTGACTTTTCACTACATATTTTCACTTTCCAAACTCTTCCCACATACCTGTGAAGTATACTCTCACAATAAATTCTTTTTTACATAGTTATTATACCGAGTCCACCTCCTTGAGTAATCCCTGACTGATTCATTGAAAACATTCTATTTATTGACTTGAGTGTTTGTTCCAAGAATGTGTCCCTTTTTGAGAGAAATCATTAAGCCCTATATTTATGATTTTTGTTCTTTTTGAATTATGTCATACATGGGAGTTAAATGTTTACTTACAAAATTCCTTTCAGGAATGATCATGAATGATTATCTTATATCAGATCAAATTCAATTTATCTTCACAACAGATATGCACAAACTATATATTCTTTCAGGAGAATAGTTCTGTTTGCCTTTTTATCTATGATAGCTATCTATCGTCTATCAAAAATTCTGAAAAGGAAAATTATTGTGTAGTACTGTCTAATGCGGTTATCTCAAACTTCATTAAATGCTTTCTGCAATGCCTCCTGTAGAAGGTTTCCTTCAAGTTGAAAAGATGTATTACCTGACAGTATTAGATGCCTTAAAGAATCAGCTGCTTTCCTGGGTTATCATCTGAAAATAAGAATTGAGCTGACTGGTTATGAGGTACAATAAGGAATCCCAGACTCATTACCCACTAATTTGCTCAGCACCAAGAAAATATAAAGATAATGCAAGACATATTTTTTTGAGTAATAGTTATTGACCAAATGGTAAAATTAGAGTGGACAAATATTCTATACACTTATGGTAGGCTGAATAATGGCTTCTTACAGTGTCCAAATTCTAATCCATGGAGCCTGTGAACATTGTACTACATAGCAAAATAGACTTTGCAGATGGGATTAAATTAAGGATCTTGCAATGGGGATATTTTCCTACATTACCAGAATGGGTCATAAATGTACTCACAACTTCTCATTATAAGAAGAATGCAAAGGGAGATTTGAAAGACAGGAAGAAAAAGAAAAAGGTGATGCGATTATGCAAGCAAGAGAAGAATAGGTGATGTCACATGGGGCCATGAACCAATGCAGCCTCCAGAAACTGCAAAAGAAGAAGAAATTGATTCCCTTCTAGAATCCCCGGAGCAGGGGCAACTTCTCCAACACTTTGATTTTGACCCAGTGAGACCCACTGTAGACTTCTGGCCTTCCGTAAGTGAGAGAACAAATTTTTATTGTTCTATGCCACCCGGCTGTGGTAATTTGTTGAAGTTTTCTTAGGAAACTACTCTACAAAGAAAGAAACTGCTTCAAGAAGTTAAATCCCTACATGCATGAGTAATAAGCTGTACATTGTAAACAAAAAGAAAAAGGAGAAAACAAACCCAAACATGTAGAAATAATGGTAGAACAGTTTGCATTCCTTTAACTAAAAGAGAGAAGAGATCCAAAAACAAGATGAGAATATAACCATATAGAATTAAAGGTCTCAGTCTTGATCATATTTCCTACCAAAGCCTCCAAATAGCCTTGGCTATAGGATACTTCTCTTACCAATGACAACAATTTTATAACAAAGACTCCAAATTCAATTTAATTAGGCCATAATTGGAGGAAAGCTCACACTCACACTTGGCATAATGATTTTTTCTTGTTAAAAGTCTAAGGTGAAGTTAGGTAATTATTTGAATCACCAAACAAGAATGAGGTCAATGTGATATGTATTTTGAGAGTATAATGCGTATTGGTACCTATTTACCCATGCACACATACAGAAAAAGGTTTAAGTCTATGCACTCTAACTTAGAAATATTGCTGTAAGGCACTAGAGGTTTGTTCTGAAAATTATTCTCCTTTATCTGTAAGCCATTTCACACATTCCTGATTTAATTTAAGTGTTATCTGGTAACAATGATATCTATTCCTTCCTCATTTTTCTAGCCCTTCATTCAGAATTATTTCCCTGAATCTTTGCCAGGCTGTCAGATTTTCCAGCTTCTGACTTTGTTCTTTCTTATTTGTAAACTTAATTCAATCTTCAAAATGATTCATCATACTTATTTCTCCTGCTTTATACTGGGTTATTACTAGGAATATCACTTGTACTCACTATCTGTAATATGGACCCAGGCCCTGCTGGTAAAATACTGTAAGCTGGGACTTGCCCATGTACAGGAGAAAGTTAATTGAGTGTACTATGTTGTTCTACCCCTGCCCGTTCTCAAGAAAAGCCTTTTCTAATGGCCTCAGCTGAGCTCTTGGGCTATTGTATCTTACACCTTGTTTGTGTATGCCTGTGGGGTTGTGAAATGCTGTGCCATTTTGTCTAGATAGTTTATCCTAGTAATGTTATTTATGGTAAACACCTGCTTTGAATCTAGGAAGCTAGGGCCCCAGGAATCGAGGTCAGTTACATAGGCACTGTAAGACTACCTGACTGTGACTAACCCAACAATAAAAAACCTAGACAACCAGGCTCAGTTGAAGTTCCCTGGATAGCAACATTCCACACACGTGGTTACAGATTATTGCTGGAGGAATCAAACTCATGCTGTGCTACTCCACTGGAAGGGATACTTAGAATTGGACTGGACTCGTCCCATGAACTTTTTCCTTTTGCTGATTTTCTCTTTATCTTTTGACTATAATAAACTATCACTGTTAATATAATAGCATCTGCAACCTGTAAGTCCTTATAGCAAATCATCAAGCTTGAAGATAGTCTTTAGGGCCCCCATACAGCCTATTTCCCAGATGTGGGTCAGCAAAGAGTTTTTTCTCACATACTCTCATGGATAGTGCTACCACTTAATTCTTGCTCAGTTCTCCTGCAAAGTACTACAGAGAGCATAGTTAGAGCAATGACTGGAAGAAATAAATTAAGAGAATGCAATTTTAATAACAGGAGAAAGAAACCCTGTGAGTTATCCTTGAAATATTCTTAATGTCTCTCATTGTTTTTACCTCATTATGTGGCTAAGTAAAAGCTTGTACCAGAATGGGATGGGTTAAATCTTGTATTTTCTTGTGTCTAATAAAGCTTACATTATAGCCTTATTTTTGTTTCATGGTTTCTTTGCATTCATTGCTTTAAAGTACTTTCATTTTTAAAGAGATACAGTAAAATAAGGTTATATAGTTTGTAAATGCATTTTGTAAACAGATCTTAATGGTTAGAATGTGCATAATTGAATGAGCACTTAAACTTTGGTTATGGGATAAACTGTGTTCTCCCAAAACTTTTAAGTTGAAATCCTAAACTCTAGTATCTCCGAATGTGACTATTTGCAGATAAAGCCTTTAAAAAGGTATTTAAGGTTAAAACCGGTCATTGGGGTGAACCTTACTTTGATATGACCAGTGATATGGTTTGACTGTGTCCCCACCCATATCTCAACTTGAATTGCATCTCCCAGAATTCCCACATGTTGTGGGAGGGACCCAGAGAGAGGTAACTGAATGGTGTGGGCAGGTCTTTCCCGTGCTATTCTCGTGATAGTGAATACGTCTCATGAGATCTTATGGGTTTAACAGGGGTTTCCACTTTTGCTTCTTCCTCATTTTTCTCTTGCCGCCTCCAAGTAAGAAATGCCTTTTGCCTCCCACCATGATTCTGAGGTGGAATCAGAATCACAGCCATGTGGAACTGTAAGTTCAATTAAACCTCTTTTTCTTCCCAGTCTTGGGTATGCCTTTATCAGTAGAGTGAAAATGGACGAAAACAGTAAATTGGTACCATTTGAGTGGGGAGTTGCTGAAAAGATACCCGAAAATGTGGAAGTGACTTTGGAACTGGGTAACAGTTAGAGGTTGGCACAGTTTGGAGGGCTCAGAATAAGATAGGAAAATGTGAGAAATTTGGAACCTCCTAGAGACTTGTTGAATGGCTTTGACAAAAATGCTGATAGTGATATGAACAATAAGGTCCAGGCTGAGGTGGTCTCAGATGGAGATGAGGAACTTGTTGGGACTGGAACCAAAGTGACTTTTGTTATGTTTTAGCAAAGAGACTAGTGGCAGTTTGCCCTTGCCTAGAAATTTATGGAATTTTGAACTTGAGAGAAATAATTTAGAGTACATGGCAGAATAAATTTCTAAGTAGTGAAGCATTCAAAAGGCAACTTGGGTGATGTTAAAAGCGTACTGTTTTAAAGGGAAACAGAGCATGAAGATTCAGAAAATTTGTAGCCTGATGATGCAGTAGAAAAGAAAAACCCATTTTTTAAGGAGAAATTTAAGCCAGTTGCAGACATTTGTATAAGTAGAAAGGAGCCTAATGTTAATCCCCAAGACCATGGGGAAAATGTCTCCAGGGCATGTCAGAGGTCTTCACCTGCAGCCCCTCCCATCACAGGTCAGCAGGCCAAGGAGAGAAAAATGGTTTCATGGGCCAGGCCCAGAGTCCCTGAGCTGTGTGCAGCCTAGGGATGTGGTGCTTTGTGTCCAGCGGTTTTAGCAGTGGCTGCAAGGGGCCAACGGAGAGCTTGGGCTGTGGCTTCAGAGGGTGGAAACCCGAAGCCTTGGCAGTTTCCAAGTGGTGCTGAGCCTGTGGGTACACAGAAGTCAAGAATTGAGGTTTGGAAACCTCCACCTAGATTTCAGAAAATGTATGGGACACCTGGATGCCCAGGTAAATGTTTGCTGCAGGAGCAGGGTCCTTATGAAGAACCTCTGCTAGGACAATGTGGAAGGGAAATGTGGGGTTAGAGCCTCCACACAGAGTCCCTACTGGGGCACTGCCTAGTGAAGCTGTGAGAAGAAGGCTACCATCCTCCAGACCCCAGAATTGTAGTTCCACTGACATCTTGCACCATGTGCCTGGAAAAGTCACAGACACTCAACGCCAGCCCATGAAAGCAGCTGGGAGGGACATTGTCCTGCAAAGCTACAGGGGTGGAGCTGCTCAAGACCATGGGAACCCACCTCTTGCATCAGCATGACCTGGATGTGAGACCTGGAGTCAAAGAAGATAATTTTGGAGCTATAGAATTTGACTGCCCCACTAGATTTTGGACTTGCATGGGCCCCATAACCCCTTTGTTTTGGCCAATTTCTCCCATTTGGAATAGCTGAATTTACCCAATATCTGTACCCCCATTGTATCCAGGAAGTAAGTAGCTTGTTTTAGATTGTACAGGCTCATAGGTGGAAGAGACTTGCCTTGTCTCTGAGGAGACTTTGGACTGTGGACTTTGGGTTAATGCTGAAATGAGTTAAGACTTTGGGGGACTGTTGGGAAGACATGATTGGTTTGGAACTGTGAGGACATGAGATTTGGTGGGGCCAGGGGTGGAATGATATGGTTTGGCTGTGTCCCCACGCATATCTCAATGTGAATTGTATCTCCCAGAATTCCATGTGTTGTTGGAGGGACCGGGGGGAGGTAATTTAATCATGGGGGCCAGACTTTCCCATGCTATTATTGCGATTAAGTCTCACGACACCTGATGAGTTTATCAGAGGTTGCTACTTTTGCTTCTCCCTCATTTTTTTCTTGCCACCTCCATGTAAGAAGTGCCTTTTGCTTCATGCCATGATTCTGAGGCCTCCCCCAGTCATGTGGAACTGGAAGTCCAATTAAACCTCTTTTTCTTCCCAGTCTCAGGTATGTGTTTATCAGCAGCATAAAAACGGACTCATACAACTGGTCTCCTTCTAAAAAGAGGAGACTGAGACACACACAGAGGAAAGACCATAAATATGTGGTGACAGTAAGAAGGTGGCCATTGACAAGTCATGAAGAGAGACCTCAGAAGAAACCAGCCCTATTGAAACCTTGATTTCAAACTTCTAGCTTCCAGAATTCTGAGGAAATAAACTTCTATTGTTTAAGCCACCCAGTCTGTGTTACTTTGTCATGGCAGCCCTAGTAAACTAACACAGCCTCCAAACTGTAAAACTACTAATGTCCCTTTAGGATACATTGTGAATGATATGTAATGATCTAATAAACATACCCAGTGAGTGCACCATTATCAATTTGATAATATTTCAAAAACTTAATTTCCTAGCACTTAAAAAAAAAAAAAAATCACATCTGCTCTAGAGTTTCTTATAACCCTGATTTCTAAATTTATTATTTCTATTGTGTAACTCATGGAACAGGTAGCTGAAGATTAACTACATTTTGATATTACATAATAACTCTAGACTGAATAAATAATAACTTGTACATTCCAATATTCCAAACTTTCAAGTATATGCAAATGATATTCTTGTTATCAAGATACAAAATTATTTACCAGTATTTCTAAATGCATTGTAGTGCTTTGCCATTGATAAATGAATTTTAAGGGAAAAGGTGTCATATAGTAATCCAGGTGGTTTTTGTGTTATAAAAAAGTAATCATACCAGATGTATAGAATCTTCAAAAGAATATCTTCTTCAATTTTAAATAAGGCTGGGAAATATGTGTCCTTTTCTTTGACAAAATAGCATAGTATGTGGTTAAAATCATAGAAGGAAAATAAAAATTCTATAATACTGATTTTAAACTTTTTATTTGCTAACATTGTTGATTGTTTCTTTTACTATGCAGAAGCTCTTTAGTGTAATTAGGTGCATCTTGTCAATTTATTTTTGCTACAGTTGCTTTTGAGAAGTTAGCCACAAATTCTTTGCCAAGACCAATGTTGAGAAGCGTGTTTCCTTTGTTGAACCTCAAAAGGGTGTTTTCTACTTGACATTCTTTTTATTCTAGGGTTTTTACAGTTTGAAGTTTAAATTTAAGTCTTTAATTCATCTTTGGTTAATTTTTCTATATGGTGAAGGGTAGGGGTTCATTTCATTCTTCTGCATATGGATAGCTAATTACCTCAGCATCATTTACTGAATGGGAAGTCCTTTCGCCGATGCTTATTTTTTTGTTGAGTTTGTCGAAGATCAGATGGTTGTGAGTATATGGCTTTATTCTTGGGTCCTATGTTCTGATCCATTGGTCTATGTTTCTATTTTTGTGCCACGACCATGTTTATTTTATTTTTTTTCTTTTGTTACTATAGCCTTGTAGCGTAGTTTGAAGTCAAGTAATGTGATGCTTCCAGCGTTGGTCTTTGTGTTTGCAATTGCTTTGGTTGTTTGGCCTCTTTTTGGTTCCATATAAATTTTAGAATAGTTATTTTCTAATTCTGTGAAAAATGATACTGGCATTTTGATAGGAGTAATCTTGAATACGTAGATTGGGTTGTGGAATGGCCACCTTAACAATATTGATTTTTCTAATTAATGAGAATGAAATATGCTTTCATTTGTTTGTGTCACTTATGATTTCTTTCAACAGTGTTTTGCAATTCTCCTTGTAGAGGTCTCCCATCTTCCTGGCCACATGTATGTATTCCTAGGTATTTTTGTGTGTGTGTGGCTATTATAAAGAGGATTATATTCTTGATTTTGCTCTCAGCTTTAACATTATTGGTGTATAAAAATGTTACTGAATTTTTTTGCATTGATTTTGTATCCTGAAATTTTACTGAAATTATCAGTTCTAGGAGTCAATTTGTATAGTCTTTAGAATTTTCTAGGTATAGAATCATATCATCAATGAAGAGAGATAATTTAACTTATTATTTTCCTGTTAAGGCATCTTTATTTCTTTCCCTCGCCTGATTGCTGTGGCTAGAACTTGCAGTGGTATGTTGAATAGGAGTGGTGAAAGTGGGCATCCCTGTTTATTCCAGTTTTTAAGGGGAATGCTTCCACCCTTTGCCTACGTTATAGGAGAAAATATTTACAAACTGTACATCCAACAAAGAGGTCTAATATCCAGACTCTATAAGCAACTTAAACAAATCAACAAGCAAAAAGCAAATAACATCATTAAAAAGTGGACAAAGAACATGAACAGACACTTCCCAAAAGAAGACATAAAGACAGCCAACAAACATAAAAACATGCTCATCATCACTAATTATCAGAGAAATACAAATCAAAACCACAATGAGATAACATCTTACACTAGTCAGAATGGCTACTATTAAAAAGTCAGACTATAACAGATTTTGGCGAGGCTATAGAGAAAAGAGAACACTTACACACTGTTAGTGGGAATGTAAATTAGTTCAGCCACTGTGGAAAGCACTTTGGAGGTTTCTCAAAGAACTAAAAATAGAACCACCATTCAACTCAGCAGTCCCATTACTAGGTACATACCCAAAGGGAAATAAATTGTTCTACCAAAAAGACAAATGCACTTGTATATTCATTGCAGTAGTATTCACAGGAGCAAAGATACAGAATTAACCTAGGTGCCCATCAACAGTTGACTGGATAATGAAAATGAGGTACATATACACCATGAAATACTACACAGCCATAGAAAGAACAAAATCATGTCCTTTGCAGCAGCATGGATATAGCTGGAAACCATTATCCTAAGCAAACTAACAGGAATAGAAAAGCAAATATCACATGTTTCACTTATAAGTAAAACATTGACATAAAAATGAGAAAAAACAGACATTGGAGACTACAAAATGGAGTAAGGAGAAAGTGAGGCAAGGATTAAAAAAACTTCCTTTGGGTATGTTTATTGTGGAACTATTCACAATAAGAAAGACTTGGAACCAACCCAAATGTCCATCAGTGACAGATTGGATTAAGAAAATCTGGCACATATACACCATGGAATGCTATGCAGCCATAAAAAAGGATGAGTTCGTGTCGTTTGTAGGGACATGGATGCATCTGGAAACCATCATTCTCAGCAAACTATCGCAAGAACAGAAAACCAAACACCGTATGTTCTCACTCATAGGTGGGAATTGAACAATGAGAATACCTGGACACAGGAATGGGAACATCACACACTGGAGTCTGTTGTGGGGTGGGGGGAGAGGAGAGGGAGGAGGGATAGCATTAGGAGATATACCTAATGTAAATGATGAGTTAATGGATGCAGCACACCAACATAGCACATGTATACATACATAACAAACCTGCACATTGTGCACATGTACCCTAGAACATAAAGTATAAAAATAAAAATAAAAAACTTCATTTGGAAGCTATGCTCATTGCCTTGGTAACAAGGGTTCAATTGTATCCCAAACTTTAGTATCATGCAATATACCCCATGGCAAACCTGCCCCATCTACCCCCTGCATCTAAAATAAAACTTGAAAAACAATAAACTGCTATTTTGCACATAGCAAAAAAAGAAGCCAAGAGATTTTCATTGTTTTTGACAGTCAAAGACTTAATTATATAACCTGAGTCATTCAATTTTATAAAGGAAATATAACAAGGTTGTTTGTGCTCTCTGAAGCTGACCTAAATGTGTTCAATTTCCCGCACCACAACTTACTACCTGTGTGATATTGGAATAATTTAATATCTAAGCCTCAGTTTTCATATCTATAAAATGGAGCAAATCAATTTTCCTTATAGGACAGTTGTGAGAGTGAAAAGAGGAAAAGCATTCAAAGCACTTAACACAAGTTCTACTAAAAAAAAGCACTGAACAATGGGACATCTCTTTTAGCCTTGAGCTTACTCTTCTTTATATGCCCTGTGACATTGCATGGACCTACACCGTCGCCTACCTTCGCTGTCTGGGGAACAGCGATACTGAGAATGTTACAGAAAAGAAAAAATCATAGATCTTCAGCAGGAAGCAAAATAACTTAAACATTGCTAATTTCCCTGAAACCAAGTCATTGAATTTATAGCTACATGATACCTTCCTTCCTTGATGAATTTGAATCCCAGCTTCTTCGGCGGGTGGGGGGAGGGGGCTGAGGCAGGAGAATCGCTTGAACCCGGGAGGCAGAGGTTGCGGTGAGCTGAGATGGCACCATCGCACTCCAGCCTGGGTGACAAGCACGAGACTTCATCTCAAAAAGTAAATAAATAAATAAATAAATAAATAAATAAATAAATAAAGGCAAAGCGATGTGTTGGATATCAGAATATGCCACCCCAAATATGATTGTAAATGACTAAATGAGTTCAGAAGATGCCACCCCAAAATATGCTGGTTTGGTACATTATTTTTTGCTGAATGCACTTGAAAAACATCAAGTTTAGGGAGAGACTTTCTCTGACATCCACGTGTCCATCTAAGGAAGATCCTCCAAAAAGAACTAAATTGTCTTCAATCCCCTCGCTTTAAGAGGTGCTTCACCAACTAGGGAAGATTAGCTCTCCACAAGAGACAAGACTGGAAGTCAACACACCCAGGGGGACTGTCAAAAACTATCATATCTTCCATATATTCTTCTAAGGGCCCATTCATTTTCTAAAATTATTGACTATCTTTATGTGATCTATGTTGCCCTCTTTTTCCCTTATCAAGACTATATAGTTTGAGATATACTATGAGACAATATAAAATATCGTCACTGTTTTGGGCTTTCTTTTTTATTCCTGTGACGTCCCATGTCTATAGTATTAAAAATTAATAAATTTGCATACCTGTTTCTATTTAGTCTGCCTCTTTTCAATTTATTTCATAAACTCAACCATCAAACCTAGAAAGATAGATGGAATGCTATTCTTCCCCTACAAAATATTACATATTTTCAGTCTCATATTGAAACATTGTTTAATAGAACCACCAAAGATAATTTAATTTTCTAGCGATAATATGTTTTTCTTTGACTTACTATTTTTTATTCTTTAACGCCTCAAGATTCTGGTGAAGTTACTTGTTAACATTTAAATGCAATTTTTTATTTATTTTTAAACTTTTAATTGACAAATAATACTTGTATATATTTATGAGGTACAATTTGAGGTTTGATATATGTACATAATATGGAATGATAAAGACAAAATAATTAACATATCTAGCACCTCACATGTTTATATATTTTGTGTGTGTGTGTTGAGAACATTTAAAATTTACTCTTAGCAATTCTGAAATCTGCAATATATTACTATTAACTGTAGTCATCATGCTGTGCAATAGATCTAAATATTTATTCATCTTGTCTAACTTAAATTTTCTACCCTTTAATTACCATCTGCCATTCCTCAACAACTCCTAGCCTCTGGTAATCACCATTCTACTCCCTAGTTCTATGAGTTCAACTTTTTCAGATTCCACATATAAGTGAGGTCATACAGTATTTATCTTTCTGTAGCTGGCTTATTTCATTTAGTGTAATGTCCTCCAGTTTCATCCATGTTGTTAAAAATGACAGGATTTCCTTCCTTTTAACGGCTGAATAGATTTCCATTGTATAATGTGAGATATATAGATATATAGATATATATATCACGTTTTTATTCATCAAGGAATATTCGGGTGAACTCCACACCTTGGCTATTGTGAATAATACTGCAAAAAAGTGTTTTAGTTTTCTTTAGATATATAGCTATCCAGAAGTGGCATTGCTGGATCATATGGTAGTTCTATTTTTTACTTTTCCAAAGAACCTCTATATAATTTTTCAATAATGGCTGCACTAATTACTAATTTACATGTCTATCAACAGTGTATAAGGTTTCTTCTTCTCTGTGGATGCCAATTATTTTAGATACCCAAAAGGTTACGGCTTTCTTGTTCCCTAGGACCTCAAACCATTTTATATCTAATTTAGAGCCCATTTATTCTTTAGTTTCCGCTCTCTTATCATTCTACTGTTTCCTTCATTAATGAGTTAAATTTTTGACGTATGCTCACTTTATGTTGTATAGAAATTATCATTACCTCTTAGAAAATTATACTTTTAAGAAAAGTAACAATTTATAAAATAAGCTCATCCCAATCACTAATGAAGAAAATCAATAAAAGAGAGCAAGAGTTACTTACATCAAAGGAATTCATTGAATGTAAAATATACTATGCTTCTTTGCAACTGTATATTTTCAAACACTAAGCATTCTAGAGTCTTTCTAAAAGAAATTCATAGACATTATCTAAATCCCTTTTTGAAAGCATTTAGATTTTTTAAATTTAATCTATTTTCTCTCTATTAAAATTAGAAATATACTCTTAGTAACTCATTGGTATGAATTTATTTTCCAGATCCTTGCTGAAGTGACAAATAAGTGATGGAGCTTCTAAAGGGACATAAAAGGGAAAAAAGAAGCCTGGGACATAGATCCCTTGGGAACACTGACTCTCCTGAGAAATGTTTCACAGGAAATGGGTGGGAATGTATTTCACTGACAAATAACTGGAAGGAAGTTTGGATTGTGATCAAGACCATCACTGCTGGTTCAATTTTGCTTAGAGAACTCCCTGCCTTTTTCACTTGCCTTCATCATACGGAGATTAGCTGGGCTAAATGGAGCACCTAATCACAAAAGAATCCTTTATCTGAATGCTCTCTGTTTCAGTGGGAGAGCTTTAGGTGGAGGAAGCTGCACCCCTTCTTAGAGTATTGGGTCAAGTTTCAGTTACCGCTCTTTGGGAAAGGACACTATTGACAGGTCTGAGGGAAAGAAAAGGAATCTATGAAAAAAGTTACAAGGTGTGTTGTTTTTCTTTTTGTTTTGCTTTTGGGGGGGGATATTTATGTGGTTTTGTTGTGTTTGCTTTTAGCTTACTGGAGAGAAGCCTCAGAAATAATTTAATTACTGTTAGCCACTAAATAATAAAAAGTCATTTCATACTGATAATGACAGGAGACAGACAAATTCCTAAGTAGACAGGGATGATGTGAGGCCTGACCTTCAATTCAAGGACAATTTAAAACCTGAAAACAGAGCTGCCAGTTCTGGATAGAGTCCATGATCAGAATGAAAACTTCTATCCCCGTCTTACCCCCCCTCTCTTGATTGGCTTTTTCTGAATGATGGCTTTTAACCAATCAAATGGTGATTTTTTCCAAGACCACCCATGGACCAATCATTATGCACTCACCCCATTCTAAGCCTGTGAAGACCCCCGGGGCTTGACCTGATGCAGTGGCTCACAACTGTAATCCCAGCACTTTGGGAGGCCAAGATGGGCAGATTGCTTGAGGTCAAGAGTTCGAGAACAGCCTACCTAACATGGTGAAATGCAGTCTCCACAAAAAATACAAAACAATGAGCCAGGAATGTTGCCACATACCTGTACCTGTAACCCCAGCTACCTGGGAGGCTGAGACACGAGAATTGCTTGAGCCTGGGAGACTGAGGTTGCAGTGAGCTGAGATCACACCACTGCACTCCAGCCCGGGTGACAGAGCAAAACTCCATCTTAAAAAACAAAACAAAACAAAAACAAAACAAAACAAAACAAAAAAACAGAATTCAGCCTCACAGATGGGTACCTGCTTTCGGGTTTTCCTCCCTTCCATAGCTGAGAGCTTTTCTTCTGTCGCTCAGTAAAATTCTTCTCCACCTTGCTCACCTTCCAGTGTCTACGTACCTTATTTCTCTTGGTCATGGGACAAGAACCCGGGACTCTCAGACTTGCGTATAGCAGGAGTAAGAGCGCTGTTACCCTCCCTCCCGCTCACTGAACAACGGGAGAGAAGAAGCCATTGAGAGCCACCCCCTCTCACTTGCTGAACTGTGAGGATTAAAAAGTTGAGACGTTCCTGGGTGGCTACGGGCTGCGGGAGTAAAAAAGTTGTAATACGTACCTCCCGCTGGTGGAACTACGAAAGTGAAAAAGCTGCTGAACACAACTCCCTCCCGCTTACTGAATAACGGGAACAAAAAAGCTACCGGGCCCCACTCCCTACAACTCAGAATTACTGAAGCAAAAAAACTGCAACAATAGAATGCTATTTTTTCCTGTACCAACAATGGAGTACTCAAAAATTTACGTTGAAAGAGGAGTTCTTATGGATTAAAGTCATTCAAAGCTGAATGACATTTGATATTTGAAGGCAATTAATCTCACCTCACGTTTCTTTAAAGAAAGTAACATGGATTCCTTTGTACAGGTCTTATATGAGGCCACACAGTTAGAAAGAGATGGGGAAGGAGCAGAATATTAAAAATAAAGGAGTACTTTACTGAAATGGAAGGCACTTAAACTCCCAGGCTCTTTTTGCCCCCAAAATTTGTTTTCTCAAATCTTAGGAATAGCATTGAGACAACTGTTTAAACAGTATTTACTCCACAAAGGAAGATCTGGCCTAAGGTTATCTTTCAATCTTGGTACCAAGCAATTTCAAATTCAAATATTCTGAAGGAGGAAAAAGGCATTGTCAAGGATCATAATTATACTTGCCTTTGAAATAGAATGTGAATATATTTATTGTATTTATGTGTCTCACAGCTCTTGGTTTGAGGTTTAGTTGGGGTTTACATTAGTAACTGAAATTTACTTCCACATTCTATTCTGTGACAGTAATTTTGAAGTACTATGAATGCCAAGACATGTTAGTCAACTGTAAGTAATTACTAATAAATGACAAGCAAATATTTTATTGTGTGTCTATAGTTAGCAATTTCAAAGTAATACATTTAGAATGATAAAAACAAAGTTTAGATTATCTTAAAATTGGTTTTGCATTTTTTGTTTCCAATGAACATTCTAAATAAAAATTGAAAAATTATAGAATGCACTATAACTAAATAGGGGTTTCCAAGAATAATGCCATTTTAATTGAATACAAGAAAACTCAACATGTATACAATTTTAGCAAACCACTCCATACTACCACATCCCTCAGAAGAGTTCAGCATTTTTTTCTGTTTTAATATTGCATTTCATTTTTTAAAATCCAAGTAATCACAATCCTGTTTTGAAAACAAACCATCTATTCCTTGGTATGTGGCTATTTATTACTTCTTAGTTATGTTTTGCAGTCATGTAATAGAAATGGCAGTTAACAGATCATTTATCCAGCAATCTGGGAATGAATTATAATGCCATTAAAAATAGAGTGGCAGAATGCACAATTAATGGTTTCCAAAAGTATGCTAGTAAATCTGCTCTGGAAACAAGGACATCTCTATTATTATATTTGCATTTGATCACTGTATTTACCCTGAAGGACATCTGCCAAGCAAACAAGAGTCCAGAAATAAGGGGAGAAGTTTAAGTGTGCCAATTTTGTCATCTTTAATAGAAATACATCAATATTCAAGTTTAATTTGAAAAATATCCGAAAGTGTAATTACATTATGGAAATCATGTTGATGAGCAGTAACAAAACTCATAATAATATAATAGTAAATAGGAGAAGCAAGAATAAGGAAGAAAGTCTGGTGCTCAATGATCTACATGGAAAGTCAAGACTAGATTGTCACTTCTGATAATAGAAGGCTTTGACATTGAATCCAGATTCCATCCTTAAATAAATTGCTTTACTTATTTGGTCCCTTAGTGTCTCATGTGTAAAGTGAAGGAAGTAACTGTTTCGAAGTTCGATGTTTGGGATTAAGGAGTCAAGGAATGTAAGGTGCCTGACACAAAGTGCAGCACATTTTAAGCAGAAACATACTAGTTAATAGTTTTATTATAATTACTGTTCTTTTAATTTTAATTTCTGCCCCCCAAAATATTCCTATCCTTTTTCTAGCTAGGTTTTATATACCTACCTGAATTTTAAGAGTGACTTAATTTGCACTACATATCAGAACTTCCTTAAATTTGGGATTCTGTAATGTACAGGGGATCTGAAATGATGATGTAATAGATTGGTATGTTCTGATAGACAAGTCTGATGACCAGACAGTTGGAGCAGATGCTGTCAGTGCCAGCAAGCCCCACATTTCTTCAATAAAATCATTCCTCTCAAATTCTTGTCTCATGATCTGCTTTTGAAAGAACTCAAACACCACAATATTTTAGGTATGCTTTCTCAGAAATTTTGTAGTCTTGCAGGAAGTATACAAGTCGAGATCCAAACCGTGCATTTGATGGATAATGTGCAGATTCCTTGAAGTAAGGTTCATTCATCTATTCATCTGTTCATTCAATAATATTGATTGAAAACTGAATATGTGCAGCACACTGTGGCAGGATTTCTTTTTCCTGCCCCAAACTTTCTTCATGGTGCTTGTACAAGATAGAGACACAAAATAAAAATACTTTATGAACAAATATCCAAAAGAATATAATGTAACAGTATATGATAAGAAGCTGAATGAAGAAGACAGAGATGGTGGTGGGGTAAAGACAGTCAGTGGTGGTAAAGACAGTCTGTTTTAAATAGTATGAATATCAAGGATGTCTTTGAGATCATATTTGAACAGAAGCATAAATTCAGTGATGAAGTGTACTGCATTCAACCAAGTTAAAATTTAGAGGAAGAGCCTTTTATGCAGAAAGAAATGCAAATGCAAATGCATGTTGAAGAAGTTAATGTTTGTGTATTTTCATATGAATAATGCTGTATTTTATTCCATTGTATTCCATTAGGTATATTTGAAAGCATTATGTAACACTTCTATTTATTTTAAAAGTTTTGGTATTTAAAATATGTTGATGGAGGTAGAGCGTGGAGAAATAGATATCAGAGACTGGGCAGGGTGAGTAGGGGCTAGTGGGGAGAGTAAAGAGAAGTGAGTTCAAGGATAGAAACATTCAGTTAGGTAGAAACAATAAATTCAACATTTCATAGCAGAGTACAATGACTATACTTAACAAAAATATACTAAAGTGATGGATATCCTAAATACTATGACTTGATCACTATATACTGTATGCATATCACAAAATTTCTCCTGCACCCCATAAATTTTCAGAAATAAGAAAGTTAAAAGATAAATGTGCTAAAAGTAGTTCATTTCAACCATTTGATTGTGATAATTTTTATATATCAAGTTACATATATGTGAGGAAGTAGAGTTTATTCATATTTTCAGACTGCATGAGCAAAGTGTTAGACAATCAACAGTGTATTTGACTTCCCAATAGGCTATTTGCATAATTTTATTTCACTCATTTTTAATTATTTTTTATTGAGGTGATATTCATGTAACATAAATTTAACCTTTAGAAAAACCCAGAGGTTATGTCTTTTAATGAAATAGAATTCATTAAAAAGAGGACTTGAGCTATTCTTTTTAATTAAGAGACTTTGTTTTTTAGGGTAGCTTTAGGTTTACAAAAAAATGTAAGTGAATATTCAAAATGTTCCCATATACTCTCTCACTTCCTCCCAACCCCACTATATACAGGTATACCAGTTTTCCCTACTATTATCATCTTACATTAGTGGCATACATTTGTTACAACTGATGAGTCAATATTTATACATCATTGTTAACTGAAGTCCATAGTTTACATTAGAATTTATCCTTAGTACTTTATATAGTGTGGGTTTTGGAAAATATATAATGAAATATATCCACATGTAAAATAGCATACAGAATAGTTCCACTGCCCTAAAAATATTTTGTGCTCTGCCTATTCATCTTTCTCTCCCCTGCAACCTCTGGCAATCACTGCTTATTTTACAATCTCTATAGTTTTATGTTTTCCAGAATGCCATAGAGTTGTAATAATACATATGTAGCCTTTCAGATTAGTTCTGTAATTTAACAATATACATTTAAGATTCCTTCTTTTCTATTTCTGGCTTGAAAACGTATTTTTTAATCATTGAATAGTATTCCATTCTATGGATGTAACCCAGGCTGTTTATCCATTCACCTATTGAAGAAAATTTTGATTGCTTATGAGTTTTGGCAGTTACAAATAAAGTTATTATAAACATGTGTGTAGGTCATTGTGTAGACTTAAGTTTTCAACTCGTTTTGGTAAATAGCATACAAAATTGCTGGCAATAAACCATTTGAGGGTGAAAAACTCAGTGGCATTTAGTACATTAACAATGCCATGTAGCCATGCTATCTAGTTCTAAATCTAGTTTTAATACTAGTTCCTACTATCTAGTTTTAAAATATTTTCATCACTTCATAAGTAAACCATGTACCTGCAAAGCAGTCACATACCTCTCCTAGCTCCTGGATGCCACCAGTCTACTTTCTGTCTCTGTCAATTTACCTATTCTGGATATTTCATGTAAATGGAATCCAAAATATGTGGATGTTTATGGCTGATCTCTTTCACTAGGCATAATGTTGTCAAGGGTCATTCACATTTTAGTATATATTAGTATGATATTCTTTTTATGGGTGAATAGCATTCTGTTTTATGTATATATGACAACTTGTTCATCTATTCATAGATTGATGGACATTTGGGTTTTCTCCACTTTTTCACTGTTATGAATAGTGCTGCTATATGAACATGTATGTGCATGTATTTCTTTGAGTACCTGTGTTCAATTCTTTTGTGCATGCATATAGGAGTCATATGGTAATTCTAACTTGGTGAGGAACCGAGAAACCACCAAACTGTTTTCCACAAAGAATACGCCATTTGACATTGCCATCAGCAAGGTACAAAAGTTCCAATTTCTCCACACTCTTCCAATATTTATTATTTTCCACTAAATAATAATATATCCATCACAGTAGACATGAAATGTTATCTCATGGCTCTGATTTGAATGTCTCTAATTACTAATGGTGTTCCATATCTTTTCATGTACTTTTCAGGCATTCACGTATCTTCTTTGGAGAAAGGTCTATTCAAGTTTTTGGCCATTTTTAAATTTGGCTGTTTGTCTTTTGTTATTAAGTTTTAGAAATTTTTAAAGATATTCTGGATATGAAATCATTATCAAATATATGATTTGCAAGCTCAGTCATCCCTTGGCACACAGGGTATTAGTATAAGGACCCTCAAGGTTACTAATATTTGCAAATGCTCATGTCCTGCAATTGGTCCTGTGAAACCCACTGATACAAAAAGTAGTCCTTCTTTATTGGCCCATTCCATATTCCTGGAATCCTGTATTTCTTTTTCATGCTTTGTTGAATCCATGGATGCAGAAACCATGGATGCAGAGCAACAACTGGATTCTCTCCCATCTGTACGTTGTATTTTTTCCTTATTGATAATGTCCTTTGATACACAAAAGCTTTTAATCCTGATCAAGTCTAATGTATTTATTTTTTGTTGTTGATTGTGTTTTAGTTGTCACATCTAAAAATCAATGGCAAAACCACAAGTTAATGAAAATTTAAATTCATATTTTCTTCTAAAAGTTTTAGGAGTCTAGCTTATATTTATGTTGTTGATCCAATTTTTTTTTATTATTTTACGTGCAAATTAAAGTTTCAACTACCTTCTTTTACATGTGAATATTCACTTTTACAACCACCATTGGTTGAACAGACTATTTTTACCCATTGAATCAACTTGGCACCTTGTTGAAAATCTGCTGCCATATATGTACATGCTTATTTATAAACTTTCAAATCTATTTTATTTGTCTATTATACCTATTATGATGCCAGTACTACACTGTTTTTCTTACTGTAGCTTAGCAATAATTTCAATATTTGGAAGTATGTTCCTTTAACTTTTTTCTATATTGTTTTGACTATTCAGGGCATCTTTATAGTTCATATGATTTTGAAGATCAGTTTTTCCATTTCTGAAAAAAAACAAAAGGCCATTGAAGTTTTGATACAAACAACATTGAATCTGTAGAAGTCTTCCATTTTAGCAACATTAAGTCTCCCAGTTCATACGCACAGGATATCATTTAGTTCTTCTTCAATTTATTTCAGCAATGCTTTAAAGTTTTCAGTATATCCCTCATTTTTATATCTTTCCTTTTCAATTTCATAAACTTCTTTGTGTATTTCATTATTGTTTCCTGCAATTTTATGCCAATCACCTGCTTATTCTGTCTCTTATTCAGCTCAGTCAAAGGCATTTACCTTCTCACTTTTTCTTCCTATTTAAGCAAAAGATATTTTTTACAGTGTCATATGAAAATATTTAAAATGTTATGGTTATATTTTTAATTTTAGCCTTTCTAAATTTTATTTTTTTTTTTAAATAAAAAAAATTACCCATAATGTCAAGTGCAAACACTTGGAATTAAACAATTTTCCCATACATATTTTTGAAAAGATAAATTATTAAATGGCTTAGTGAAGTGTTATATCCTAATACAATGTTTTTATGGTTAAATTTCTGTATAGCATTCTTCAATGTACTTACTTAAATTAAGTACTTCTAGTTATGGAGTGAGGAAGGTATTTTGTTATAAAGTTCTCATTTTAAAAATTATTTCCTCATATTTATACATATTATTGATTATTATATTTTTGAAGTATCACATCATATCATGCTTTATCAAGTAATTTATTCAGGCTTCATTAATTTTAGGGTTTGGGATTATGCAGTGAGAGACAGAGAACTGTGTGGTTGAAATAATCTAACGCATCGCTACATTCTGTTTACAATGTTAAGCCACTACCTGATTTCAGACCTTCCTTAAAGAAATTTTTAGTGAAGATTTCATAAACTCCAGTCTCCTCCCAGGAAAAATTCTCTCATATCACTTTGCTAAGGAAAGTAATAATTACAACCAGAGAGATTTGTAATGAAATTCAGTTTGCCCAAGGCTTTGTGGTTGATTTGAAAATTCTAAGTTACAAAAGCATCACACGTTTTCAAAACTGATTCTTATTAAAGCATTGCAGAAAATCATATTAATATTCTATGTCAATTATTTGACATATACAGAAAAACACATAAACAAGAAATCCAATATTAAAAGACCTGGCCTGTCTGAGGTATTCTCCCATGAAAAAATAATGTCGTAGAATGAAATAAGAAGAATGAAATACTTTCTGCTCCTTTGAATGTATTTATTTATTTATTTATTTTAAGTTCTAGAATACAAGTGCAGAATGTGCAAGTTTGTCACACAGGTAAATGTGTGCCATATTGGTTGGCTGCACCTATCAACCCATCACCTAGGTATTAAGCCCTGCATGCGTTGGCTGTGTTTTCTGATGCCTTCCCTCCCCACAATCCACCCCCAAACAGGGCCCAGTGTGTGTTGTTACCTTTCATGTGTCCATATGTTCTCATTGTTCAGCTCCCACTTATAAGTTAGAACATGTGGTGTTTGGTTTTCTAATCCTGTGTTAGTTTGCTGAGGATAATGGCTTGGAGCTACCTCCATGTTCCCACAAATAACATGACCTTGTTCCTCTTTATAGCTACCTAATATTCTATCTTATATATACCATATTGTCTGTATCCAGTGTATCATTGATGGGCACTTGGATTGATTCCAAGTCTTTGCTATTGTGAATAGTGTTCCAGTGATCACACGTGTGCATGTATCCTTATAATACAATGATTTATATTATTCTGAGTATATATCCAGTAATGAGATTTCTAGGTTAAATGGTTCTGGGTCTTTGAGCAATCGCCATACTATCTTTCACAATGATTGAACTAATTTACATTCCCACCAACAGTGTAAAAGCATTTCTTTTTCTCTCCAGCCTTGTCAGCATCTGTTGTTTCTTGACTTTTTAATAATCACCATTCTGACTGGCATGGGATGGTATCTCAATGTGATTTTGATTTGCATTTCTCTAATGATCAGTAATGTTGGGATTATTTTGTATGATTGTTGGCAGCATAAACGTCTTCTTTTGAGAAGTGATGGCTCATGTCCGTTTCCCACTTTTTAATAGGGTTGTTTGTTTTCTAGTAAATTTAAGTTCCTTGTAGATTCTGGATATTAGACTTTTGTCAGATAAATAGATTGCAAAAAATTTCTCCCTTTGGGTAGGTTGTCTGTTCACTCTGACAATAGTTTATTTTACTGGGTAGACACTTTTTAATTTATTTAGATCCTATTTATCACTTTTTGCTTTTGTTGCAATTGCTTTTGATGTTTTTGTCATGAAACCTTTGCCCATGCCTATGTCCTGAATTGTATTGCCTAGATTTTCTTCTAGGGTTTTTATAGTTTTGAGTGTTACATTTAAGTCATTAATCCATTTGGAGTTAGTCTGTGTAGAAGGTATAAGAAAGGCATACGGTTTCATTTTATTTATTTATTTATTTTTGCATACGGCTACCCACTTCTCCAGTTCAATTTATTAAATAGGGAATTCTTTCCCCATTGGTTGAATTTGTCAGGTGTGTTGAAGAGCAGATGGTTGTAGATGTACGGTCTTATTTCTGAGATCCCTATTCTGTTCAACTGGTTTATATGCATGTTTTTGTACCAGTACCATACTGTTTTGGTTACTGTAGCCTTGTAGTATAGTTTGAAGTTGGGTAGTGTGATGCCTCCAGCTTTGTTCTTTTTGTTTAAGATTGTCTTGACTATATGAGCCCTTTTTCAGTTCCATATAAATTTTAAAGAAATTTGTTTTTGTAATTTTAGGAAGAATATCAATGGTAATTTAATGGGAATAGCACTGTATCTACAAATTGCTTTGAGCAGTATGGTCATTTTCACAATCTTGATTCTTCCTATCCATGATCATGAAATATTTCCCCATTTGTTTATGTTCTCTCTGATGTCCTTGAGCTGTGGCTTGTAGTTATCCTTGAAAAGGTCCTTCACTTCCTTTGTTAGCTGTATTCCTAGGTATTTTATTATTTTCGTAGCAATTGTGAATGCGAGTTCATTCATGATTTGGCTCTCTGCTTGTCTATTCTTGATGTATAGGAATGTCTGTGACTTTTGCAAATTGATTTTGTATGCTGAGACTTTGCTGAAGTTGCTTATCAGCTTAAGAAGCTTTTGGATTGAGCCAATGGGGTTTTTGAGATATACGATCATGTTTTCTGCAAACAGAAACAGTTTGACTTCCTCCCTTCCTATTCGAATACCCTTTATTTCTTTCTCTTGACTTCTTGCCCTGGCCAGAAGTATGTTGAATAGGAGTGGTGAGAAAGTGCATTTTTGTCTTGTGCCAATTTTCAAGAGAAATGCTTTCAGGTTTTTCCCATTCAGTATGATATCGACTGTGGGTTTGTTATAAATGGTTTTTATCATTTTGAGGTATGTTCCATCAATACGTAATTTATCGAGAGTATTTTACATAAAGGGATGTTGAATTTTATTGAAAGTCTTTTCTGCATCTATTGAGATAATCATGTGGTCTTCGTCTTTAGTTCTCTTTATGTGTATTGATTTGTGTATGTTGACCCAGCCTTGCATCCTGGGGATGAAGCCAACTTGATTTTGGTAAATAAACTTTTTGATGTGCTTCTGGATTCAATTTGCCAGTATTTTACTGAGGATTTTTTCATCAATGTTCATCCAGGATATTTGTATGAAGTTTTCCGTTTTTGTCATATCTCTGCCAGGTTTTGGTATCAGGATGATGCTGGCCTCATGAAATGAGTAAGGGAGGAGTTGCTCCTTTTCAATTGTTTGGAATAGTTTCAGAAGAAATGGTATCAGTTCCACTTTGTACCTCTGGAAGAATTCAGCTGTAAGTCCATGTGGTCCTGGGCATTTTTGGTTGGTAGGCTGTTAATTACTGCCTCAAATTTAGAATTTGTTATTGATCTATTCAGGGATTCTACTGCCTTCTGGTTCAGTCTTTGGAGGGTGTTTGTGTCCAGGAATTCATCCATTTCTTCTGAATTTTCTATTTTATTTGCATAGAGTTGTTTAGAGTATTCTCTGATAATTATTTGTTTTTCTGTGGGGTCAGTATTTCTATTGTGTCTATTTGATTCTTCTCTCTTTTCTTTCTTATTAGTGTAGCTAGTGGTCTATCTATTTTATTAATTTAAAAAAACAGCTGCAAGATTTGTTGTTTTTTAAGGCTTTTTTGTGTCTCTATCTCCTCCAGTTTCTCTCTGAAATTGGTTATTTCTTATCTCCTAGCTTTGGGGTTTGTGTGTTCTTGGTTCTTTACTTCTTTCAGTTGTGATGTTAGGGTATCAATTTGAGTTCTTTCTGCCTTTTAGATGTGGGCTATAAATTTCCCTTTTAACACTGCTTTAGCTGTTTTCTAGAGATTCTGGTATGTTGTCTCTTTGTTCTCACTAGTTTCAAAGAACTTCTTGATTTCTTCCTTAATTTCATCATTTACCCAGGAGTCATTCAAGAGCAGGTTGTTCAATTTTCATGTAGTTGTGTGGTTTTGAGTGAGTTTCTTAATCTTGAGTTTTAATTAGATTGCATTGTGGTCTGAGAGACTGTTATGACTTCAGTTATGGGTCTTCACTCTTTATTTAGTTAGCCACTCTGTGTTTTTTAATTGGGGTATTTAGCCCATTTACAATTAAGATTAATATTGTTTGTGTGAATTTCATCCCGTCATCATGATACTAGCTGGTTATTTTATAGACTTGTTGATGTAGTTTCTTCATAGTGTCATTGGTCTTTGTACTTCAGTGTGTTTTTGTAGTGGCCAGTAACAGTTTTCTCATTCCATTCCATATTTGGTGCTTCCTTCAGAAGTTATTGCAAGGAAGGTCTGGTGGTGACAAATTCCCTCAGTATTTGCTCAGGAAATACTGAGGGAAAGGGTTTTATTTCCTCTTCACTTATAAAACTTAGTTTTTCCAGATATGAAATTATGGGTTGGAAATGGTTTTCTTTAGGAAATGTTGAATATTGGCCTCCAATCTCTTCTAACCCGTACGGTTTTTGCTGCGAAGTCCACTGTTAGTCTGATGAACTTCCCTTTGTAGGTCACCTGGCCTTCCTCTCTGGCTCCCCTTAACAATTTTTACTTCATTTTGACTTTGTAGAATCTGATGATTATGTGTCTTAGGGTTGATCTTCTAATGGAATATTTTACTGGGGTTCTCTGGGTTTCCTGAATTTGAATGTTGACCTGCCTTGCTAAGTTGGGGAAGTTCTCCTAGATGATATCCTGAAGTACTTTTTCCAACTTGATTCCATTCTCCCTATCTCTTTCAGCTACCACAATCAGTCATAGGTTCTGCCTTTTTATATAATACCATAGTTCTTGGAGGTCTTGTTAGTTCTCTTCATTCTTTTTTTTCTAATCTTATCTGCCTGTCCTATTTCAGCAAGATAGTCTTCAAGCTTTGAAATTCTTTCTTCTGTTTGGTCTATTCAGTTACTGATGTTTGTGCTTGCATTGTGAAGTTTTTGTGTTGTGTTTTTCAGCTCCATCAGGTCATTTATGCTTCTCTCTAAGCTGGTTATTCTGATTAAGAGCTTATATGGTTCTTAGCTTATTTGCATAGGGTTAGAACATGCTCTTTTAGTTCAGCAAGGTTCATTATTACCCAGTTTCTGAAGGCTACTTCTGTCAATTCATTCATGTCAGCCTCCACCCAGTTCTGTGTTCTTGCTGAAAAGGTGTTGCAATCATTTGGAGGAGAAGGAGGCACTCTGGCTTTTTGAGTTTTCAGCATTTTCTTGTTGATTCTTTCTCATCTTCGTAAGTTTATCTAACTTCAATCTTTGAAGCTGCTGACTGCTGGATGGAGTTTTTGTGGGGACTTGTTGTTCATACTGTGGTTGTTGTTGCTTTCTGTTTGTTTGTTTTTCTTTTAATGATCAGTCCTCTCTTTAGAAGGGCTGCTGCAGTTTGCCGGGGGCCCACTCCAGACCCTATTTGCTTGGGTTTCTCCTGCACCTGGAAGTGTCATTAGTGGAGGCTGCAGAACAGCAAAGATGGCTGCCTGCTCCTTCCTCTGGGAGCTCTGTACCAGAGGAGCACCAATCTGATGCCACCAGGAACGCTCCTGTGTAAGGTGTCTCGCGACCCCTGTTGGGCCTCACCCAGTCAGGAGGCACAGGATCCCAGGCCCACTTAACAAAGCACTCTGGCTGCCTCTTGGCAGAGGGGTTGCAGTGCACAGGGGGGAATCCTGCTAATCTGCACTGCCTGATTCCTCAGAGCCAGCAGGAGGAAAGACTAAGTCAGCTGATCTGTGGAGACCTCAGCTGTCCCTCCCCTCCAGGGAGATCAGAGTTCTGTCCATAAACCAGTTGCTGGAGTTGCTGGAATTCCCTTCAGGGAGGCTCCACCCAGTGAGGAGGGATAGGACAGGGTGTGGTCTAAAGAGGCAGTCTGGGCTCCATCTGCCACAGCCACGGTGCTGCACTGTGGAGAATCCCTCCTGGGTCCAAAACACCCAGTCTCCCTGGCACCGGCAGGGGAAAAACAGCCAACTGGAGCTGCAGTGATGGTGGTCACTCCTCTCCACAGAAACTCGGTAGTCTAAGGCAGTCTCCAAGCAGAGTGGCCACAGAGAATCTGCACAGCTCTGGGCTTGGGACCCAAGATCCGGTGGCATGGGCTCAAGAAGGGGATCTCCTGATCCGCAGGTTGCTCAGATCTGTTGAAAAAAGTGTCATTTCCTGAGCAGGGTAGCATAATCACTCACTGCTTCCCTTGGCTGGGGTGGGAGCTCGTTTTTCCTTCAGTGGCTCCCAGGTGGGTAGTGGCTCCACTCTGCTTTTCCTGGCTTTCCATCAGTCACCACATTTATTTTTACATTTGCTTTTTATTACAAGTAGACATATTGTTTATTATAAACCATGACAATTTTGTTCATTTAATGTACATATTAATCTAGTTAAATGTAATTTTTAATGACAATAGGAATTTTAAAATAAATATTTTGCATAATGCTGAAATTAATATTTTTGATCGTATAATGTTGTTCTGCTTTATTTTTCTGGAGAAACTTGTATAAAACAATCAGTGGGTTGAGGGGTTTGAAAACTTCTAAACTGTCTTTTCTGCCTACCCAACCCACTTTTATAGAGTATGGGTACTACTGAGTATCAAGGTTTTCAATGATTTATGAATTTCAGGGTAAATAGTATGGCAATGTTGTTTTAAAATGACTATTATTTATGTTTTGATTTACCATTCCAATTTCGTTTCAAGTGTATTACTCATCAATAACCTATATCCTTCTCTTTGCTTGGATCATGGATTTAAAAAAAATTTTAATGATACAAATTTCAAAATTCTTACAAATAAATAAGAATTTTAAGCCCATTACTATTAACTTTGCAAGATCGATATCAATCATTTCAACATTTTACAGATATAGAAAATCACAAATTTAGTGAGTCTATGCAACTCTATAAACGTCTTCCATTCTCAATGCAAGTTTGTTCTTGTTTTAGGGCAAAAATAATAATAAAGGAATGAAATAATATGTAAAGATTACAAGTGATGACAAATGTCTTTATTTGCCATAGTTAGTGTTCATGATTTATTGCTATGTAAATAAAGAAATTTATAGGTAATGTGTAGATGGGAATCATTTTTGTAATACATTACACAAATATATGGTATGTACATTGTGATTAATGTATACATTTTTTCTTGTTTCTGGATTATGGTAATTAAAATTGCTATAGTTTCCATCAGGTTCTAATATTTTTTATTTATCTGTAATAATACAAACAGTGTGTATTGAAAAAGAGGAAGCTAACAAAGCCTTTTTTTCTCTAGACTGCCTGTGAGTAGACCAGTGTGTTTCATTATGCAATAATGAAGCTGTAGTATTTGGACACATTCAAGAAGCTAAAAAGCATATTAGTAGTATATAACAGTTGCAGATAGAAAATAAAATATTAAAATATTAAGAATTTTAAGCAAAAGTGAGTTAATCGTACAATTTTAGGTTAGACAGAGTATCAGGAGTATAACTTCCTCTCTGAGTAATGTCTTGTGATGCTTAATGACCATAGGTCACCAGAAACCTGTACAGAGTGATCGAGAAATGTGTTTCTAAGGAGATTCTGGTAGGCATTCAATTTTTCATTCAAATCCTTCTGCCTGTAATTAGCCATAGGGGCAGAAATTAGCCTGCAAGTAATTTCACTCGTAATGGGTTCACTGAGTAATAACTTTGTTACCTTTTAACTAAAATGAAGGAACTTCTTTCCAATTGTATGTGCAATTGCCTCATTATGAAGTTCATTATTTTCAGCCTCAATTTGACAAGTGAAAATGATTTTTGGGTCATATTGTGAATGTGTGTAGGGCAAGTTCTAAAAATGTACCTATCCCAGTTACCTATTCCTGCTGCATTACAACTTATCTAAATTTAGAGCTTTAAGTAACAACCATTTACTACATCTTAATTGTTTTGTGATTCAGCAATTCATCAGGACTCTGAAATCTGATTCTTCTACTCCACATGATATTGACAGTGCTACTTGGTGGTGTCTGGCATATGAATGTACTGACCATGTTTTAACTGAGTTCTTGTGTCTAAGGGAGATGGCTGGAGAGTGACATTCACCAGGGACTGTGGATCAAAGCACCAGCATAGTGGCTTCAAGGTAGTTGAAAATTTTGCCTGGAGACTCACAATGTAAGAATAAGTATTCCAGAGAAAAAGTCAGGAGTTGCATATACTTCTGACTTGGTTTTGAAAGCCACTTAGTATTATTTCATGTGTATTCTTTTGGTTGCAGCTGTTACAACCTCCTCCAGACTTAAAAGGAGGGAAGTAGTAACAAATAATTGATAGTTATCTCTTTAAAGTGGCATGATAGCCTAAGAAAGAAAGATGAGAAAAAACAATAGAGAAAACATGTATTAATAGAAAAGCCTTAGGAAGTAAATTCACTGATCATAGATTGGTTGCAAAAATTGAAAATAGCATAATCTACTTATTACAAATACATGCATAAAATCTTTATCACTTAGAAAAATAGATGGAGAAACAACAAACCACAGGGAAGCAAAATATCCTCTTGTTTAAAATGACCAAAACGTTTCTCCAAGTTTTCAAGTTTTTTTTATTAAGTATGATAATAACAATGTATAAATTGGGCTCTAAGTAAAGTATTAGTTAGGAACCCATTATCACACTTAATTCTTGAAACAATGCAATAAAGGTACTATTATTATCTCCACTTTCTACTTTAGAAAACTTATGTTTGAAGAGGTAACATAATATTCCAAAGATCACACAACTTATTAATAGAAACAACCACAGTATATTACCAGGTCATCAGATTATTAAACACATTGTTTTAACTAATATTTTACTATCTGTTGCCACTTAATTTTCAAATATGGTTAATGAAGTCTCAGGAAAAAAAACCTGGACTTTCATGAAACAAAAATTATTCTGAAACCTAATTCAATGACTAAACCTAGCTCAGAGTTATAGAAGAAATTCACATTATTCTCTCCATTCATTTATGCTCGTATTTACCAAGATTTCTTGTAAAGTAGCTACTATTTTGGAAAAATTGAATCGTAGATCCATAGTGATGAGAGAGAATGTAGAGGCAATCCAGTGAAGTATGCTAATTTTATAGTCTGTTCACAGTAGCAGAATTGTGAAAAAGTATTAAAATGGTACCTTCTGCGCCATAATTTAGAGCACTAAAGTTTTCAATGGAAATTGTAACTTTTGAATCTCACGGATCTCCTTAAATTTCCCAAAATATTTGTAAACTTGGAAGTTTTTTTCAGTTGTTGTCCTAAGAGAGAAAAAAAAAATCATTAATACCTGACAAATATTCCTGGTGAAGGCTGATATTTTCCAAGAACTCAGATGATGTGTTGATCCACCTTCCTTAATAAACCCTAAAACCCTATTAGTCATAAAATTATAAATAAATAAGGTATCAATTATGACGGCACTCTAAGATATGAGGCACATTCAGAAGTAATTTGAAGCAAGCGTGACAAATCTAGGTGATTTTTCTGAAGAAAAGACAATGAAAAGTTGGCTTGAAAAAGGAAAATTCCAGTCTGTCATCTGAAGTTGTTGAAAACCAAAATCATTTAAGCAGGACAGAAAGATTTTCCATAATAAACACAGCATGACAATGCTTTGTTTTCATAGTTCTGTAGAAACACAAATCCATTGAGGAATAAAAATAGACCTGGAAAACTGGTTTAGAGTTTCCATTTTGCAGTATTGTTTCTATAAATAATTTATAGCTCCATACTGTATATATATAAACATTTACATATCTACATTTATTTATGTTATATCCTGATGATATAAAAATAGTGTCTAAATTTCTCAACACACCACTCCAGGCTGTTGCTAGACTAGCATTTCATTTGTACTCTCAGTGCAGGGATCCTATCCTAACTACATGGGATCACCAAATGTTACCTTCATTAAATTCAATGGGAATTTTGAAATATTGGCTCAATCTGCACCACTGGTCCAGTAGAAACTTAAATCTCTTTGCCTGTGACTGTCCTGCTTTTCTTTAAAGGTTCATGTCAGAAATCTCTTCCTCTTGTATGACTTCCTTCACCTGAGGGGATAATTACTCTTTTACTAGAATTACTTCTTTCTTCTTAAACATACATTGCCACTTAGCAGAGCCTTGAGCAGAGCCTTAAACATACACTGCCCTAAACTCACTGAGGGCAGGCATACTTAGCATTATGTATTGCTCATCCTTGATTCTCAATGAGTACATCCCAAGGCAGATTATTGAATGCTAGCTCTATGCCCAGCACAATGCAAATACTTGGATTTTAAAAAAGCAAGAAAGGAAGCGATAAAAAGAAAAAGTGTAAACATAAAATGAAGGATGAAAAATTCTCCAAAATCAGGCTATGAGGTGAAATAAAACTAGTATCAAACATAGCTTATGTTAATATGCATTACTGGACATCTTTGAAGTTCCAGACTGTAAGCACCAGGAGGGCAGGCACATGTCTGTCTTGCTCAGCAAGTTTTCAAAGTGCCTGGCAGATTATATATGGTCCTGATTTATTTATATAGAAATAAATGTTCTACTAATATTGCTGCTCTTCACTTTATCTAACCCTGGATCTGTGACACCAAAGGCTCTTGGTAAATATGTATTGATGCAGAGATGAACGAATGAAACAGTAGCAGTGTTTGTAGAATTTTAAGAAGAGGTACCTATTGTAATCAATAATTAAGTTATTGTTTCTACTATAGTCAGAATCTGAAAGTGAGGTTACTAAAAACATAAGGATGCAAATACTAGTTATTAATTTTAAGAAGTTTGAGATTCCATTAACTTGGACACTTAGACTGGTGCTGATGCCTGGATAGCCTTTTGTAATGACAGCTGCTGATTTAAGACTTGGAGTAAGCTGGACAAATGTCAAAATTTCACAGCTGACTTTCTGGCCTCAAGACAGGAGCCACATCAGGGATTAGACTAACATTATGGTTAAACTCAAGCCTAGAACAATCAAAGACAGGCACAGCAAGGACAAAGGCAGAAGAACAAATAAGCAGAAGAAATTATCTAGAAGAGGTCATCCCTGGAGCCTTATGACACCAAACTCAACCATCTGAGATCTTACAGGACTGTTGTTCAGAAGAAAGAACATGGAAAGATCATGAATATACACTGACTGGTCTCCTATTTCTGTATTTTATGATTTTATTTTTGCAATGTGTTTAACTTTTTATAAATAATTAGCACACATGACACAGATCAGAAAGTTACTAATCTATACCTATTTCTGATTCCAAAGCTAATTTATTTTCTCTACCTTAGATCATTAAAATGCAGAGCAAACAATTAGGCTGAGGGGAAGACCTCATGTTTTTACTTTATTCACATTATGTTTCTAATTTATCACTGAACCGAGAGTCCAAAAACAGGCTTAAAGCAAACGTTCAAATTCACCTTGCGTTCTAGAATTTGGCTATGATTTTTCTAGAGCAAGAGAAAAGCAAAACAAGTGTGTACAGTTTATATGTGTGGGTGTATGTACATATGTATATTTCTGTGTATATTATAAGTGGTGGTTCAGAATTCTTCTCCTGTACTTTCGCATTTGAATATATTGTTTTCAAAACAAAGAGTTTTATCCATGAGAAATGAGCAAATGTTGTGTGGCACCTGAAGCCCCTTTTTCAAGAGCTGGGGTAGTTTATAAATCAGGCACATTTCGCCATGGGTAGAAGTCCAGAAAATGAATTGGGAGCAACCTTGAGGGACAAGCGCCCATTTGCTCCTGACTGCAGCTTGATTAGTCTTTGGCCACATTATCTGATTAGGTTTCAGTAGGTGTAAAAGGCAAGACAAAAAGGAAGAAACAATGTTCACCACATGGCACAGACAGTGAGTCACCAAAGCTTCAACTCAGGAAGAAAAAAACCCTGGGTAGCCTAAAATTCTTTAGTGGAGAAGAACATATTTTTCCTGGTGGGTTTTCTCAACCTCTGCACTATTGACATCTTGAGCTGGATAAGTCTTTGTTGTCATGGCTGCCCAGTGTACGTCGTGGCTGCCCAGTGTATGGTATGATGCTTAGCAATATCCTTGGTAGGTCCTTGAAGGATACCCAGTAGATAGTAATTGCTCTTCCCGAGTTGTGATAGGCGTATACCTCTGTAGATTGCCAGATTATTTCTAGGGGCCAAAATCACGCCTCTCAATGATTACTTAGGAGTTTTTTGTGTGTTTGTTTTTTGTTTTTTTGAGACGGAGTCTTACTCTGTCGCCCAGGCTGGAGTGCAGTGGCGCGATCTCTGCTCACTGCAAGCTCCGCCTCCCGGGTTCACGCCATTCTCCTGCCTCAGCCTCCCGAGGCGGGCGCCCCGCCACCTCGTCCGGCTAATTTTCTGTATTTTTAGTAGAGACGGGGTTTCACTGTGTTAGCCAGATGATCTCTACCTCCTGACCTCGTAACGGGCCCACTTCGGCCTCCCAAAGCGCTGGGATTACAGGCGTGAGCCACTGCACCCGGCCGACTGTTTAGGAGTTTTAAGAGAAGAAGAAATAAAAAGTAGTGAACTCAACAGACCCATAAAGAAAGTCTGTTTCCTCACATAAACAAAATTTTTAGTGTACAATATGGGGTATAAGAAACACAAGATAGCAGTTCAGTCTGTCAAAAAGTTAACATTGGTAATGCATTCATTTACCTATTCAGTCAGCATGCACTGAATGCTAACTCTATGCCCAACACAATGCAAAGACTTGGGAAGGTTAAGCTGTCGGGAGACAGAGTAAATAATGGGACAATCTATAAGCAATGTCTATACAAGGAATTACAGAGACTCTCTGCTGAGGGGGTTAACCAGTATGAATAGAAGGATCTTTCTAATTGTTTCATTCTGTTTAACCTTCCTTAAATATTTCTTCCTCAGACATGGCAGACTTTTTCTAATAACCCATTAATTAATTATTTTCACTCCACAACTACCTTTAAAAAATTATTTCCTAATATAATGTAGTTTTAAGACCGAATTGATTTTTCTCCTTGTCAGGAGCCCTGGGGCAACAGCTTGAGCCTCTTGGAACCCTCTCTTCCTGCAAGCAGCAGCACACAACCAATGAGTTTTTCTAAACAGAATCCTATTTGCATATGGCCATCAGGTTGGAACGTGATAACAGTCAACAGACACTTCAGATGGGTTTTCTCAGCCAAATCTGGAAAGCTTCTGTCATATGCCATTGTAAAATGAACAATCAAAGTTGCTCTTGGGGGAGGAGAGTCCTCTCCCATTGCCACCAGGCCTATTTGCTGGACTAGCTGAAAGGGATGGGGGTTGGTGGGAAGCCATATGGATCCAAAGAGAAAGAAGAGATTAATTTGCAGGACAGATTGCAAATTTTTCATATATTTCTCAAAAATAGATGCATTTAGATTATCCTGTCTTTTTTTTTTTTTTTTTTTTTTTTTTTGCTTTTTAACCTAGTTCCTGTCTTTTTTGTATGCCTAAGAGATTTACTTTAAAAGGAATGGCTTGGCAACATTCTTATTCAGCTTTTTGTGGGACTCTGTTTTATCTTTTCTATTTCGAATGTTGCTTAGGCGAGGGGCGATTGTGTCTGTGCTAAATTCTTAGAATGGTTTGTTACTTATGAAATGAATTCCAGTGTTTTAAAATATAAAAATGATGATATTTAAACATTATTTACTTGTTTAATAGTCTCATCTGTTTCCCTGGATCCCAAATGTTGGGGAGTTTCTCCAAGTTATAATATCGCAGAATGTCTTAACATGCTAAATTTAATAAGATAAATAATTTATTTATATCAAGACATACAACCTTAAGATATCCATTGTATAAAGCCAGACCATCTCAACAAAATGATCTGGCAAAGACTGTGCATTATTTTATGGACTGGGGGAAGCCCTGGGAGAAGAAGCCCAACCTAGGGCTATCAGAGTCAACAACTGGTTCTATCAAAAAGTGTATGTTAACACAGTAATTTAAAATTGTTACTTTTTTTTTTTTAAAAAAAGAGCTTTTTATATGAGTGTTTCAGTTATCACTATTGAAAAAACTGTAGAAAAATATTTATTTCTGAAGTGTGAAGTAGACCCAAGGAATTTTTTAAATCATGTTTTTCTACTGATGTGTCTACCTATGCTTCTGATAAAATAAATATTTTTAGTAGAAACAAAATGGCATAAATGTAATTTACTTGTCTGACATTTATTTGTTTGCTTTTCTCATTTAACTTTATGAAAATCATAAAACTGAATTAGTCAGACAACTGCCCTATGTTTAAAAATATTTTATGTGTAATTCTCATGTATTTTACTGATATGAAAGCACCACTAGTAATAATATTAGTAGATTTAGACCAGCATTTATATTTAAATGATATCCCATTAACAAAGTATAATCAGACAATTCTAATTTTGGTAATGGAATAAATTTTATAAAACTATGATTATACTTCTCAGGAGTGTACTTGAGAGGGAGAATTAAAGCTTCCTCACAAGATCATGTCTAAAGGAGACAGGACATGACTAGAGCTTTTCAAATGATGACTGCCCTTTTTTATTAGAAGTGCATTAAATGAATATTTAATACCTTTGTTAATAGCATCATCGAATGTGTTAATGTGAAAAATGTTCTTCTCAACAATAATATCTTAATCTCCCTTTTAAAAAATACTTTGAATAATTACTGCATCTGATCCTCAAGAAAATGAGGTAGGCAGGGCCTGCAGTGAAACTTCTTTTATAATGGTAAGGAAACTTTACATCTTAGCAGTCATGGATCTCACCGTATTTCAGGATATGAGCTACAATAAGATCCAATTATTGTGTAATATAACAATGTAGCATGGTTGACTGCCCCAGGAATGACAGTTATATATCATTTTTCAAATTTAAAAATTAAAATTTTAACATCATATTATTTTTCAAATTTAATGATACTTGCATATCAAATGATAGTTACATATCATTTTTCAAATTTAAAAATTTGAAAAATATATGACAAATATCATATATCACAGACCTTAGAAACTGATAAAAATAACTTTCAGAGAAAAAGCATTCCTTATATTTAAATTATCTAATCAAGTAATCCAATCTAACCAACCTTTCAAAAACTATTTACTGAAAGCCTACAATATAATGTTCAATTCTATAGTACTAAAACATACAAACAAAACAACATATGGTATTAAGGAAGGCAGAAAACCTTTATTTACAGCTGATATTATCGAGAGATTTGTTGGTCTTCTTTGTTCTGTAGGATTAACCAAATAAATGTTATATACATACAAGTACACACATACAACAAGCATAGGAGGAAGGTGATATTTATATAACAGAAGTCTACTGAGGGATCATTTGGTCGTGGATGGTTGGCTCTCCATGCACAGAGGGAATGAGTTAGAGCAGAAAGAGCAAGTGTTAAGTTGGTGTCCAAAATAAAGTGGAAAATAATTAAAGAAATGTCAATGAGAAAAGGAAGGAGTAAAAAATGGGCTAATTTATAAAGAAAGAGGCTTAATTGGCTCATGGTTCTATCTCATTGGCTGTATAGGAAGCATAGTAGCTTCTGCTTCTTGGGAAGCCTCAAAAAACTTACAATCATGGCAGAAGGTGAAGGGGAAGCAGGCACGTCTTACATGGCTGGAGTAGGAGGAAGACGGGTGGGGAGGTGCCACATACTTTTAAAACAACCAGATCTCATGATAATTCACAATCATAAGAACAGCACTGAGAGGATGGTGCTAAACCATTCATGAGAATACCATCCCTATGATCTAATCCCCTCCCACCAGGCCTCACATCCAACACTGGTGATTCCAATTTGGCACGAGATTTGGGTGGGGACAGAGATTCAAACAGTATCAAAGGAGCACCATCGTGGGAGGTAGATAGAATTTAGGTGGAAAATATGCTCATTTTCCATCATGTATTGAATGCGTACTGTGTGATAGGCACAACTGTAAACACTGAGAAAGCAGAGTTAAACAAAATTATCTCCTGAAGAGAAATTCCCTGTGAGGGTCATACTTCAGGATCTCGTATGAAAATGGATGTCTGAAGAGTGTGTGATGAAACATCCTTTGCACTTGATAGTGTCTCTTTCTTACTCAGAATCTCTTCTCTGTTTTGTACCAGGCTGTTGCTACTAGACCTAAGACTTCAGCAACATCTGACACTGCTATTTGTGTAAGTGGCATTAAGGAAAAAGAAATTCAAGAGAATGCACTACATTGTAGTTTTAGATCTCATAAGGAAGTTAAAAAAAAGGGGAGGGGGGTGGGGAAGAGACAGATGAGGCCAAATTTGAATGAGAACAAGCATTTGGCACCAAGGAAATCATTGCAAATTTGATCATGAGACTATTAGCCCTTAATAGTCATAGATACATCAGATAAAATATTGGAATTCTATTAGTTGGAATATGAGCTTTTTTTCCTAAAGAACAGGTAACTTTGAATGGAATCTGGATTTATATCCTTCAGAGGGTTGTTCTGAAGATAAAATAATAAAACATATTTAAACCACTGAACACAATGCCTGGCTCTGTAGGTCATGAAAAACGCGATGTCCCTTTAGCCTATGTATTTTTCCAAGTGACTGATAATGGGCCACAGTAATGATAGTCACCCAGAAATAATAAACCTAATGTCCAAAGTAAATGGATTTAATTATTTACTTGTAGCAAATTCTGCCATAATCATGCAGATTCAACAGAATTGTTTGCAAGAGTACTAAGAAAAAAAAAAAAAGAAAGAAAGAAAAGCTAATATGAGAGTTTTGGAGCAAAGACTATTATTTTATATTTCTTTAAAATATTTTTCAGTCTATGTTTTCATAATTGTGAGTCTTGAAAGCATACAACTAAAAGTTTTTATAATCCCCATAAAGACAAGTGCTTATCAACCTATCTAGCGTGTTCTCATATATGCCTTTATGTCTAGAGTGCAATGTGTCTAAAAAACATGCAGAGAGTAGTCATCAGAACTGAAAAATGACAAGTGCTAAAATATTTTCAAAGTTGCTTTGTTTAGTATTGAGGCTTCATATGAACGCATTGCTCAACTTTAAGGTTGTATAAATTATGACATAAGATACATTCCAAGAAAGTTCCAAAGTTAATGCATAAAGCTGGTACACACACACACACACACACACACACACACAATGTAAAACAATCTCTAATGTATAAAAATTAGATTATATAGATATACTGAATGTCTGGGAACTTTTCATTTGTCTTGTGATTTGGGATTTAGGATTTTGCCTAGAGAAATAAAACAAAACCCTAAAAGCAAACATCAGAATAAAGAAGATTACAAAAAGCCAAAGGAAACAGATTATTTCTGGAGTGGTAGGTACTTGACAGAGAGTTTAAAAAAAAAAAAAAAAGATGAAAGCAGACCATGAATCTAGAGTTACATTCTTACAAATGGAAAGAAGGACTTTCCTAAAGCTCTATAAATTATATCATTTTAAGAAAAAGGGAATTGTGTTTGGCTTAGTTCAATATCTCCAAGTGAGTCATTGTTAAAGTATTACAATCAAAATAATAAAATCTGATGGTGTGATTCGTGTAACTTCAATGAGTTCAGATTTGTTTCTATTACCTGTCTAGTTTTAAATTTTTATTTTACCAATTTTGTTTTCATACATTTTGATTAAGATGCTTTGTTTAGGACATACCACCGGGTATTCATTGATAGTCAAAGGAAATACAATGTTCAAATTTCTCCTAATCATCTTTTGGCACTGCAACCAGTCTACATATCAAAAAACACTTGAGCGTCAGGCATGGTGGCTCATGCCTATAATCCCAGCACTTTGAGAAGCCCAGGCAGGTGGATCACCTGAGGGTTCGAGACCAGCCTGACCACCATGGAGAAATTCTGTCTCTACTAAAAATACAAAAACTTAGCCAGGTGTGGTGGCGCATGCCTTTAATCCCAGCTACTCCGGAGGCTGAGGTAGAAGAATCGCTTGAACCTGGGAGGCAGAGGGTGAGGTGAGCCGGCATTGCGCCACTGCACTCCAGCCTGGGCAACAAGAGCGAAACTACATCTCAAAAAAAAAAAAAAAAAGAAAAGAAAAAGACACAAAGCAACGACAAAAACACTTGAGTTATATTTTCCTTCCAAGCACTTTCAAGATGATTTATGTACATTGAAAATTTTAGTAGATTAGATAGTTTAAAATTAACATTATCTCTCAGAGTAATTTAATCTTCAAGTAGCCACAACAAAGCTGTCCTGTGTAATATCAGTTTGAAGAGCATTCTAAGGCTGATATTTTTTCCCAAATGGTATAGCTAACATTGTACACTGTTAAAATATTTTCCAGTCCAGTATATATTATCATAAGTAGCTAATTAGTATAAAAATTGCGCAAACGAACATTTTCTTTAAATATGAGGTAAATTCCAGACTTTCATGTTTAAAATTTGGGAGCACCACTCACATTGCTATCTAGGGACATAGTCTCTTCTAGAGCTGGGCATTGTGCAGTAGCATGGCCATGTAACACAGTTCCATGCAGAATTCTAGTAGTCAGATTTTAAATATAAATATTGTAGCTGGTAGATAACAAAAGATACACCCAAATATGGAGAAGCAGGTTTAATATCCAATACAGACTACATTAAGAGCTCAATATACATAATCTATTCAACCCTTTAATGTTTAATGATCAACAAAATTTCTGGCTTATGAGAAACAATCAATATGTAATCATTGAAAAAAAGAATGTATTTGGAGTAGTAAACATGGGTGGAAACTTAACGAACTTATTTAAGGGATTCAGACCTATTTTATTCTGATTCTAAATTCAGATCTAACCACTGAGAATTATAGTTAGCAGGGTTTCTACCCAAATCTTAAAATAGTCTTTGGATTGCTGAGATTGTTTTTTCTTCTAGGTCTGAGCGTCCCTGATTTAATAGGCAGATGGTTCTTACTCACAACCAGTCCAGATTTGCCTTAGTTAGGCGAATCCACTGAAAGCCTGTACCTGCGCTGTTAATGATAAAAAGTGCGGGCAGTTGCTGAATATTTGCAAATTACATCTAAATAATATGACTCACTTTAAAAATATTTATTACACCAATACTCTTAGAAACAGACAATTACTTTTTCAAACACTTTATAGATAAACAGTCCTAAAATATATGAAGAAGTGAACTAATTAAATTCTTATTTTGTCTGATACCAAAATAAATGCAGGTCTAAATTTTAGCCCCAAGGGACTGAGTATCCCATAAAACTTAGTCAGTTTAGTTTTAGGTTTTTACAAACATAATTATTTTTGCAGGCCCCCAAGACCATTCTGAGGAGGAATAATTTGCTAGGAGGGCTCAAAGAATTCAGAGAAGTTGTTATAGGTACAATTTATTACAGAAAAGATACATATAGATTAAAACTAGTAGAATTAAGAAGTCAATAAAGCAGAGTTCAAATAAAGACTAGATATTTGATTTTATTGTCCTGTCCCAATGGGGGATCATAAATAGTTTTTAATTCTCCCAGTAATGATGCGTGACAATACACATAAATATGGCCAACCAGGGAAGCTACTTTACACTCAGTGCTCAGTGTTTTCATTGGCGTTGATCACAGAGGCCTGGCTGACCATGGGTGAGGCTGAAGGAGGTCTTAGTTAAACAGTCTTCAGTCCCTCTAAAAGTCAAACTGATGCCACGTGGCTCAAGGCTCCCAACATAGATCACATTGTTATTACAGTATAAACAATTCAGCATTGTCCCACTCCCCAGGTAAACAGAGACACGTTTGTCAAACAGCATAATGATAGGGCCTAGAAGTTGTCGCTACCAGCTGTATGAGGACAGACTTTTCCATGGCGCGGGCAAGTTGCGACACCCAGATCTGCCAAATTAATTCTTTAGTACATAGGGATAGAACAACAGGAAAAGCAAAACTCACCAGTGTTAAACTTCTGTATAATATGCACAATTATATCCAAATTAAATATATGGTAATATTAATATGCACACCATGCAAATCATCTACTGTCCTACCTGCCATATATCCATTCATATATATTTCACATGAAGTCTGAAGTTTCGTTCACATAGGATTGGGAGAGCTATAATATGCCTCTCTGGCAAAAGGAACAGAGGTAAATAAAAGAGTGTTCAGGGGAAAGTATGGTGACTTCGAGGTGTTAGCAAAAAACCAAGGTGGAAATGTATCATAGGAAAATTAAAACATAGTTCTAGAATTTATGACTTAAGTCACAGATTTTTGAACAATTTGCATAAAGGAAATTGACCTACAAGTACAAAATAGGTTGTCTAAAAGAGAAAAGTGGCTAGAAATTGTTATTTTTTCCTTAGTGTATTTCTTATACTTTATTTGAGTTAGAGTATAAAATGAAATCTTTCCAACTTGTTTTCCAGTAAATGTTGGCCTTCTAAAGAGTTCTGTAAACATATGTTGCCGTCTGCCCCTACAGGATTACACCTGCCCTAAGTTGAGCGATTGTTTCTCTCCAGCTTTGTCATTTCCAGCTGGGAGCTATTCCTATAGTTATGACAATATTTAGCTTGATTGCATGCCCAAATCTATAGTGCTAAAATAGAATATACATTTGCATACAGGCATAAACACATGTACGAATATATGTTCTTACTCATTTATCTTTAATTGTGATGTGCATTTTAATTTCTCTGCTATATTCGTGGTTCAGTAGCCTACCTAGTTTTCCAAATATCGGTCTCTTACAGCAGCTTTTTAAAAACAACAACTGTATCATTAACTTAATAGCTACAATTTGTGGAGAATTAATTTTATGACAAACACTGGTTTAAGAGCATGATCTCTTTTCTCACACCATGCTAAGAAGCATGCTATGAAATAGGTAATCTCAGTTGTCTTTTTTGCATGTTAGGAAACTGGGCTCCAGACAGATTAAGGTAATAACTGAATTCCCAAGCTAATGAGAGGCTGAAATAGAACTCAGAACCATGGTTTCTGAAACCAGAGTCCTTCGTGTCAACACCTATGTTGTGTTCAAGGCTGTTTCTTTGGACACTGCCTCCAGTAGAGGACTATACTGCCCTTCTATTGGCCAACATAGACATTGATGTCTCTATAGCCAAGAAGAATGAGTTAAAAGGAGGTCCTTAGGAACAGATCTGCTTGATTTGGCTAATAGATATAAAAGTGCCTGAGATAGAGCAACTCTATTATTAACAGTTACTTATTTACTTATTCTAGCAATATCAACAAATCATAGTTTGCATGTGCCAGTGTTTTTCCTAATAATTTATGTATATACATATTCATATATAATATTTTTATATTTATAATTTTTTTCATTTAGGTTTACTTTGGTATGCACTATGGAAAGAACAATTAAGTAAGTATGTATTTGAAGATCTATATGGTATATAACAAAATGTATATGATATTTAACAAGAGATAACACCTGGGTATGAAACAAATTTAAATTTCTGAAAATATCTTGAAGCAAAGTATGAGAACAACTTTGTTACCATAAATGTTTGGAAAGGTTATTAAGTAACTTCTGAACTCAGTCTTTAGAAGATTTAACTTATACCTCATAAGTTACATAACTTATGCCTCATAACTTATGCCTATAACTTATGCCTCATAGGTAAGTGCCAATGTAGGTCTAATTCACCTACAGGCATGGAATTTGAGACTTAAGGAAACTCTTATCAAAAAATTCTTAAAAATCATCATTCTTAGGAAGAAATTAACATTTCTTTCAAAAAATTGCTGCAATTTTAATGCAATGGCTTAAAATGTATTAACTGAATAATAGTGCTTCATTAAGTTTTTCAGTAAAATCTTTCTGATCATTTACTGCAGGCCAAGTCTCATGCTAGGATGGGAGAATAAACTATGTACAAGATATAATCTCTGATATAAGAAAGCTACTAGCAAATTCAAGAAGGCATGCAGGTTCCTAGAAAAATCTCAGCTGAATATGATAAGTACTGGAAATATACGCAAGGTGTTGAAGTACTTCCAAGAAGGGGGACCCAAATCAGCAAGTGATTTCAAGTAACCAGTTTAGTATTTGTTGCATATGTATGGAGTTTTAAAAATTATTTCATATCTAATTTGTCTTTATTCATATTCACAATTATTTCATTAATTTTTTTCTGCAGAATTGTATCAAAAAGAGAAAAGTTAATAGTTTACATGAATCACATGCGATATTGTAAAGTAGACATCATTCTCTCATAGATCTCCAAAAGCTGGGTTAGAAATTATAGACAGGTATATGGTAGAAGGGTTTTTAATTCATTTCTATAGCTACAACACACATACACACACACACAGACACACACACACACACACACACACACATAAACCAAGTCCTTGTTATCTGCCACTTAGCAGGAATCCAATTACTGAGCATGAGCTTACTGCCTCATAAATAGTATCCTCTTAGCTTTCCAATCACACCATTCCAATTCTGTATTTTGTCAGCAAAAGTCCTGTTTTTAAAAATAATACTTTTGCCATCTGCTTACCCATATGTGCTACACATCACTGAATGTTAGATTCTCTGCAAGTTTTATAGACAGTACCACAAACCTTGAATGTGTTTTCTCTCATAATTAGCATTTTACAGCCACATTAAATTGATCACAGGTAAACTGTTTCATTTTGGTGTGTTATTTTGATTGTAATCAGACTACTTGCTGGAAAGTGATTTTCTAGCCAATATATTTTAGTTATAAAGAGTTTTCTTTCCCCCTTTTCATAGCAAATACATTAGTTTAAAGGTCACACTTGTCAGACCTATAAACTAAATCCCAGACTTGCAATGTAAGACATCTCTCGAAGGAGCCATCAATGTTTACACTGGGGTGAAGAATGTTATCTTAGCCGTTCCATCAGTTTCAATGACTAATGATGTCATTTGCAGTAGTTACAGTCTCCTCCCAAAGAAAGAGGGAAAACTCCTTGGTCAGGAATTCAGTTTTCAGTTTGCATATTCTAAAATTGTGTGTGTGTGTGTGTGTGTGTGTGTGTGTCTGTGTGTTGACTATTCTCTTTTTCTACAAAACAAGATAAACTGAAGAAATCTAGGGTGGGGATCTAAAGTTATTGTAGCCCTTCAGCTGAGGAACTATTTTGTTTATAGATGAATTAGAGAAATTTTAAATCCCCTGGGAAACCTGCCAACCTGAGACTTCAATGTTTTTGTAACACAATCATGACAAATAAAACCTTTCAACCACCCTTTTTTTTTAATATGTCCTGTTTTCATGGTTAAAATGTAAGCTGAGAAGTAACACATGAAATATTCGCAATGTTTTCTCATTTTCAAATATATTGATCAGAGAATCCTGAAATTCTATTAAACCATGGATATTCAATTTTTTCAAGTTTTAAAATATATTTCAGTTGAAAAATTTATATTTGAATCTGCTGAGAAAAGAAGCCATTATGTCTTTTACTCTCCTGCGACCTTCCTATACCCATTGTGACGTTGTTTTCCTGTAACATCTTCTCTGTCTTTAAAAATATGAATCATATAAAATATGTTCACAAATTAAGTATATAAACCAACAGGCAAAGAGATATGTAAGAATTCATTATACTATACATAAGACAGAAATCAGTGGGAGATTAAAAGTTCTAAAATAGAAGTGCTAAACTGAGGTGGAAGAAGAGGGAAGAAAAGTAGGTAACAGCATGATTATGAGATTGGATGTATTTATGAGGTATGACTGGCAAACTTGGTAAGAGGTTTGCAGTGAGGCAGTGGGGTCAACAGCCTATATCAAGGGAGCAGTGGGGATGGGAGAAATTTTGAGAGCTATTTCTATAAGGGGGATGAATAGATGTATGTGAAAATTATAGCACACAGGTTAACATTTAAAGGACTCCAGATTCTGATAACATGCACCGGGTAAGTAGAACATCCTATTTGAATGAGAAAATTTACATGTACTATAAAATGTGTGTATATGTGTACAAAATAAACACACATGCACACATACACATGCATCCATGGAATAAAGGAACTCCAAAGTTTGAAGTTCAGCACCTTTAGGTCCCCTTTTCTCCTGATGGAATCTGCAATTTCGGAAAAGGCTGCTGTGAGGCTAATATCCTGAGCATCACGTTTTTGGCAGTCTTGTGTGGCAAGAGAAATAAATAGAGTGGCCAAGGAAGGAAAAAAGGAAGATGATAAAGGTCCAGTTTCAGTGCAAAGAGCCAAAGAGGTAGACAGTAAGAGTAAAACATGAACAGTCCTCAACCAGACTGAAGTCTGGATACACATCCCCTCAATACCTAAATAATCTTCCTGATGATCTCATTTTACAAGTTACTATTCGCAACTTGGAGGAGTAAAACTACATTTTCTCTGCAAGAAGTTACTTCTTAATGATCTTAAGGGACTTCGACTCTACTTCATGTGTTGTGCGTGCCTGTACACACACACTTCATACGCATACCCAATATGTTTACAATATGTTTACCGTGTGTGACACAGGATGAAAGAAGACAATATGAATTAAAAACTAACACAACTACAAGAAATAAACTCAACCTTTTTGGCTATAGATGTTGGTGTTATCAGACACAAACTTTAAAGTAACCATGATTCCAAATTTCGATGTTAATTTCAGCACAACTAAAGCAAGGCACGGCACATATTTGTAAAATAATAAGACAAAAATCCGGAGGGTAAAAACTACAATGGCTGAAAATGAACGATGATACAAAAGCACTTAACAAATTAAGCATTAATTCCACTTTAACTGGAATCTTAAAAAGAAGGAAGACTACGTAGATGTGGCATTTGCTCCCCATTGTGAATGTACTAAACGCTACTTAATTTATCGCTTTAAATAGTTAATTTTATGTTAGCGAATTTTATTTCAATGAAAAAAATAATTTAGGAGAGAGAGCAAAGAACATTTCAAGGAGAGAAGCTGTGGTCTTCCTACAACCTATTTTGTAAAGCAATACCCCATCATTCACATCACTTCTTTCATATCCTGTTCTCCAGATGTAAGTCTCTAAGTCCAGCCTACTTTCAATAAAAGCGAGAGTGGGTAAGCTCTAGCTCTTTAACAGAAAAATAATAATCTGGAGAAATTTATTTCAAAAGTGCCACCATCAATGAACATATCTTTCAACACTGAAAGTAAATTTTTCAATGAGAAATAAAATGATCCCAGAGAGAAATACGAAGATCAAAAAGGAAATGAATATCAATAGAAAGAGTGACTATGTGAATATAAGTCAATCCAATTGATTATTGATTGTATAGAACAAAATGTGGTTTTGGTCTCTCTCTGTGTGTGTGTGTGTGTGTGTGTGTGTGTGTACACATGGAAGGCAGAGACCAAGAGAAAGAATGAGAGAGATAGACAGAGGGAAAGGCAAATAGATTTATAGTATGTGAAGACAATAAAAATAGGTGAGGCTGAATTAAACTAATACTTTAACTTACTTGGCATGAGTATTACTAACCTACACTTTACTAACGAGTATTGCATGTCTATAACTAGGGTCATCAATAATAAGACAATGATAATATTTTTTTAATTAAGTTCTGGGATACATGTGCAGAACATGCAGGTTTGTTACATAGGTATACACATGCCATGGTGGTTTGCTGCACCCATCAACCCATCATCCACATTAGGCATTTCTCCTAATGCTATCCCTCCCCCAGCCCTGCACCCCCCAACAGGTCCCAGTGTGTGATGTTCCCCTCCCTGTGTCCATGTGTTCTCATTTTTCAGCTCCCACTTATGAGTGAGAACATGTGGTGTTTGGTTTTCTGTTCTTGTGTTAGTTTGCTGAGAATGATAGTTTCCAGTTTCATCTATGTCCCTGCAAAGCACATGAACTCATCCTTTTTAATGGCTGCATAGTATTCCATGGTGTATATGTGCCTCATTTTCTTTATCCAGTCTATCACTGATGGGCATTTGGGTTGGTTCCAAGTCTTTGATATTATGAACAGTGTCGCAATAAACATACGTGAGCATGTGTCTTTATAGTAGAATGATTTATAATCCTTTGAGTATATACCCAGTAATGGGATTGCTGGGTCAAATGGTATTTCTAGTTCTAGATCCTTGAGGAATCATCACACTGTCTTCCACAATGGTTGAACAAGTTTACAGTCCCACCAACAGTGTGAAAGCATTCCTATTTCTCCACATCCTCTCCAGCATCTGTTGTTTCCTGACTTTTTAATGATTGTCATTCTAACTGGCATGAGATGGTATCTCATTGTGGTTTTGATTTGCATTTCTCTAATGACCAGTGATGATGAGCTTCTTTTCATATGTTTGTTGGCTACATAAATGTCTTCTCTTGAGAAGTGTCTGTTCATATCCTTCACCCACTTTTTGATGGGGTTGTTTGTTTTTTTCTTATAAATTTGTTTAAGTGCTTTGTGAATTCTGGATATTAGTCCTTTGTCAGATGGAAAGATTGAAAATTTTTCTCCCATTCTGTAGGTTGCCTGTTCACTCCAATGATAGTTTCCAGTTTCCATTGCTGTGCAGAAGCTCTTTAGTTTAATTAGATCCCATTTGTCAATTTTGGCTTTTGTTGCCATTGCTTTTGGTGTTTTAGTCATGAAGTCTTTGCCCATGCCTATGTCCTGAATGGTATTGCCTAGGTTTTCTTCTAGGATTTTGATGTTAAATCACATTGTATATTTAATTTGGTATCTTACATTTTGTACTTCACATTGTTATATAAGAATTTCCCCCAATTCTTATAATTATACTCTAAAATCATGATTTTAATGATTATATATGATTAGTTTGATATTTCATTATTCTCTTGTTTGATTTTTGTTTTTTTCCCAAATTTTCTACATTATTTAAATTTTTGTATTAAGCATCCTTAAATTATAGAAGTCATTTAGTACATTAATTATTGGGTCAAAAGATAGAAAATATTTTGAAGCTTTATGTAGATATATTTATAAAATATTATATATACATTAATCTTGTCAAATCTTTCAGAAACTTTGTGCCAGTTTACTTTTCTGCTAGTAATGCAAGTACCTCTGTTTTTGCACTTTTGCACACAAATATATGAATTTTAAATCTTGCTAAAATAATAATAAGACAATGAAAGTTTATATAAGGGATAAGCATGGACAAAGAATGAACTAAAAACATACTTTTAATTAATCTGAATGAAAGAGGGATGCACAGTAGGTAAGACAGGATGAAAACCATATATATTAATAAGAACACTAAAAGTAAATGGATTAAATATTCCAATTAACAGATGAGTTAAACAGACTGGACAAAAAAGAAACCCCACATACATTGAACATACAAAACGTGCAGCTTAAATAAAATTAACAGACAACTTGAAATTATATTGGATCTGATTCAATTTTTGTATTCTCTGAAAGAGTGTGTGTTTTAGAACAATCTGTTCTGTAATGCTTAGTAGAACTTTCCTGAAAAGTCATCTTTACTGTAACTTTGTGGAAAGATTATTCAATATTTGAAGGTCTATTAAAGTTTTTTTAAAAAGTTCTTGTTTTTATTTCAGTAAGCTGTATTTTTCAGAGGGATATATCCATTGCATCTATTTTTGTCATAGTTGTTTATAATATCGTATTTGTTTATAATATCATCTTATTTTCCCTTTAATCTAAATAGCACAATGATTATGTTTTGTTTTTCATGCCAGTTAATTTTAATTTGAGCTCTCTCTTTTTGATTACTCTTGCCATATTCTTAAATTTTATCGGTCTTTCCCAATAACTCACTTTCAGATTTGCTATTATTCTTCAGTAAGTTAGTTTTCTAATACATCAAAATTTTTATCTTTACTTTTTCTTATTTAGTTCCTTTTACTCGTTTTAGAATTTTTATATTTTTTTAACTTCTTAGATTGACTACTTTCTTCTTCAGTTTTGTATTTTGAGAACTATATATTTTCCTCTAAATAATTATTCAGTTGCAGTCCACAATTTTTGATGCAGTTTTTTAGACATCATTCAGTTATAATCAGTAAATTCCCCTTTGGTTAATATTTTGATGCACGAGTATATGAATGCTGTATTAGTTCGTTTTCACACTACTGATAAAGACATACCTGAGAGTGAGTAATTTATAAAGAAAAAGAGGTTTAATGGATTCCCAGCTCCGCATGGCTGGGGAGGCCTCACAATCATGGCGGAAGGTGAAAGGCACATCTTACATGGTGGCAGGAAAGAGGGAAATGAGAGCCAAGCAGAGAGCCTTATAAAACCATAAGATCTTGTGAGACTTATTCACTACCATAGGAACAGTATAGGGGAACAGCTCTCATGATTCAATTATCTCCACCCAAATCCCACTTGGGAATTATGGGAGCTTCAATTCAAGGTGAGATTTGGGTGGGGATACGGCCAAACTTCATGAAGAGCCAACTTCTGGTCACCAATTTGAAAGTCTGAATTTTTCCTATCTTTCCTGAGATTTGTTTTTTGGATGCTTCCTCTTGCCTGTTTGATTGAAACTTTACACTCACAAAGTTGAGAACTGTACTTTTCTATTTTTTATTTTATTTTATTTTATTTTTACCTGGAGCTACCCTAGACTTAATATCCTGCTCTCGTGTCTACTGCAAAAAGGTAAGAAAAATTTCAAAACTTCCAAGCTCTGTTAAAACCTTTTTTGGCACAATTTTGCTTGGTTGCTCACTAAGTGCCCAGGATTTCTGATTCCACTTGAAAGTTGTTTTATAAATTTCTTATTATCATTACTGATCAATGAATGATACTTTTCAAATGGTGCCCCAGGCTCTAGGTTTTCTTATTTCAATGATTTTTATTGGGATGGCTGTTTAGAGCTCTCATTATTAATATTGCCTGAAACTCAAGAAAGCTGAGTAGCCGAGAACAGCTACTCTTGAAAGTAATTTATTACAATTTATTATGAGATTACAATTTACTCATTCTTGACATCGTTTTACAAGCAAATTAATGAAAGGTTCTTGTTATATGAAATTTCTAAATATGAATTTAAAAGGAGAGCCTAATAGAAAGGTTTTACTCTTAACGTTAGTCACATTAGCTATGAAGAATTCTTAATAAGTCTAATCATAGCAATATCTTAATAAAATTAAGAAATTTTAGAGCCTGAATGTATTTTGGTGCCACATGTAGGATAACTGAAGCAACTATTTTAATGAGATTTTTCTAAGGTCATAAATCTAAGCTAATGACAGTAAAGAGACTCTAATTCAGGACATTTGACTTCCATTTATCATTCTTTGTACTAATATTAGCCTAAATACTATTTTCTTAAATGTTTTACATAAGTACTGCACTATGGACTTTGCAAACATTATTTTAGTTAATCTTGAAAATCAAATAGTGGGTGTTGATAACGGGGTAGTGTATGCAACATGTGGGGTAGGAGGTATATGGGAAATCTGTACGTTTCTCGAAATTTTCCTATGAACCTAAAACTGCCCTAAAAACAGTCTTAAAATAGCAGTAGCTGTAAAGAAGCAACTATTTTATTCTGATCTTGCAGAAGGAAATAATTAAGTCATGCAGATGTTAATATCTGTCTTTCTTAAAGTCGTATAATGAGAGAGTGACACAAATAGCACTGGTATCCATTGCTTAATTCTCCAAAAGTGAGTGAATGTGTGTGGGTGTGTGTGTGTGTAGGAAGAGGGTGGGTCTGTGTGTGTTAATGGCTATATTTACACTCTGTTCTATTGCATGCCCAAAGGCTCTTAAGAACCACATAATTAAAAAGTCAGTTTGTGGTAGGGAGGTTTAGGCTTACAAAAGAGTTTTAAGGAAGTCTGGGTTTATTCTAATTAAGTGAACTACCAGGGTGCTAAATGAGATTCTGTGCTTGGCATACTCTGTTTGCTTTTGCATGGTGTTATATTTGTGGATGAAATATTCTGGGGATGAATGTTAAAAGCCCTTGTGCCACCTAGACCCTCTCCAGAATTATTTTCTGAAAACACTCTTCACTTTGGCAGCTGCTTTGCAACCTGGGAGTGCATTTTAATTGGCATCACATACCTTTATGGCTGAAGGATTTATTCTTCTCTCTACAAATTCCCTCCCCTCTTTAACCTATTCGTTGAAATATTTGAATTAATATCACAGAACTTTCCCATTATAAATTCTTTGGGATCATAGCGCAACGGGATTGCCGCTTTTCTTTCAGCAAAAAAAAAAAAAAAAAAGACTGAGAATTAGCCTCTGCCAAAAAATGAAAGTTTTGTCAATTTCTTCATTTCATTTTCCCTTTCATCTTTTTGTTTTGATCTCTGCCAACTGCTATTTGTTCAATATGGCTCAATAAAGGTTAAAAACAGGATTTTCTGTACATACTTTGTCATTTTATATTAGTAACATTTTCAGGGGAAAAATCTTTTCTGTATTACACTCCATGGCATTTGTCTCAATAGCTCAGACAATTTGAGGCGTTCAGCTAATTTTAAGTAGACATTTCTGCTTATTTCCCAGAAAATGGAGCTCACATAGTCAACAATTTGCTTCTGTTTCTTAAAATGCTAAACAGCTCTTCCATTACTCCCTGGATTTACCTTTAATAAAGTCCAAGATGTGAAGTGGAATTCTAGAGGCTAAGAACCTGGCTTTGAAGTCAGATGTGTCTGCTTTTGAATCTCAACTCGGCTTTTTTTGGTTCTATGTCTTCGGACCAATTACTTGTTTTTTTTGAGTTAGTCCCCGAGTTGATAAGTTGGGGATAAGAATATTGAGAGTGAATAAAGAAATACAAGTAAAAGCTTAGCAGAAAGAAATACAAGTAAAAGCTTAGCAGAAAGAAATACAAGTAAAAGCTTAGCAGACCACTTGGCAGACATTTATATTGCAGAAAATAAATAGTAATTAACTACTGCAATATAATTACATAATAAAAGTATTAATAATATTGTAAGCCACGAGCTGACAAGAAATGAACTTTACAGAAATTGTCCCACTCTGAGAGAACTAAGAAAATAATCATAGATTTGTGACATCTTGAATGTGACATTTAGCTATTAAATAATAATTAAAGAAATTTATAAGATAAATTTGAAGAACAATTTTAGTTAATTAGTAGTTTCAGATAAATCACAGTATTATCTTAATTCTCTAAAACGCACGGGTTATTTTGTGAATGCAAAACAAAGAAGCATTGCATTTAACTCATTGAATTCTCTAAATAATTTTATTTCATTTTAATTATGTCATTTGATACCCAAGTAAATATGAGACAAAAAATTAAGGTGCTTCTGTTAGTGAACTAACATATTAGTTAGATCAAAGGCAAAATATAATAAAATCATGATTAGTGAAAATGCTTCACACCTCTGGTGTTTTAACTGTAAAGCACAATGGTTCATAAGCGCAAGGTCAACTATAAAAGTATTTCCTCTCTGTGCTTATATTATGTCTGTTATTTTCAGCTTTTTATTAATTAGGTAAAATCTAATAATTCGATACAGTATGCTATCTCTAAATGTTATACATGGTTTTGCGGTATGATAGAGGTTGAATTGAAAGTATACAAACTCTTGGAAATCTTTTGGAAAGTATATAAAGTCTTGGAAATCTTTAACAAGCCATATACTCCACGGCTTTTTAAAATTTCTCTAATGAAAGACAAATTGTATATAGCAGAAAATATATTAAATAAAAAATACTCCAGTTTTGATTTCTTAATGTGTAGCTCACTGTTGAACAGTATGAGAGCTGGGATGCCAAACCACTCTCTCAGCCAAAAATCCATGTATAACTTTTGACTGAACCTAACTACTATTAGCCTACTGTTGACCGGTAGCCTTATCGATATCATAAACAGTTGATTAATACATATTTTATGTTTTATATTTTATATATGTTATGTACTGGATGTTGTAATAAAGTAAGCTGGAGGAAAGAAAATGTTATTGAGAAAATCATAAGAAAGAGAAAATATATTTACTATTCATTAAGCAGAAATGGATCATTATGAAGATCTTCATCCTTCTCATCTTCTGAGGAGGATGAGGAAGGGGAGGGATTGGTCTTGCTCTCTCTGGGGTGGTAAAGGTGGCAGGAGAGGTGGAGGAACTGGAAGAGGAAGCACGAGAGACAGGCACAGTCAATGTAACTTTTATCAAAGAAAATCCACATACAGGTAGATTCAAACCCAAGTTGTTCAAGCATCCACTGTAGTTATTTTCAGCTTATATGTATATGTACTCTATCTGCATATATGTATATGTTAATTACATATATGTGTTTATGTATGTATATACGTGCATATATACATATGTGTGTGGGTGTATACTTATATTTGTGTTTTATATATGTGCATATTTTAGTATGTGTCTGTGTGTGGATCAGTACACAGTTGATATGCTGATCAATATACAATTGATGACAACTCTATATTGTATTACAATAATTGAAAAAGCTATTAGCAATTTTAACTATGTAAATTATTTAAAAGTTTCTAATAACACCTTAATTTAAAAAAATAGTCACTTCAGTATGCATTACAATATTATGGCAAAAGACATATAAAATGTTTTTCAGTTTTTCTTATGTATTCCACCAATTCTTATCATCACAATGTAAATCAGAATGTATCAGTTATCTTTTATGTGCCCCCTAATGTTCAAAAAAATATAAATTTAAGAAATAAGACATAGTTCCTACCATTTAAATCTTTACCTTCTTGTTGGAACATATTACATATATGGAAACATACACTTTCCCAGTAAATAGTTAATGATGAGAGTGAAATTGTGTTGCATAAATGGAATATATACATTGGGAAGGATTTGCATCAGGCAATGATAAAAAAGATTTAAAAACCCATACATAATAAAAGAAGCAACAGAAAAAGAGAGCAATTGAGTTGAGAAGGATACATCAGCATTTTAATGAAAAAGGGTAAACGAGGGTGTTTTAGGAACAGAAAATGAGAACAAAATGTTTTGTGCTTAAAAGAAAATATGTTAGAGAAAGAAATGACCATGGCTTATTTGGGGAACAGCTAGAAACTGTTCCTGATTGCCTAATTAGAGGCATTATGTGAGTGAGGAATAAGATGACATAGTATTCCTAAAAATTGTTCCAAAATACCACTAGTATTATACCACATGCCAGAGTTGTAACAATGAAAATTTCTGGGCCCTACCCCAAAACTACTGAAACATTTCTTAGCATTTAGAACCATTTTCCAT